>NC_063341.1:1966708-1980275 GCF_021869965.1 Rhincodon typus
AGAGAGAGAGAGAGAGAGAGAGAAATAAAAAGATAAGAACAGCGAAGCCGTGTGAGAGCTCTCTCTCTCACACACACACACACAATCCCCACCCCACAACAACAACAAACCCGTGCCTTTAACAACAGAGAGAAAATTTTAAAAGATGTCCTTTCCCAAACTGCTCTTCCTTTCCTACCGTGTTGAAGGCTCCTGTCCGTGTGCCCCGCAGTCTCTCCTACATCGCTCTGTCTGTGTATGTGTGTGTGTGTGTGTCTGTGTTTATCTTCCCCCCACCTCTCTCTCTGGTTGAGGAAGCAGCTGCCTAAGCAACAGCAGCGGTTCCCCCAGCCCCAAACCCCACTCACTCACTCACTGCCAGCTGGAGCAGGCACTTGCCTCATCTGCCCAAGCACAACCTTCCCACTTTAACCCTCACTCAGCTGCTTGCTAGTGTCCCTACCTCTGAGCTAGGAGACCAGGGTTCAAGTCCATGCACACACATATAGGCTTCAGAGAGGTGTGTAATAGCATCCCTGTTATTGGTCAGGAAAGCATCCAAAACGAAAACGCACACGTTGGGCGCAGTGGCACCACCCCTGGACCGGGAGGCCCGGCTTCAAGCCCCAGCTGCTCCAGAGATGTGCAGTGGCCTATTGGAACGGGTTCAATCAAAACAAAAGGTTAGCGATCACAACGAAAAGAGGCCGCCTGAGCATTCAAGGGACGCCAACAGAAATTGCTGAAGGAACTCAGCAGGTCTGGCGGCATCTGGGCGAGAAACAGGATTAAGGCTGAGCCCAGTGGACCTTTCTGAAAGTTCTGAGGAAGGGTCACTGGACTCGAAGCATTAACAGTGTTTCTCTATTTACAGACACTGCCAGGCGTGCAGAGCTTCTCCAGCCATTTCTGTTTTTGTTTCAGATTTCCAGCATCCGCAGTTCTTTATTTTACTTTAGTCGTTTAAGGAGATAGAATGTCACCAGTCTCTGAGGAAAACAAAGGAATGAGCATTAAATATAGGCCTTGCTGACCTGTCCACAACTTTGGGATGGATCAAATTACAAATAAGTGGTGAGTTTCTCTGGCTTCACAATGGATTCACATTGCAGTCCCTGAGAATGTACAATGTTATGGCCATGTCTAGTTTATTTTCCCCTCATCAGCTCTCTTCCTGTGCCAGGGTACATGTTTCTCTGGGCATCAATAGCCCTACAGCCAATCATGACGTGATGAGATGGAGGTGTCGGTGTTGGACAGGGGTGGACAAAGTCAGAAGTCGCATGACACCAGGTTATAGTCCAACAGGTTTATTTGAAAATGCAAGCTTTTACAGCGCTCCGAAACTTTGACTTCTGACTGATTAATTGAGCCAGGGAGATAATTACCAAAAAAAACATAAGATGGTGCTGGAGACAAACCAAATGGCTGGGATAACATGATAGGTATAACAGTCGCATGCCAAGGGTCTAACCAATGTAATAAGTAATCCAAAACTGTGCAAAGTAATTAAGGTAGAGAGATCATAACAAGTTGTCAAGGTGATGGTGTCAAAACAGGACAGTAAGGAAGATGCTACAAATACAGAATGGCACGGTGGGGTTACATGTAATGCGACATAAACACAAGATCGCGGTTGAGGCCATCTTCGTGGGTGTGGAACTTGACTATCTGTTTCTGCTCAGTGATTGGGTGTTATTGTCTATCTCAAAGGCCACCTTGGAGGACGCTTACTTGAAGATCGGAGGCTGAATGTCCTTGACCGCTGAAGTGTTCCCCCACTGGGAGGGAAATCCCTGTTTGGCGATTGTTACGCAGTGTCCATTCTATACATTGTCATAGTGTCTGCATGGTCTCACCAATACACTGTGCCTCAAGGCACCATGCCTGCAGCGTATGAGGTAGACAAACATTGGCCAAATCACATAAGTATCTGCTGTGCACTTGGTGGGTGGTGTTCCCATGTGTGATGGTAGTGTCCATGTCGATGATCTGACATGTCTTGCAGAGGTTGCCATGGCAGAGTTGTGTGATAGATGTTGGTAGATGTTGTCCTGATGGCTGGGTGGTTTGCTGTGAACAATGGTCTGTTTAAGGTCTGTGGTTGTTTGAAGGCAAGAAGTGGAGGCGTAGGGATGATCCTGGTAAGATGTTCGTCATCATCGATGACATGTTGAAGGTTGCGAAGAACATGGCGTAGTTTCTCCGCTCCAGGGAAGCACTAGATGACAAACAGTACTCTATCGGTTGTGTCCTGTGTCTGTCTTCTGAGGAGGTTGTTGAGCTTTCTTACAGTGGCACGACGGAACTGGTGATCAATGAGTTGAGCATCATATCCCATTCTTATGAGGGTGTCTTTCAGCATCTTTACGTGTCCATCGCGTTCCTCCTCGTCTGAGCAAATCCTATGTATACGCAGGGTTTGTCCATAGGCAATGGCTTCTCTAACATGGTTAGGGTGGAAACAGCATTGTGAGGTTATCCATGGGCTTGTGGTAGAGTGAGGTACTGAGGTGTCTGTCCCTGATGGAGATGCGTGTGTCCAAGAATGAGACTGATTCTGAAGAGTAGTCCATGGTAAGTTTGATGGTGGGATGAAACTTGTAGGTATCACTATGTAGTTGTTTCAATGATTCCTTGCAATGAGTCCAAAGGAAGAAAATGTCGTCAATGTATCTGGTGTATAGCGTTGGTCGGAGGTTCTTTGCAGCAAAGAAGTCTTGTTCAAACCGTGCACGAAAATGTTGGCGTATTGGGGAGCAGATCTTGTCCCCATGGCTGTTCCGTGTGTCATGAAGTGGGCCAGCAACTGTTCAGCTATTGAAAGCATCACATACAATCGTTCAATCAATGTCCGCAAGACCTGCACAGAAGGATGATCAGGTGCAGGTACTAGGCGCAATACTCCCCTCTTTGGACAGTTTGGGAGAGAGCATGGGGAATGGGGGAATTCTGCCTGGTATCCTGACCAGCATTTGTCCTCCAATCAACACCGAAAGGCTGGTTATCTCCAAAGGGCTATAAACATCAGCAAAGATCCCTTTCCATGTGTAGTTGATGCATATTCAGCTCATCTCACCTCGGGATAGTTGGTGGGAGGCAAAGAGTGAGGGGGCATTGGCTTGGAGCGCTGCACGTGGCCTCTAAAACAAATTAAAGCCCTTGACAGGCAATACTGATGTAGTCTGTTACTGTTATAACATAGAAAATGAGGCTACCGATTTGAGCACAGCAAGATCCCTCAAGGGACAACATGCAAATGAGTACATAATCTTTGTTTGGGTGTTTGTTTATGGATAAATATGAGCCAGGACATAGAGAACCTCCATCCCATTCTTCTTACAGACCTATGTTGGATCTTACACCCCCACCATAGGGGGTCCTCAGATCAAGGATTATCAATGAACAGCACCTTCTGAAAAGCAGAGCTCCTCCAACATGGCATTGCAACGTCAGCCTAATCTTTGGAGTGAGACTTAACTAATGACCTTTGAATGTTGGAGCAAGTACAAGACAGCTGAACTACAGCTGACACTGTCAGAGACACTCCCCTGTGTTGTTGCTTCACCAACTGAAGATGCTCACTGAACTTTTACTGTCTGAACACAGGACACACTGCTTCTCCCAGGCTTGCTCTAAAAATGGAGTTTACATTGCTTTATACCAAAGTCCACAAGCAGGTTAAGCTAGACAAATTCTGAATGTGCTCATTCTCAGCATATCCATATTCTTATTTCAAGAAAAGTTACTCTGAATTAATACCTCCGTAAATGGTATGAGATCAACTTATTAGATTTCCATTACAGGAATGAAGCTGAGGGCCATCAATCCAATCTTTATCCTGTGTACCTCTCCTTGATATGACCTCAGTTACCACTGACATTCAATACTTTAACCATCTCACTGTGCTTGTCACATTTTTTTATTCATTTCACATGATGGAGGTGTCACTGGCTAGGCCAGCATTTATTGCCAATCCTCAATTGCCCAGAGAGTGTTAAGCGTCAAACACATTGCTGTGGGTCTGGAGTCACATGTAGGCCAGACCACGTAAGGATGGCAGTTTCCTCTCCTACAGGGCACTAGTGAACCAACTGAGTTTTCCAATAATCAACAATGGATTCATGGGGATCATTAGACTCTTAATTCCAGATATTTATTGAATTCAAATTCCACCACCTGCCATGGTGGGATTTGAACCTGGGTCCCCAAAATGTTAACTAGGTCTCTGGGTTAACAGGCCAGTAATAGTACCCCTAAGCCACTGTCTCTCCCTATATCTACCAACCACCAAATGGTTGTGCACCTTCTATAGTCAAGCCAGAGCCAACATATTGTCCTAATCCCAAAAGAGAAGGCTGCAAAAGGAGGTCATCAGTTCACAGATATCACAAACAGTACAAGGATCACACTCATGTTCCCACTGTCGGCAACGAATGACCGGATATAGTCACATCATGACACACTACTATAAAAGATGATAAGATTCAATATAAGTACTGTTGTCAGTAAGTATAAAAATACTCTACAGAAGTAAGAGTGCAATAAATAACTGGGAACGAATGTCAGTGAGTAGGCACAGATCCGATAGGTGAGTGGAACTTGGTGTGAGTGGAGAGCGCAGCAAGAATGAAGGTATTTTCTAACTATGAAGGGGTGGCATATCTGGACCATTCAGTGACTAGAGATCACCAGTTTAGGATCGGCCACGCTCCAGTTTGAGATTTGATAGCCTGGGTTTGAAGTACACCTCTGAAAATTTCTAAAATATAAGCTTGGACTCTCGGTCTCTGCGCAGATTTGGACTGGAGGCCTCAGCACTGACTCGGCAAGGCATCCTCTTGGCACAGCCATGTGGTGGGGGGGGGATCCTCTTGGCCCAGTGTGGCATCCTCTTGACCTAGCGTGGTGATCGCTCGGCCTGGTGTGGCGATCTCTCTGTGTGGCGGTTTTTCAGTGGCCTGTGGCGGTCTTTTGGGCGCCTGGCATGGCAGTTTCCCCATGGTGCAACATGGTGGTCTCTTGGTGGTCCGTAGTGGTCTTTTGGCCCAGTGTGGACCTCCAGCCTCAAGGCGATTCAAGGGCTGGTGTGGCTGGGTTGGAAGGACTGTTATTTTGAACTTTTTATTTCTTTATTTTTCTAATTTATTCCGATGATCTGTATTGCTGAACATTTTATTTCTTCATTTTTTCTAATTTTGTTTCCCCTCAGAACTTGTATCTGTACCTAGGCACCTTGTACCTAAGATGGCACCATAAGCAGCGACTTGTAAACTTTTCACTGCACTCATTTGAGTACATGTGACAATGAACCTAATTCAATTCAAAGAACATTTTCAAGATACATTCAACTTTTCGGGTACTGTGTGCTTTCTAAAAAGTCATTCTTGGGCGTATAGCTCAAATGCTATTTACCACGCAGCAGGTCAAGTCTCAATGAGTCAGATTTTTACATCACAGGAGTCGTCCATTCAGCCTCATGTGAACACCAGTCAGTAAAGATCTGACAACATTAATCCCATTTTCCAGCTCTTGGCCCATGGCCCTGGAGACTAGAGCAACCAGACTGACTGTTGAAATACTATTTCAATGTTACGACAGTTTGTGACTTATTCACCCTTTCTGGCAGTGAGTTCCAGACTCTCACCACCTTCTGCGTGAAAGAAATCTCTGCACCACTCTCCTCTTAGCCTTCTACCTCAGCTTAAATCTCTACCCCTGGTTATTGACTTCTCTATTAATGGAAAAAGTGCCCTCCTATCCACCCTATCATCATCATCATCATCATATACCCCTCTATTTGGTCTTCTCTCAACCTTCACTGCTCCAAGGAACATAACCAAAGCCTTTCCAATCTTTCCTTATAGCTCAGACCCTCCAGGCCAGGCAGCATCCTGGTAAATCTCCTCTCCACCCTCTCGAGTACAATCACATCCTTCCTATAATATCATGACCAGAATTACGCAGAGTACTTTGTTTGTGGCCTAACTAACATTTTATACAGTTCCAGCATAACCTCCCTGCAAGGCCCATTCGATCTTAAGTTCTCTCCAGGGTCCTATTATTCGTGGTGTAATCCCTTGACTTGTTAGCCCTCCGCTGACTGCATAGCTCATACTTTTCTGAGGAAGGGTCACCGGACCTGAAAAGTTAACTCTGTTTTCTCCTTCACAGATACTGCCAGACCTGCTGAGCTTTTCCAGCAACTTTGTTTTTGTTCCTACTTTTCTGGGTTGATTTCTATTTATCTCTGCTCTGCCCACCTGAAAAATTAAGTTGTTATCCTCCTGCAGTTTACTACCAGCCTCCTATTTACCACCCTACCAATTTTTGTATCATCGGCAAATGTCTTAATCATATTCTCCACATTAAAGTCCAGATCATTAATGCAAACCACAAACCCCAAGGGACTCAGCACCAAGTCATGTAGACTGTCACCAGAAACAGATTTCCAGTAACAGACACATCCCTCTACCATCACTCTCTGCTACCTGCCTTTCAGCCAGTTTGGATCCAACATGTCATGTTGCCTTGGATCCCTTCAGCTTTTACTTTCTTGATCAATCAGCCATAAGGGACCTTATCAAAAGCTTAGCTAACCTCCACATAGATAATTGCATGACCCTGAACAACATTCCTGGTTACCTCCTTGAAAGATTCAATCAAATTTGTCAACCATGCACTTCCTTTAACAAATGCATACGGACTATCGCTGATTAATCCACGTTTCTCCCAGTGCAGATATTCTGTCTGTCAGAATTCTTTCTAATAATTTCCCCCGCCACCAGGGTTAGACTTGTAATTTTCTGGTTTATCCCTCCTCCCTTTTTTAATAATGGGACATTAGCAGCTCACCAGAATACTGTCCCAAGTATTGCTCTATCTAAGCAACAGATTGTTAAATTATCCATGGAATTGTGAATGGAGCATAGTCATTAATGGCACATGAGGAGACCATCTGGTCCAGCAAGACCTCGTAGAAGTTTATAAAATCATGAGAGGCACGAATAGGGTGAATAGCCAAGGTCTTTTCCCCAGGGTAGCAGAGTCCAAAACTAGAGGGCATTGGTTTAAGGTGAGAGGGGAAAGATTTAAAAGGGATCTAAGGGGCAACTTTTTCACAGTGTGGTGCATGTACGAGCTGCCAGAGGAAGTGGTGGAGGCTGGTACAATTACAACATTTAAAAGGCATCTGGATGGGTACATGAATAGGAAGGGTTTAGAGGGATTTGGGCCAAATGTTGGCAAATGGGACTAGATTAATTTAGGATATCTGGTCGGCATGGATGAGTTGGACTGAAGAGTCTGTTTCTATGCTGTACAGCTCAATGACTCTATGACTCTAAGTCCATGCTAATACCCAGGAGAGCAATCCAGTCAGTCACACTCCCCACTCAAACGCATGCAGATTAATTTTTTTTCAATCCAGTCTATTCAATTTCCTTTTGAGTACATTAATTGTCTCTGTTATTATCCTCTCGTGGACAGCACTGCCTTACACCACAACGACCAGCACTTCCGACAAGAGTCTAATTTGAAAATGTTCACTTCAATAATACCTCTGTGTATAAAGGGCATCATTTTGAAGTTTGAAGACGATACAAAATTTGGAAGGGTAGTAAACAGTGAAAAGCGTAGTAAAAGCCTTGAGAAGGCCCTCACAGAGATTTGTGAAATGGGAAGATGCCACAGGCAAAGCTCAACACTGAAGTGTGAAGCAATATATTTTGGGAGGGCAGCAGTAATTTGAAGTGGTAATGATCTGACATTCATGGCTGATAATCTTGGTCCCCCCCCAACAAGTGGAAACAAATTTCCCACCTCAAACCTATCAAAAATCTTTAAAACCTTAAAGATCGCCCCTCAATGTTCTGTTTTCTATGGAAAAGAGCTGCAGCCTAATAAGACCGTAAGATGTAGGAGCAGAAGTAAGCCACTCAATGAAATCATGGCTGATTTGATCATCCTCAACTTCATTTCCTTGCCTGTTCTCCAGAACCCTCGAGTACCTTACTGATTAAAAATCTGTTTACCTCAGCCTTGAATATACTTAACAATCCAACCTTGACACCCATCTGCGATGAAGAATTCCAGAGATTCACAAACTTTTGAGAGAAAAATTCCTCCTCACCTCTGTCTTCAATGTGTGACCCCTCACTCTGAGATGTTGCTTTTTGGTCATAATATAGCCTAATACAGAAGTTACAATCTCTCAGTTTGGTATAATGCTTGCAAGCCTTTCTGGACTTTTCAGCATTGCTTCTGCTTTTTTTGTGATATGTCCCTCAGAACTGGACAGAGGACTTCAAATGTGATCTAAGGTTCCAAACGAAGTTTAACAATTCTTCTTGTTTTAATTCTTCCCCTCTTGAAACAAACTCCAGTGTTTTGTTTGCATTTTTAATAGTGTTACTAACCTGTGTCCTCAGAGCTAAAACTTCCTATTCCTGGCAACATCCCCATAAATTTCCTCCATCTGTCTCCAGTCGGATCATATCCTTCCTGTAATTTGGTGATTGGAACTGCATACAGTTTTCTTACTGTAGTCCAACTCATGTTTTACACAGTTCCAGAATAACCTGTTGACTAGAATTGTACACAGTTCTCACACTGTAGCCTAACTGGTGTTTTATACACTTCCAGAATAACCTCACTGCCCTTGTACTCTAGGACCTTGCCAAAATATTCAAGTCTACCATGTACCTTCTAGATTACATTATGCTACCTTCATGGATCTGTGAACGTACATTCCAAGCCCCCACTGTTCCTCTGCAATTCTCAGTACGCTCTTTTTTATCTTATCTTATCTTATTCCACCTTATCTTACTTCATGTTACCTCACACTTCACTTCATCTAATTCCGTTGTCCATGTTTCTATCCATCTGACCAGGCTATTGATATCTCCCTGCAGCCTACAACTTTCTGCCTTGTGATCAACCACACAGCCAATCTTTTAATCATTTGCCCAACCCCCCCACATTTAATTGATAAATATGATGAACATCAAGATATCTAGTACTGAGCCCTGGAGAATACAACTGGAAACTTACATCCAGTCACAAGTACACCTGTCAAACATTATGCTTTTCTTTCTGCCAATTTGGATTAAACTAGCCCTTCTCCCTTGAAACCCACGCTTTCAATTTCCTAACGAATCTTCTGTAAGGAACCTTGTCAAAATCCTGGTTAAAATCCATGTGGACAACATCAAATGTGCTGTCCTTATCAACCGTCCTTGTTACTACCGTATAAATTTCAACCAGGTTAGTTAGATTTGACCTTCCCTTAACCAATCCTTGCTGAGTGCTGTTGATTAATCTGTGACTTTCAACACAGCAACATATATCATGTCTCAGAGAGTTTGCTGCAGTACTTGGCTCATCAGTGAGGCCAGGCTGATGGGCCTGTAATTAGTCAGTCTAACCCTTCCCTTTTTAAACAACAGTACAACATTACCAGTCTTCAACAGCACATCTCCAGCTTGACAGAGTTGAAAAGTTCAGGGAGGTTGGTATTTTGTCCCTTACCTTCCTTAGCAGCATAGGATGCTTTTTATCCCTGGTGACTTAACCACTTCCAAGGACAGTACCCACCGTAATATTTCTTTCCTGATTACATTTATTTCAACCAACATTTCACACTCCTTCTACTGAACCCATCTTCCACCTTCACATACAAGTTACCTTCTTGGTCTCTTATTGGCCTCTCTCTGGCGTTAGTTATTCTCTTGCTCTTTATGCACTTACAAATCATTGAGTTTCCTGTGATTTTATTTGTCGTTACTTCTCCTGCCTCCTGTTGCTTGCTTAACTTATTTTGTTGGAGGTGCCAGTGTTGGACTGAGGTGGACAAGGTGAGAAATTGCATGACACCAGGTTATAGTCCAACAGGTTTATTTGAAAACATAAGCTTTCACAGCCTCACTCCTTCTTCAGGTGTTAGTGAGAGAGGGAGTATCAGAGACAGAATTTATAAGTAAAAGATCAAAGGATCGCAACACTGATGAGGATGTATTGAACAAACCTAAGGCACTGTTAAATCATTAATCCTTTATAAGGTCTTAATTGATTAATATGTATACGTAAATCCCCGAATTCCTTTCAAGTCACGATCCTGAGAGAACTAAAGGTTTAATCAGTGTAAAGAAAAGGTGACATTTTAGGTCAGATAATGCATGTTAGGTGTGAGACCTTGTTTAGAATCTCTGTTTTGGTTTGGAGTCAGAATGTTTTTATTTCTAAAGTAGGAATTTATAAAACACCACTTTGACTGTCTATAAATTTTGTGCTTTATGAACAAAATAAAATGTGTCTGCAAACACAAATTCAACCCATAGATTTACATGTGTGTGTGTGTGTGTGTGAGAGAGACAGAGGGAGAAAGAGAGAGAGTGTGTGTGTGTGAGAGAGAGAGGGAGAAAGAGAGAGAGAGAGTGTGTGTGTGTGTGAGAGAGAGAGAGTGAGAAAGAGAGAGAGTGTGTGTGTGAGAGAGAGAGGGAGAAAGAGAGAGAGAGTGTGTGTGTGTGTGTGTGTGCAGGCAAGGATGCCCCAAGGCATGATATATTGGCGAAACCATATTGATGAAACCATGCAGCAGCTATGACAACGGATGAATGGACACCATGCAACAATTGCCAAACAGGAATGTTCCCTCCCGGTCGGGGAATACTTCAGTGGTCAAGGCCACTCGGTCTCGGATCTTTGGTTAAACGTCCTCAAAGGTGGACTTTGGGATACACAACAACGCAGAGTCGCCAAGCAGAGGCTGATAGCCACGTTCGGTCCCCATGGGGATGGCTTCAACTGGGATCTTGGGTTCATGTCGCCCTACAGGTAACCCCACCACACTATACACTCTCACACTCACACGCACACACACACTCACTCACACACACACACATACACACCCAAATATTCTCTCCCTCTGTCACACACACAGATCTTCTCTTATACACACAGTCTCTCAAGCATGCGCGCACGCACGCGGGCACACACACACACACAGTCCGTCTCATACACACAAAGTTTCTCTCCTGCACACACACTCTCTCTCTTAC
Organism: Rhincodon typus; assembly: GCF_021869965.1. Lineage (NCBI taxonomy): Eukaryota > Metazoa > Chordata > Chondrichthyes > Orectolobiformes > Rhincodontidae > Rhincodon > Rhincodon typus. Next base: position 1,977,745 of record NC_063341.1, read on the forward strand.
ACACTCACACAAGCTCACATGCATACACACTCTCACACAGATCTACTCTCATACATACTGCCTCTCAAGCGCACGCACGCACACCCACATATTCACTTTCTCTCCCTCACACACACACACACACACTCTCTCTCACATGAATCCTCTCCCTATATCTCACACACACACACAGATCTTCTCTCAGACACACAGTCTCTGAAGCGTGCGTGCACACACACACATACACCCACACACACACACCCTCTCTTTCTCTTCCTCCCACACACATACTCTCTCTCTCACACACACACATGCACACACACACTCTCTCTCTCTGTCCCTCTCACACGCACAAACTCTCTCCCATACACACACATACACATGCAGTCACTCACAAACTCACTCACTCACACTCTGTTTCTGTCTCTGTCTCTCTCTCTCTCTCTCACTCACACACACACACACACGGTCAGAAATCACATGTCACCAGGTTATAGTCCAACAGGTTTATTTGAAAACACAAGCTTTCGGAACCTCAGTCCTTCTTCAGGTGTTAGTGAGAGAGGTAGTATCAGATGCAGAATTTATAAGTAAACACCATTGATGATGATGTACTAAACCAACCTAATCCGATTGAAGGTTTTAATTGATTAATATGTTTATGTAAATCCCCAAATTCCTTTTGAGTCAAGGTCCTGAAAAAATTAAAAGTTTTATCAGTGTAAAGAAGAGGTGACATTTTAGGTCAGACAATGCATGTTAGGAGATCTTGTTTAGAATCTGTTTGTGTTTTAGTTTGGAGTCAGATTGGTTTTATTTCCAAAGTAGGAATTTATAAACCGCCACATTGACTGACTGTCTATAAATAGCAAAGATTTGTAAATTGTGTGCTTTTTGAACGAAATAAAATGTATCTGCAAATACAAATTCACCCCATTCGTGTGTGTGTGTGCGTGTGCATATGAGAGAGAGTGTGTGTGTATCTAGTGTGGTTGGGTCACCTGTAGTGCAACATGAACACAAGATCCTGGTTAAGGCCGTCCTCACGGTGACGAAACTTGGCTATCAGCCTCTGCTCGGTGACTCTGCGTTGTTGTGTATCCCGAAGTCCACCTTGGAGGACATTTACCCGAAGATCTGAGGTCGAATGGTCTTGACCACTGAAGTTTTTCCCCCACTGGGAGGGAACATCCCTGTCTGATGATTATTGCGCAATGTCCTTTCATCCGTTGTCGTAGCATCTGCATGGTTTCGCCAACATACCATGCCTTGGGCATCCTTGCCTGCAGCGTCTGAGGTCGACAACGTTGGCCGAGTCACATGAGTATCTGCCGTGTACGTGGTGGGTGGTGTTCCCAAGTGTGATGGTAGTGCCCATGTCTTGCAGAGGTTGCCATGGCAGGGTTGTGTGGTGTTGTGGTTGATGTTGTCCTGAAGGCTGGGTAGTTTGCTGTGAACAATGGTCTGGTTAAGGTTTGGCAGTTGTTTGAAGGCGAGAAGTGGAGGCATGGGGAAGATCTTGGCGAGGTGCTCATCGTCATCGATGATGTGTTGAAGGCTGCAAAGAACTTGCGTAGTTCCTCAGATCCTGGGAAGTACTGGATGACAAAGAGCACTCTATCAGAATTATGCCATGTCTGTCTTCTGAGGAGGTCATTATGGTTTTTCGCTGTGACACGTTGGAACTGGCAATCGATGAGGTGAGCATCGTATCCTGTTCCTATGAGGGCGTCCTTCAACACCTTCAGATGTCTGTCTTGTTCCTTCTCATCTGAGCAGATCCTGTGTATGTGTAGGGCTTCTCCGTAGGGGATGGCTGTTATAACATGTTTCAGGTGGAAACTAGAGAAATGCAACATTGTGAGATTGCCCACAGGTTTGTATTAGTGATATACTGAGGTGTCCATCCCTCATGGAGATGTGTGTCCAAGAATGAGACTGATTCTAAAGAGTAGCCCGTGGTAAGTCTGATAGTGGGATGAAACTTGTTGATATCGCTATGTAGTTGTTTCAATCATTCCTCGCCGTGAGTCCAAAGGAAGAAAATGTCGTCAGTGTATCTGGTGTAGAGGGTTGGTCGGAGGTTCTGTGCAGCAAAGAAGTCTTGTTTGAACCTGTGCACAAAAATGTTGGCATACTAGGGAGCAGATCTGGTCCCCATAGCTGTTCCACGTGTCTGGATGAAGAACTAGTTGCCAAAGGTGAAGACGTTGTGGTCAAGGATGAAGTGGATGGCGTCTGGAATTTGGCAGTTGAGTGCTGAGGCTGTTGTGGTGATGCCATTGTCATGGGAGATGCTGGTGTAGAGTGCCAAAATGTCCATTGTGACCGGGTGTGTTCCTGGTTCAACACACACGCACTGTCTCTCTCTCTCTCCATCTCTCTCTCTGACACACACACACGCACACCCACCCACACACACTCTCTCTGTTTCTCCCTCTCTCTCTCACATACACACCCACACACACACACACTCTCTCTCTCTCTTTCTCCCTCGCTCTCTCTCACACACACACACTCTCTCTCTTTCTCCCTCTCTCTCTCAGACACAC
>NC_063341.1:1980775-1991497 GCF_021869965.1 Rhincodon typus
CCATCCAGATGCCTTTTAAATGTTGTAATTGTACCAGCCTCCACCACTTCCTCTGGCAGCTCATTCCATACGCGCACCACCTTCTGCGTGAAAAAGTCTCTTTAATATCTTTCCTGTCTCACCTGTGACCTCTAGTTTTGGACTCCACTAACCTGGGAAAAAGTCCTTGGCTATTCACCCTATCCGTGCCCCTCATGATTTTAGAATCCTCTATAAGGTAACCCCTCAGCCTCCGACACTCCAGGGAAAATAGCCCCAGCCTATTCAGCCTGTCTCTATAGCTCAAGCCTTCCAACCCTGGCAACATCGTTGTAAATCTTTTCTGAACCCTTTCAAGTTTCACAACATCTTTTCTATAGCAGGGAGACCAGAATCGAATACAGTATTCCAAAAGTGGCTGAACCAATGTCCTGCACAGCCGCAACATGACCTCCCGAACTCCTTTACTCAATGCACTGACCAATTGCAATTGCAGGGTTGTAAAGTCTGAACTGGTTCACTGATGTTCATTTAGGAAAGGAAAACAGCCCTCTTTACCCAAGTCTGGAATAAGGATATATTTGTTATCCCAGAGTCTGTGGAATGAACCAGTTCAGACTTTACAACCCTGTAATTGCAATTGGTCAGTGCATTGAGTAAAGGAGTTCAGGAAGTCATGTTGTGGCTGTACAACATGACATTGGTTTGGCCACTTTTGGAATACTGCATTCAATTCTGGTCTCTGGGAGAGTGAATATTTTTGAGGAGGAAACTGAATAGATTCTCAAATAATGAGGGGTGTCAGGAAAGTGAAGCTGACACCACAGTCAGATCAGAACAATGGAACAGCCAGCAGTGTGGGGGGGGTGCTGGGAATTACTCCTGCTCCTAGCCTTTTCTTGTTTGTACATCTTCCCTCACATGTCGTAAATCCAGTCTCACAGAATCCCCTCCAACAACTTAGCCAACACTAACGTCAGGCTCACCGGTCTGCAGTTCCCTGGGTTTTCCTTGCAGCCTGCCTTAAATAATGGCACAACATTAACCTCCCTCCAGTCTTCCAGCACCTCACCCGTGGCTGTAAATGATACAAATATCTTCACTAGGGGCCCTGCAATTTCTTCCCTAGCTTCTACCACTTCCTCTGGCAGCTTATTCTATATATACACCACCCTCTGTATGAAAAAGTTACCCCTCTGGTCCTTTGTTAATTTTTTCCCTCTCGCCTTAAATCTATGTCCACTAGTTTTAGACTCCCCTACCCTGGGAAAAAGATGTTGGCTATTTACCTTATCAATGCCTCTCATGATTTTATAAACCTCGATAAGGACACCCCTCAAACTCCTATGCTCTAGAGAAAAAAGTCCCAGCTTTCCAGACTCTCCCTAACTCAAACCTTCAAGTCTCAGTAACATCCTTGTAATCTTTTTTGCATCTCGTCCAGTTTTAATGACATCGTTCCCATAGCAGGGTGACTAGAATTGTACGAGTACTCCAAATGTGGCCTGACCAATGTCTTGTACAGCCGTAACATGACCTCCCAACTCAGTGCTCTGACTAATGAAGGCAAGCGTGCCAAATGCCTTCTTCACCACCCTGCTACCTGAGGAAGTGGTAGAGGTGACTACAATTACAACATTTAAAAGACATTTGGACAGGTACGTGGATAGGAAATGTTTAGAGAGATATGGGCCAAACGCAGGCAAATAGGACCAGTTCAGTTTAGGGATCCTGGTTGGCTCGGACGATTTGGGCCAATGGGTCTGTTTGTGTGCTGAATGACTCTATGCTCACAACAGCTGCTTTATTGTAAAAGTTGGACATCTTTCCTCGGCAATAGATTTACATTGATCTTGTAACTGCGTTAAATATCTCTTTAAATATCGCTCCCACTGTGTTTGAAGGCAACAGTTCAGTCCAGTTTAACAGGTCCGGTATCCATATGCTCCTAACAAAAGCAGCCATCATCGATGGCTAGCTCTTTACTCTCAGTTTGATTTGGAGGCTTTTTGACAAATTCTGGGATGAGCTTGGTTAGAGTTCAACTTCAGGATCAACAATGGATCAACGCAGGCATGATCCAATCATACTCCTCGTCAACACAAACACACACACACACATACACACACACACACATACACACATGCGCACATACATACAAATGTGCACATGCATGCACACACACGTGTATATGTGCACACAAAAATGCGCACATGCGCATCACACACGCATAAGCACACACACACATGCGCATACACATGCACATGCACACACACTGACACACACACTCTCTCTCACACGCACACACTCTCTCTCTTAACATACATGCACACACGCACACACTCTCTCCATCTCTCACACACACACTCTCTCTCGCCATCTCTCACACACACTCTCTCTCTCACATACATATGCACACACACACACACACACACACACATACTCTATCTACAGAGCAGGTAGACAGGGCGGTGAAGAAGGTGTTTGATACGCTTGCCTTCATTGGTCAGTGCATTGAATATGGGAGTTGGGAGGTCATGTTGCAGCTGTACAGGACATTGGTTCGGCCACTTTTGGAATACTGTGTACAATTCTGTTCACCCTTCCATAGGAGAGATGTTGTTAAACTTGACAGAGAAGAAAAAAGATTTACAAGAATGTTACCAGGACTGGAGGATTTGAGTAATAAGGACATGCTCAATAGACTGGGGCTTTTTTACCCCTGGATTGTCGGAGGCTGAGGGGTCACCATGTAGAGGTTTATAAAATCACAAGGGGCATGGATAGGGTGAATAGCCAAGGTGTTTTCCCCGAGGTGGGGGAGTTCAAAACTAGAGGGCGTAGGTTTAAGGTGAGAGGGAATAGATTTAAAAGGAACCTGAGGGGTAATGTTTACACACAGAGGGTGGTGTGTGTATGGACTGCGCTGCCAGGGGAAGTGGTGGAGGTGAGGGATGTGAACCAAATACAGGAAAATGGGACTAGATCAGATTGGCATGACTGATTGGTATGGATATGTTTGACCGAAGGGTATGTTTCTGCGCTGTCTAACTCTGTGACTCCATGACTGTGCAAAGAATGCCTCACCAAGCAAAATCCTCTTTACTCTGAACTGAAAGGTGGCTTGATGGCTTTCTACATCCAACTCATCTCTGCTCTTCCTGAGAATCGAGCTACACTCTCTAGCCTTGAGGCTGTAATATTTTCTCAATATCCCCCCTTGTTCCCAGGATGGTGGGGCTGTGCTATGAAGGGGGATCAGGGTCTGGTTACTCTTGAGTTTCAAAGAACGAGGGGTGACCTCATCGAATCCTACAAAATACTGAAAGGGACGGGTACAGGGCAGATACAGGGCAGATATTTCCCTGCTCGGGGAGGCTAGAGCCAGGAAGTGCAATTTAAGATTGGAATGATGCGATTAAGGACCGAGATGAGGGAAAATGTTCTGAATCTTTGGAATTCTCTGACAAGAGGAAGCTCAGCCTTCTGTGTATGTCCAGAGTAGAGATTGATCAATGTTTGACGATCAAGTGAGATGGGTCGGGTCAAAGACTCTGATGTGTTCAATCAGCCAGGATCATACTGAATGGCAGAGAGGCTCCACCAGCTGAATGGCCTACTCCTGTTCCTATGTTCTTGTGGAAAGTGCTTTTGCAAAGATTCTGGAAAGGGATACTTTCTGTCGAGGTTTGTCCCGAGCAGATCCGTGACGCTGTATGGTCTGTTCCCTGGGGTGCACACCAAGACAAATACTGAATATGCGTGGAGGACCATTAACTCGGCGAAAGACGCTCTTTGGCCTGCCTGAAACTCACTGATCTTCCAGTCGGTGGAGTTGTGTTTGTCCGAATGTTGCAGACTGGCACATTCCAAGGTCCAGGACTACATGCTGAGGGACGCACTAAAGCTTGGGGCAGCCGCTGCCAAGGGGCAGTCGGGGAAAGGTTGTTCTCTAAGACCTTTCAGCCAAAGTGCACCGAGGGACCGGGGACTGTTGAAGCCTCCGCCTTTATGATTGACCTTGAATGAATTTTGTCAATTTCAATCGTAATTGACAGGTTTGGAAGAAACTAATTTGGTTTTCAGTTTCCGTAATGTTGACCTTGAACATGTTGCAGATCTGTGTAAATATAATGGACTGTTGCTTTACAAGTCTGATCACAAACAGCTCTCTCTAAGCTCACTGCCTGCAGAGGGAACGCTTCCTGCATAAAGTTCCTGCTGTGGGACATTGCAGCCTCCTACTCCCTCTTGGAACAAACAAAATGGAACATAAGTAAATGTTATGAATAAGGTCTATTTTTGGGCAGAAAGAGGCTGGAATGATTTCTTATCGTTAGGTCCAGGTCAGAAGCAAAATGACTTACGACAGCAGTAAAAATGGAAACAAGAAAGTCTGCCTCTAGAATAGAATCCCTACAGAGTGGACACAGGCCACTCGGCCCACCAAGTCCACAGTGATCCCCTGAAGAGCAACCTACCTAGTCCTACCCCCCCTACCCTATCCCCGTAACCCTGCATTTCCTATGGCTAACCCACCTAGTCTGCACATCCCTGAACACTACGGGTAATTTAACACGGCCAATCCACCTAGCCTGCACATCTTTAGACTGTGGGAGGAAACCGGAGCACCCAGAGGAAACCCATGCAGACACAGGGAGAATGTGCAAACTCCACACAGACAGTCGCCCGAGGCTGGAATCGAACCCGGGTCCCTTTCACAACACCTGGGCGTCTCAAAGTGCTTTACACCAGTGAGAGTGTGATGCTGTTGTAATGTGGGAAAACAGCAGTGAACTGCTGATCAGTACAAATTGTTCCTGGTGATTCCTGCACAATGTGAGTATTCCCTCCTCCTCCAGACCCCTGATGGTTCGCAAAGTGGAATAAACAGGCGGATGAGGGGAGGCGGGGGATGGGGGTTTAATTTTTCTAATGACACGTTCTTTGTTTTTGTTTTGTTCACAGGGCATGTTCTGGAGATTAATCATTAAGCCGTGGAAACTCCTGAAATTTAGCCAAATCTTATCTTGCACCAGTTCTGTTCACACTTTGAAACCAGCCCAAGGCTGACACCCTGTGGTAGAACAGAAAATTGTCTCCGTTGTCTCCCAGTTCCCAATGGTGATACCTCAACGTTATGTCTGCAACAAGCCCTGTTGACCAAGCCCACAGCTAGTCCCGTTCACCCATCACCCCCACTGGTCACTGACCTCCATCGGCTCCTCTTTGAATGGGCCTTCATTCTAACATTCTCACGCTTGTTTTCAAATCCCACCATGATGAAATATCCGTTCTCCTCGAAGTCTAACGTCCTGAGCACTTTTGAGTATAATTGCTCAGCCATGATGTCGGCTGTCTAGGCCCCAGGATCGGGAATTCCCTCCTTAGGCTTCTTCAGCCTTCTCTCTCTCTTCCTATAGATGCTCCTTCAAACCTTCCTGTTTAGCCAAGAACGTTTCAGTTGTTTTGATTATACTTTGTAAAATGGAGGGCGCATTTTGACATCCTCGCATGTGCAGTTAAATATGGAAATCGGAAGGGATGCTGCGAGTCATGGCCTCCTCCTCCAATGAGGGCTGTTGCGGTCTTCACCAGTGCAATTAACTTGGGAATCAGTCCTTTGACTAGAACTTCAACTTCAAACACACTCAGCCAACTTGAGTGTCTGTATGGTGAAAGGCCGATCCTGAACTCATTGTTGATCAGCACTGAGCAGTAGAGATAGTTTGTGTGTTGATAGGTAGGCAGGATATTCAGGCGAGTGAAGCTCCAACCCAATTTGGTTGGGATGCTGCTGCTTGGTGTGTGGGAACACAAATCGGAACAATGGGAAAGTTTGTTTGCATTAGCATCTTCCTTCTGTTTCCCACTACACTGCCGGTTACCCAACCTCTCTTCCCGCTCCCCACACTAGCTGAGATTGTTAATGATGGCCCTCACTACAGTCACCAATTCCCATTTCTTCAACCCTACTGTCAGCGCCTCTCCCTCCAAATCCCCTTTGTCCTTCTATCCCGGCAACAACTGGCCTCAGCTCCTTTTCCCTCCACAGCACTTGGATGCATTGTCACCTCCTAAGCCTGTGCCAACCTTCCTGGCAGCTCCATGCTTGATGGTTGATCTGTCAACATCTTATCTTCACCTAGCTACGCCACGAGGAAAAAATTGCATTCATACAGCGCCTTTCATATCCTTACAACCCCATGAAGCATTTTACTGCCAATCAATTATCTTTGGAGAACAGGTACTCCACAGCAAGCTCCCACAATCAGCAATGTAAAAGCTGAGTAGATATAGGTATTCTCAATGATGCTGATTTGAGGGGGAAATATTGACCAGCAATCCGAATCTGACAGTGTGGCACTCCCTCAGTACTGTCCGTCCGACAGTGCAGCACTCCCTCAGTACTGTCCGTCCGACAGTACAGCACTCCCTCAGTACTGTCCCTCTGACAGTGCAGCACTCCCTCAGCACTGACCCTCTGACAGTGCGGCACTCCCTCAGTACTGTCCCTCCGACAGAGTGGCACTCCCTCAGCACTGACCCTCCAACAGTGCAGCACTCCCTCAGTATTGACACTCCGACAGTGCGGCACTCCCTCAGTACTGATCCTCTGACAGTGCGGCACTCCCTCAGTACTGATCCTCTGACAGCGCGGCACTCCCTCAGTACTGTTCCTCCGACAGTGCGGCACTCCCTCAGTACTGATCCTCCGACAGTGCGCACTCCCTCAGTACTGACCCTCTGACAGTGCGGCACTCCCTCAGCACTGACCCTCCGACAGTGCGGCACTCCCTCAGCACTGACCCTCCGACAGTGCGACACTCCCTCAGTACTGACCCTCTGACAGTGCAGCACTCCCTCAGTGCTGACCTTCCGACAGCTTAGCACTCCCTCAGCACTGACCCTCCGACAGTGCAACACTCCCTCAGCACTGACCCTCTGACAGTGCGGCACTCACTCAGCACTGACCCTCTGACAGTGCGGCGCTCCCTCAGTACTGCACTGCCAATGTAAGTGCTGCAGTGGTGTAGGACACTGGCACCTTACCCTAAAGGCAGCAGTTGGGCAACTGCACTCTCACCTCCTTTCAGCTGCTATCTGTGGTTGGACTCTAATCTCAGTAACAACTCAATCCTTACTGCGGCGAGTTAATTGCCTCATTCACCATGCTGGTCTTCTCCAGGAATGCACCCTGTACGCTCGTTGTCAGCTCCTCTCCCCCTAGCCCGCAATCTCAGCCAAAGGAGCTGTGGGCTTTGCTTGCAGCTCTGCAACACTGCCCTGACACACCGATCATTCTGATAATGTGCTGTTCAGTGACATGCCCAACCTTTTCCAATCTCTGGTAACAACCCAGCTGCAGGACACCAAACCCCAACCCCAGAAACCCTGCTCCTGCGTGCCATCCTGGGACTCTCTCATCAATATTTTATACATTTCCAGTATAACCTCCCCACTTTTAAACTGTGTGCCTCAGCTAATAAAGGCAAGTATCCTACATACCTTCATCACCACTTTATCCAACCATCCTGATAACTTACTGTATGGCAGTTAGGACAGGACTTACACAATTAATAGCAGGGTCCTGGGTAATGTTGTAGAACAGAGAGACCTATGGGTTCACGTACATAATTCTTTGAAATTTGTATCCTAGGTAGACAGGGTAGTTAAGAAGATATTTAGCACACTTGCTTTCATTGCCCAGACCTATGAGTATAGGATTTGAGATGTCACGTTGAGGTTGTACAGGAAGTTGGTGAGGCCTCTTCAGGAGTACTGTGTGTAGTTCTGGTCACCCTGATATAGGAAGAATGCTATTAAACTGGAGAGGGCTCAGAAAAGATTTACCAGGAAGTTGCTGGGAATGAAGGGTTTGAGATTTAAAAGTAGACTGGAAAGGCTGGGACTGTTTTCATTGTAGGGTCACAGGTTAAGGGAGGACCTGATAGAGGTTTATAAAATCATGAGGGGCATAGGTAAGCTGGAACACAAGGGTCATTTTCCTGGGGTGGAGTAATTCAAAACTAGGGGTCGTATTTTTAAGGTGGGAGGAGAAAAATTTTAAAAAGACATGAGGCGCAACTTTTTTTACACAGAGTGTGGTTCATGTGTTGAATAAACTCGCAGAGGAAGTGGTGGATGCGGGTACAGTCACAACATTTAAAAGACATTTGGATAAGTCCATGAGTAGGAAAGGTTTGGAGGGATATGGACCAAATGCAGGCAAATGGGACTAGTTTGCTTTGGAAGACTTGGTTGACATGGACCAGTTGGACTGAAGGGTCTGTTTTGTGCTGTATGACTCTATGACTCTGATCCTCAGCGCATCCCAGGATCCTACTGCCCATCATGTGTTCCCTTGCCTTATTGTCCTGGCGGAGTGCATCACCTCACATTTATCCCGATTGAATTTTGCTTTTATTTCTATTTCTTACGTTCCATTGACATTGAAAAATGCCCTAAAGTCCTTCCCACAGTGGATTGATAGATTGAGGCTGGGGGAACGGAGTCAGAGGAATAGTTTAGGAAACGTGAGGGATTTCCTTGACATAATGAGCAGTTTAATCCCATGGGCGCATGTGGGAGTGTTAAACCACACAGTACGCCTGAACCCCAGCCCTGGTCCACAGGGGGTTAGAATACAATCCTCAGACTGAATGGCCATACCCCACCTCCAACAAACCCTCCACTAACTAACAATAACAGTGCCCTCATGTAGCCAGCCAGCTCAGTGTAAAAACGCAGGTCTCTGCAGAGATTTGAAACAGTAAGCAAGCATTCTTCACAAAAATATACATGCAGGTGTGTGAGGGTGTTTGTTTGAGTTTATGGAAGCATCCACATCTCTTTGCGTGCATCACTGTGTTTATGGCTCTATATCTCTCTCTCAGTATCTGTGTGTATCCCTGTGTATCAGTGTCTGTATCTGTATATAGCTGCATACGTCTTTGTGCATGCTTCTGTACGTCTGCCTAACCATGTGTATCAGTCTGTGTGTGTGTGTGTTTGTGTCTGTGTATGTGTCTATCAGTCTGTGTGTGTGTGTGTGCGTGTGTCTGTGTGTATCAGTCTGTGTGTGTGTATCTGTCTGTGTATGTGTGTGTGTGTGTGTGTGTGCACGCACACATGTAACTGCATGTATGTGTGTCTAACTCTAGGTATACTGATTTGTACATGCAGCTTTGTTCATCTGGAGTGATGGCCTAGTAGCATTATCAATAGACTGTTAATCCAGAGACTTAAGTATATGTCCTGGTGACATGGTTTCAAATCCTGCTCATGGTGGAATTTGGATTCAATAACAATCTGGAATTAAGAGTCTAACAATGATCATGAAACGATTGTTGGGGAAAAGCATGTCTGGTTCCCCAATGCCCTTCAGGGAAGGAAACTGCTGTCTGACCTACATGACTCCAGACCCACATTTATGTGGTTGACTCTTTACTACCCTCTGGGTAATGAATGCTGGCCCAGCTTTTCATCCTGTGAATGTATTTTTTTTTAAAAAGTTCACTTTATGTTCTGAATTTTTGATTGTGGTTTGAAATTGAAAAAAAGCTTGTTTTAAAACCTATGGAAGGAACTGTTGCCCGTTTATAAACAAGCTACTGAAACTCATTCTGTGTGGTGTTTGCACTGCTGCATTGTTCATGATCTGCAGATGGCATGGCAGCGAGGTATATGTGCAGAGTGAGATATAGTCGTCAAAAGGTAGCTGATTGTGCCATTGTGACCAGTCATGGATGCCAGAGGTCATCAGCCTGATGACTGCCGATCCATCCCAGGGTCCTACTATTCAACATGTTTGTCCTGCCAATGTGCATCACCTTGTGTATTTGAACAGCTTCTGCGTGTGAATGGGGGACTGCTGATAGGGCCGGGTATATCTCACTGTCTCTTTCTTTCTGCAGTAAAAATACCTGAAGCCTGGAGAAAGCCTGTTATTTTCTCCTACCAGCTGCCATAAGCTGTTGCCTTCAGCCAGTAACTAAGAGACTTTGCAGTTAGTGCACCAATCATCCTGTGCCTCCCATGAAGATGGGAAAGGGGGCTGAAGAACAGAAATTCCTAGCAAGCCAAAAGGAATATCTCAATGAACCCTGTGGTATGGTGCAATTGAACCTTGTTTCCCAGTTTTGTTCCCTCTACCCATGAAACTAATGTTTCCTTTGTCTGAGACTGTCTGTATGTGTGTGTAGGGGTTTTAAAAGGGAATTAGAGTTTTAACCTGTACAGCCATATGTCGCAATGTCATAACTGTTGACTTGTGATAAATTTAGTTTTTTTGTAATAAACAGCAGTTCTTGTTAAGTACAGAAGGCTGTCCAGTGTTTTCTGTCAACTTTATTACATGAAACTTCTAAATCAGGGACTTAGTTTGCTTTCATTAAATTGTTAACTTTTGTGGCGACCCTGGGAATAGTGATTTGAGAATCAGTGGTTCACAATATGAGATTGGGGGCATGTCTGGGAAGATTTTAAAACAGACACATAGATGATTTCGAAGTGAAAATTGGTTAAGCGATAAAGATAAGGAAAACACTAAGTCCTGTACTGCAAGTAAGAAACGGCACTGGAAATTGCAAAGGATTTCCTGCAGGTGGCAGATTTGTCCTTAATAGCCTAAAGTGGACTTCAAGAAAACCAGAGACAACAAGGTGCAGGGCTGGATGAACACAGCAGGCCAAGCAGCATCATAGGAGCAGAAAGGCTGACGTTTCGGTGAAGGGTCTAGGC
>NC_063341.1:1991997-1997065 GCF_021869965.1 Rhincodon typus
TGGGCTTGAAATGAATATCGGTTTCTAGGTGGTTGCCCGATATGGAGGGGAATATGTGTCTGATGGTGGTGGAAATGGCGTCTGATGATCATCTGGAATGTGGATGCTGGTGGGATGGTAGGTGAGGATGAGGGTAACCCTATCGCTGTTGCAGGAGGGAAGAGAAGGGGTGAGGGCGGAAGTGCGGGAGATGGGTCGGACCTGGTTGAGCTCCCTGTCGACCACAGAGCTGGGGAATCCTCGGTTGAGGAAGAAGGTGGACATTGTGGAGGCTCCCTTGTCGAAGTTGGCCTAATCTGAACATATACAACTGAGACGGAGGAACTTAGAGAATGGGATGGAGTCTTTACAGGAAGTGGGGTGTGAGGATGTATAGTCCAGGTAGCTGTGGGAGTCAGTGGGTTTGTAATGGATATTAGTGGCCAGTCTATCCCCAGAAATGGAAATGGAGATGTCAAGGAAGGGAAGGGAAGAGTCAGAGATAGACCAGGTGAAAGTGCAGGCAGGATGGAAATTGGAAGCTAAATCAATGAACATTTCCACTTCCAGACAAGAGAGGGAAGCAGCACCAATGATATCATCGATATATCAGAGAAAGAGTTGTGGGTGGGGGCCGGAATAGGACTGGAACAAGGAACGTTCCACAAAGAGACAGGCATAACTGGGGTCCACGTGGATACCCATGGTCACCCTTTGACCTGTTGAAAATGAGTTGAAAGAGAAGTTGTTGAGGGTGAGGATGAGCTCAGCCAAGCAGAGGAGGGTGGTGGTGAGTGAGGACGGTTCAGGTCTTTGCTCCAGGAAGAAGCAGAGAGCCCTAAGACCCTCCTGGTGGGGAATGGACATGTAAAGGGATTGCATGTCCATGGTAAAGAGGAGGCGGCTGGAACCGGCAAACTGGAAGTTTTGCAACCGGTATAAAGCATCAGAGGAATCATGGATGTACGTGGGTAGGGATTGGACCAGGGGAGAGAAGACTGAGTCAAGGTAGGAAGAGATGAGTTCTGTGGGGCAAGAGCAGGCTGAAACAATGGTTCTGCCTAGGCAGTCCTGTTTGTGGATTTTTGGACTGTTTCTATAAGCCCGCCGTCAAAGCTTGGACTGCTCTTTCTGCCAGACCACTGGACGATGGATGGTATGGAGCTGTCTGAACATGCCGAATGCCATTTGACTTTAGGAAATATTCGAATTCCTGTCAAATGTTGTCTGTGACCAACATCTCTGTGAGTCTGTGTATTGCAAAAGATGCTCACAACTTTTCCACCGTCGTCCCCATGTTTGATGAATGAACTCTATGCACATCCAACCACTTTGAGTGGGTGTCCACAATGACTAAACGCATAAAGCCCACAAAAGGGCCAGCATCGTCGACATGTAACCAAGTCCAGGGTTTATCGAGCCATTCCCATGAATGGGGGGGATCTGCTGGGGGTAATTTTTGTTCCCACTTGTTGCTACTCTAGGCACTGCCCCACCAATGTGGCTACATTGGCATCCAATCCTAGCCACCAGCCATAACGTCTCACCAACATCTTCATTTTGGAAAGCCCTGGATGACCCTCGGTGGAGTTCAGCCAGTATATGGCGGTGACCTTTACTCAGGGCAATTGCTCTTGCTCCCCATAATCATGTGCCGTTGTCTATGGACTTCTGGTCTCACCGGGTCCGGGAAGGTTTCATTTCTGGTTGCGATGGCCCTTTCGTATCCCCCATCTGTTTTAGTTTTGTCAGGCCCAGTCCAATATTGTCAGCAGTGACAGGAAGGATGTCCAGATAATTTAAAACCAGAATGGACTTTTCTAGCGGCAGCATGACCAGTAGCGTATCCACCACTGGCTCAGGATATTCGCATTTGCCTCTTGTTCGCCCGGGCAGTGTTCCAACTTGTAATTGTTCACACTCCAAATAAGAGCCCACTGCTGAATTTGACCTGAAGATATGGGCAGGACATCCTTGACCTCTTTAATTAGCCCTAGCAGGGGTTTGTGGTCCATCACTGTTACAAATTTATGTTTGTAAAGTTATTGGTGGAACTTTCTCACACCAAAGATGAGTGCCAAACCTTCTTTCCCTGTCTGGGCGTATCTTTTTTCAGCATCAGCCCAAGAACAGGAAACATACGCTATCAGTCACTGGTGAGCTAACATCACCTCGATATTGTATGGGGAGGCATCGCATATCAGCACCACACCGTGCTTGGGGTCACAGTGTGCCAACACCTTAGACGAGGATAGCTGCTTCTTCACTTCCCTAAAGGCTACATCTTGGCTACGAGACCATTTCCAAGGCTGACTCTTTTTCAGTAGCATATGTAAGGATGGAGGCCAGGTTTCTGTAATAATTCACCAACCCAAGGAAAGACCTAAGCTCCTGTACAGATGCAAGAGCTGGGGCACTTTCAATCGCCCTCACTTTATCCTCCAACAGGTGTAACCTGGTCTTGTTGAGTCTATAGACAAAGTAGGTCAATTGGGGTGCCTGGAACATACATATTTCCCTCTTAAGGTGTGCACCTGCCTTGGAGAAACGTTTAAGCACTATGTCCAGGTTCTCTAAATGCTCTTTATTGGTCTTCCCTGTTATTAGCACATCATCTAGATCAATGGCGAGCTAGGGTAGACCTTGTAAAATGTTCTCCATCATCCGCTGAAAACTTTCACAGGCTGACAATACCCCACACGGCAGCCTCATATATTGGTACAAACCTTTATGGGCATTAATTGTAGCATACTGCTGGGAATCCTCATCTAACTATAATTGCAAATACGCATGGCTCATGTCCAGCTTCATGAAGAACAGTAACTCCCAGCCCCTGCTTGCCAGTTTAGCATAACAAGTCTTCGATGTGAGAGATTGGGTATTTATCCAGCTGCGAAAAGCTGTTTACCGTTTGTTTGAAATCCTCACAACGGCGAACTGACCAGTCAGGTTTCACAATCTGTACGGCCAGTGCTGCCCATTCCACAGACTGGACTGATTTGATGACACTTTCCAGCCTCCTGAATTCTGCCTCTACTTTTGCCCATAAGGTAAATGGCACTGGGCAGGCCTTGAAGAATTGTGGAATTGCCTCTTGGTCAACATGTAAGTGGCTTTGGCCCCTTTGATAGCCCCTAGACCTTCCTGAAAAATTTCTGGGTGTTTCATCAGGGCTTCACTCAGGCAGCCATTTTCTAGTTGAAAAATGTTGAGCCAATCTCCATGAATCTTTCCCAACCAATTTCGCTCCATCAAGCTTGGGCCCAGATCTTTTACTACAATCAGTGATAACTGAACTAGCTGCTTCAACATGAGAGACCGGAACTGAAGTTGTACCCTTAATCTGTAAACGTTCCCCAGTATAGGTTCTCAGTCTGGCCAAGGACTTAAGGGTTGGAGTCCAGAGTGAATTTTGGTAAAGACTAATTCTGCAATCACTGAAACATGCTGCACCAGTATCAACCTCCATTAGAACTCAGTGACAATTTAACCACATGTTTAGAACATAGAACTGTACAGCACAGGAACAGGCCTTTGGCCCATGATGATGTGCCGAACATGACACCAAATGAAACGAATCCCTTCTGCCTGCCCTTGGTCCATATCCCTCCATTCCTTGCATATTCATGTGTTTATCTAAAGGTCCCTTAAACACCCCGATTGTATCTGCCTCCACCACCACCCCTGGCAGCACGTTCCAGGCTCCTACCACTCTCTGTGTAAAAACAAACTTGCCCCTCACTTCTCCTTTAAACTTTCCCCCCTAACTTTAAATGCATGCCCCCTAGTATTAGGCATTTCAACTCTGGGGAAAAAGATTCTGACCGTCAGCCCTATCTATGCATCTCATAATTTTACAGACTTCTATCAAGTCTCCCCTCAGCCTGCACTGCTCCGGAGAAAACAACCCGCAAGTTTTTCTAGCCTCTCCTTATAGCTCATACTCTCTAATCCAGGCAGCATCCTGGTAAACCTCTTCTGCACCCTCTCCAAAGCCTCCACATCCTTCCTGTAACTTGGCAACCAGAACTGAACGCAATACTCCAAGTGCGGCCTAACCAAAGCCTAATAAAGCTGCAACATAACATCCTGACTCTTATACTCAAATTCCCAACCTATAAAGGCAAGTATGCCATACACATTCTTTACCCACCCTATCTACTTGCGTGGCCACTTTCAGGGAGCTGTGGGCTTGAACTCCAAGATCCCTTTACTTATTTTGATTGGTACTGATCCGGATGTTGCTAAGCAATTTAACTGTTCCAAACCAGCTGTAGGTGGACTTTCCAGGGTATGCACACTGCTGGATACCAGCCTATCAGTTCTTTTACTCAATTCAGGCCTAGTAGGACCCTCTTGCTGTCTCAAGTCTGCATATCAGCAACTACTACAATGGCTTGCTGGTCCAGCTCCTGAAGAAAATGTTAACCTTTTGGCCAAGACTTTGCTTTGTTTTGAGGTTTTGCTGTGGGCTGACCCTTTGTTCAGGATATGCCTTCACTCAAGTTGTGTTCCCCAAGCTCAGTCGGCCTGGTAAGGGTGTCCACTTCCATCGGAATACCCTGCAACTCATACGTTCCACTTGCTGTATTTTCCAATGATAAAGCCAGTTGCAGATATAAACAGGAGGGCCAGAGGTTCTGTCCACACTAGGTGCTGGCTCTGAGCTAGCAGGGTCAGTGCCATGTATGATGCAGATGTAAATAAATGGTGACTTAGTGATGGGATAGCAGTCTTCATGGAGTTATTTTAGTGGTGATGAGTGAAAAACGCAGCCTGAAGAGATTCACTTGCAGCAGTCATCTTTGAGTCGGGGTAACCATTGCTGGCATCAGAGACAACAAGGTTCAGGGCTGGATGAACACAGCAGGCCAAGCAGCATCATAGGAGCAGAAAGGCTGACGTTTCAGGCCTAGACCCTTCATCAGAAAAGGGGGAGGGGAAGGGGGTTCCGAAATAAATAGGGAGAGAGTGGGAGGCGGATAGAAGATGGATAGAGGAGAGGATAGGAGGAGAGGAAACAAACAGGTCGAAGAGGCGGGGATGGGGCCAGTAAAGGTGAGTGTAGGTGGGGAGTTAGGAAGGGGAT
>NC_063341.1:1997165-2014798 GCF_021869965.1 Rhincodon typus
GGGATAGGTGGGAGGAAGGACAGGTTAGGGAGGCGGGGACGAGCTGGACTGGTTTTGGGATGCGGTAGGGGGAGGGGAGATTTTGAAACTTGTGAAATCCACATTGATACCATTGGGCTGCAGGGTTCCCAAGCGGAATATGAGTTGCTGTTCCTGCAACCTTCGGGTGGCATCGTTGTGGCACTGCAGGAGGCCCAGGATGGACATGTCGTCTGAGGAATGGGAGGGGGAGTTGAAATGGTTTGTGACTGGGAGGTGCAGTTGTTTATTGCGAACCGAGCGTAGGTGTTCTGCAAAGCGGTCCCCGAGCCTCCACTTGGTTTCCCCGATGTAGAGGCAGCCACACCGGGTACAGCGGATGCAGTATACCACATTGGCAGATGTGCAGGTGAACATCTGCTTGATGTGGAAAGTCTTCTTGGGGCCCAGGATGGACATGTCGTCTGAGGAATGGGAGGGGGAGTTGAAATGGTTCGCGACTGGGAGGTGCAGTTGTTTGTTGCGAACCGAGCGTAGGTGTTCTGCAAAGCGGTCCCCGAGTCTCCGCTTGGTTTCCCCGATGTAGAGGAAGCCACACCGGGTACAGCGGATGCAGTATACCACATTGGCAGATGTGCAGGTGAACATCTGCTTGATGTGGAAAGTCTTCTTGGGGCCTGGGATGGGGGTGAGGGAGGAAGTATGGGGGCAGGTGTAGCACTTCCTGCGGTTGCAGGGAAAAGTGCCGGGTGTGGTGGAGCTGGAGGGGAGTGTGGAGCGGACAAGGGAGTCACGGAGGGAGTTGTCCCTCCGGAAAGCAGATAAGGGTGGGGAGGGAAAGATGTCTTTGGTGGTGGGGTCGGATTGCAGATGGCGCAAGTGTCGGAGGATGATGCGTTGGATCCGGAGGTTGGTGGGGTGGTACGTGAGGACGAGGGGGATTCTTTTTTGGTTTTTATTGCGTGGACGGGGTGTGAGGGATGAGGTGCGGGAGATGTGGGAGACACGGTTGAGGGCGTTCTCGACCACCGAGGAGGGGAAGTTACGGTCCTTGAAAAACGAGGACAACTGAGATGTACGGGAGTGGAATGCCTCATCCTGGGAGCAGATGCGGCGGAGGCGAAGGAATTGGGAATAGGGGATAGCATTTTTGCAGGAAGGTGGGTGGGAGGAGGAGTATTCTAGGTAGCTGTGGGAGTCGGTGGGCTTGAAATGAATATCGGTTTCGAGGTGGTTGCCCGATATGGAGACAGAGAGGTCCAGGAAGGGGAGAGAGGTGTTAGAGATGGTCCAGGTAAATTTAAGGTTGGGGTGGAAGGTGTTAGTGAAGTGTATGAACTGTTCGAGCTCCTCGTGGGAGCACGAGGCGGCACCGATACAGTCATCAATGTAACGGAGGAAGAGGTGGGGTTTAGGGCCGGTGTAGGTACGGAAGAGGGATTGTTCCACGTAACCTACAAAGAGGCAGGCGTAGCTTGGGCCCATGCGGGTACCCATGGCTACCCCCTTTGTCTGTAGGAAGTGTGAGGAATTGAAAGAGAAGTTGCTGAGTGTGAGGACGAGTTCGGCTAAGCGGATGAGGGTGTCAGTGGAGGGGGACTGGTCGGGCCTGCGGGACAGGAAGAAGCGGAGGGCCTTAAGGCCATCTGCATGGGGAATGCAGGTGTAGAGGGACTGGACGTCCATGGTAAAGATGAGGTGTTGGGGACCGGGGAATTGGAAGTTCTGGAGGAGGTGGAGGGCGTGGGTGGTGTCACGGACATAGGTAGGGAGTTCCTGGACCAAGGGGGAGAAAATGGAGTCGAGATAGTTGGAGATCAGTTCGGTGGGGCAGGAGCAGGCGGAGACAATGGGTCGACCAGGGCATTCAGGTTTGTGGATTTTGGGAAGGAGATAGAAGCGGGCAGTGCGAGGTTGGGGAACAATGAGGTTGGAGGCCGTGGGTGGGAGGTCACCTGAGGTGATGAGGTTGTGGATGGTTTGCGAGATGATGGTTTGGTGCTCAGTGGTGGGGTCATGATCAAGGGGGCGGTAGGAGGAGGTGTCAGAGAGTTGGCGTCCGGCCTCGGCGATGTAGAGGTCAGTGCGCCATACTACAACTGCACCTCCCTTGTCCGCGGGTTTTATGGTGAGGTTGGGATTGGAGCGGAGGGAGCGGAGGGCTGCACGTTCTGCGGGGGAGAGGTTGGAGTGGGTGAGAGGGGTGGAGAGTTCACCTGCACATCTGCCAATGTGGTATACTGCATCCGCTGTACCCGGTGTGGCTTCCTCTACATCGGGGAAACCAAGCGGAGACTCGGGGACCGCTTTGCAGAACACTTACACTCGGTTCGCAACAAACAACTGCACCTCCCAGTCGCGAACCATTTCAACTCCCCCTCCCATTCCTCAGACGACATGTCCATCCTGGGCCTCCTGCAGTGCCACAACGATGCCACCCGAAGGTTGCAGGAACAGCAACTCATATTCCGCTTGGGAACCCTGCAGCCCAATGGTATCAATGTGGATTTCACAAGTTTCAAAATCTCCCCTCCCCCTACCGCATCCCAAAACCAGTCCAACTCGTCCCTGCCTCCCTAACCTGTTCTTCCTCCCACCTATCCCCTCCTCCCACCTCAAGCCGCACCTCCATCTCCTACCGACCAACCTCATCCCGCCCCCTTGACCTGTCCGTCCTCCCTGGACTGACCTATCCCCTTCCTAACTCCCGACCTACACTCACTTTCCTGGCCCCATCCCCGCCTCTTCGACCTGTTTGTTTCCTCTCCACCTATCCTCTCCTCTATCCCTCTTCTATCCGCCTCCCACTCTCTCCCTATTTATTTCAAAACCCCCTTCCCCTCCCCCTTTTCTGATGAAGGGTCTAGGCCCGAAACGTCAGCCTCTCTGCTCCTATGATGCTGCTTGGCCTGCTGTGTTCATCCAGCCCTGCACCTTGTTATCCAGGAACTTGCCAACCTGGTTTACTGTCTCCATGAATCTCTGTCGGTCAGTCACACTGCAAGTAGTTGAAAACTCCTTAGTTACTCTTGTCTTCAACGAATCAACTCTGACCCCAAATGCATCCACAAGATGCACATGGAACCCGACACCTGAGCGTAATAATTTATATTCAGTGTTCCAGGAGGTGATGCAGCACAGAATGCACTCTGGTGTTTGATCGGAGTGGATCCGCAGAACAGGATGTCACTCATGTGTCACATAAGTAAACCCAGACCTTCCACGATGTTTGACATTGGCCTCTGGACGATTTCTGTCTTTGGTGGGATAATCTGTTGAGACCAAGCCTCCCAAACGGAGTAACGAAGCCTGTGAGCAGCTTACATTTATGTGGAGGGGTAGTTCCAAAAATAAAACACTGTTTGATTTTGTCTTCAGAAGAATTAAACTCGTTCTCAATTTACATAACAATCCACAGAAGCTGTAATATAAATTTGGTGTTCAACTGTTTTAGAATAGAATAGAACAGACATTTATTGTCACGTGTACTTTTACATGAAAGATACAGTGAAAGTTTTATAAGTTGGCACGGTGGCTCAGTGGTTAGCACTGCTGCCTCACAACGCCAGGGACCCGTGTTCAATTCCATCCTCGGGCAACTGTCTGTGTGGGGTTTGCACATTCTCCCTGTGTCTGTGTCATTTTCCTCCGAGTGCTCCGGTTTCCTCCCACAGTCCAAAGGTGTGCAGAGTAGCTGGATTGGCCACGTTAAGTTGCTTATAGTGTTCAGGGATTTGGAGATTAGGTGGGTTATAGGGGGATGGGTCGGTGTTGATTTGTTGGGCCGAAGGGCCTGTTTCCACACTGTAGTGATTCTATTCTAGGTCACCCCACCATGACACCTACATCAATGACAGAAATCGTACCTAATAATAAAAAAAAGAGTAAAATTAAGACACTGATCATCCCAGTTCAGTAAGTGGCTCCTGGGCTCAGGGAAAGCCAATTTAGGGAATGATGGAAGACATAGCTGGGATGAGACTGCCACACCAGGTGAATACTAGGCCGTAAGCCTTGGCCAAAGTAGCCCGCCATGCCAGGCCAAGATGGTCACTCTTGGACGAGGACAGCTTGCCGGGCTGGTGGAATGCTGGGTTGGTGGAATACCTGGACTCTGAGGGCAACGAAGACCTCCATGCTGGGGCTGAGACCGCTTTCCTCCTCCTTCAGGTGCCCAGGCTTAGTTGTGGACATGGAGCCTCAGCCCCCAACCCTGTGAGTCCAGTCAGGGGGAGTCAGACCATGATCTGGTCCTTGCTCACCGGGAGACCCCCCGAGGTGGAGGTGGAGCTGTGTCCGTGGCATTGTTTCCGCTGCCACTGGAGACTCATTTAAAGAAAACAAAGAGAAACGAAGAAAAGGATAGAAAGTAAAAAGAAGAACAAAGAGAAAGAAAGCCGACAGAAGACCCCTACTCCACTACTGTTGTGAATGAAGAAAGATCTTTGCTATTTCTGATCAATGTATTGGGTTATGCCAGTGGTACTGTCTCCAGGCACCAGTCTGTTGGCCCTGGCACAAGTAAAATAACGCTTTGTTTCAATGTCGAGTCAATTTCCCTCTTTACCTTTGGGTATGAGCAGCTTTTCTAGCTGTAAAAGGGCACACTGGCTTCATTTCAGGCGTTGAGTGTTTCTCAAATGCTTCAGATCTCCCCCAGTTGCTGAGACCAGCCGGGGAGGTTCAGTTATGAATTTGTCATAATCATCTCAGCTTTCCAGTTGCTCTATTCTGCCAATCCGATGGTAGTCAGTACATGTTTTACTGCTTAAGACTGCATAACTCTGCTTTAGGATTGCCTATAGGCGTTTTTTCTCTCCACATATTATCGGGATGCATTCAGTTGTCGCATAACCTTGAGTCCAGTACTTCCTGGCCCATGTTGATTCATATGTAACAGCTGAAAAGAATTTTTCTCCAGTTACGTTCAATGTCAGAAAGACTGAAACAGCAGCACCCATGGATAATTTAATGCATTTCAGCAGCTGATGCTTGGTTACATTGATCGCGCCAAGGAAAGGCATCTCCACATAATTGATATGCTCCATTTCATATGTCTTGTTATCTTTTGAGGGTCATTGCTTTGGCACCTCAGTACAATCTTCTTGCTTGGAAATGGCCCTTCATTCAGTAAAATTCAACCCCCTTTGGGTGGGACAATTTTTTAATATATATTTTTTTCCCCCATGTTGTGTGTGTAGGTGCAAGACACAGTAAAAACACTAGACGTGTGAATAACTTTATTACAGATAGTAGGAACTGCAGATGCTGGAAAATCTGAGACAACAAGGTGCAGAACTGGATGAACACAGCAGGCCAAGCAGCATCATAGGAGCAGGAAGGCTGACGTTTCGGGCCTAGACCTTTCTTCAGAAATGGGGGAGGGGAAAGGGGTTCTGAAATAAATAGGGAGATAGTGGGAGGCGGATAGAAGATGGAAAGAGGAGAAGATAGGTGGAGAGGAAACAGACAGGTCAAAGAGGCGGGGATGGAGCCAGTAAAGGTGGGTGTAGGTGGGGAGGTAGGGAGGAGATAGATCAGTCCAGGGAGGACGGACAGGTCAAGGGGGCGGGATGAGGTTAGTAGATAGGAAATGGGGGTGCGGCTTGAGGTGGGAGGAGGGGATAGGTGGGAGGAAGAACAGGTTAGGGAGGCGGGGACGAGCTGGGCTGGTTTTGGGATGCGGTAGGAGCTTGGGAACCCTGCAGCCCAATGGTATCAATATGGATTTCACAAGTTTCAAAATCTCCCCTCCCCGTACCGCATCTCAAAACCAGCCCAGCTCGTCCCTGCCTCCCTAACCTGTTCTTCCTCCCACCTATCCCCTCCTCCCACCTCAAGCCGCACCCCCATTTCCTATCTACTAACCTCATCCCGCCCCCTTGACCTGTCCGTCCTCCCTGGACTGATCTATCTCCTCCCTACCTCCCCACCTACACCCACCTTTACTGGCTCCATCCCCGCCTCTTTGACCTGTCTGTTTCCTCTCCACCTATCTTCTCCTCTATCCATCTTCTATCCGCCTCCCCCTATCTCCCTATTTATTTCAGAACATCCTTCCCCTCCCCCATTTCTGATGAAAGGTCTAGGCCCGAAACGTCAGCCTTACTGCTCCTATGATGCTGC
This sequence comes from Rhincodon typus, assembly GCF_021869965.1. Taxonomy (NCBI): domain Eukaryota; kingdom Metazoa; phylum Chordata; class Chondrichthyes; order Orectolobiformes; family Rhincodontidae; genus Rhincodon; species Rhincodon typus. The sequence goes on from NC_063341.1 coordinate 2,003,271, forward strand.
TTGGCCTGCTGTGGTCATCCAGCTCGGCACCTTGTTGTCTCTAAATAACTCTATTGATAGTCCACCACCAGGAAAAACACCCATGTGACCAAAGAACCTGTAGGAAGTGGAGCCCCCTGGGGGCAATGCCTATGTGAATGAAAAGGGGAACGGGAAGGTAGGGGTCAAATTAAAATAGAGTTGGAGGGGGTCTCCTGGTTATATTGGTCAGCCTGGACTTTCCTGATTGGCTCAGGTTAACAACCCCATTGATCTTGTAGTCAACAAGGTCCACCTGGTTCCAATCACTACACATAATATAGCGTCACGGAGTCATACAGCACGGGATCAGATCCTTCGCTCCAACCAGTCCATGCCGACCATGTTCCCAAGCTAGACTAGCCCCGCTTGCCTCTGTTTGGCCTATTTCCTTCCACATCTTTCCTATTCACAAGAACTTATCCAAATGCCTTTGAAACATTGTAACCGTACCTGCATCCACCACTTGCTCAGGTAGTTCACTCCACACATGAACCACCTTCTGCATGAAAAATTTGCTCCTCATGTCCTTTCCCTTGGTTGGGGGATTTTAGAACTAGGGGGCATAGTTTTAAGCAGGGAGGAGAAAGTTTTTTTTAAATCTTTCTCCTCTCACCTTAAAACTATATCCCCTAGTTCTAAAATCCCTGCCCTAGGGAAAAGATCCTTGTCATTCACCTTATCTATACCCCTCATGATTCTATAAAACTTAATAAGGTCACCCCTCAACCTCCAATGCTCCAATGAAAAAAGTCCCAGCTTTCAAGTCTATTTTTATATCTCAAACCCTCCAATCCTGGTAAATCTTTAAGAATCCTCTCCAGTTTAATAGTATCCTTTCTAATAACAGACCACCAGAAATATACACGGTACTCCGGAAGAGGCCTTATCAATGTCTTGTACAACCTCAATATGACGTCCCAACTCCTCTACTCAAAGGCCTGAACAATGAAGGCAAGCATGCTAAACACCTTCTTAACCACCCTGCTACCTGTGACAGAAATTTCAAAGAATTATATACCTGAACCCCTAGGTCTCCCTGTTCTACAACACTACCGAGGGTCCGACTGTTAATTATATAAGTCCTGTCCTGTTTGTTTTACCAAAATGCAATAAAATACCTCACACTTATCCAAATTAAACACCATCTGCCGCTCCTCAGCCTATTGACCCAATTGATCAAGATCTTTTTGTAACCTTAGATAAGCTTCTTCACTGTCCACTATACCACCAACCTTGGTGTCATTTGCAAACTTATAACAGCTAGCTGGGGTGGTCGTTGCATGATCTTTCTGCCTCATTGTTTCCATATGACCATCTCTTTGCTTTTAAATTTCACTCTCTAACCAGCCGTCTGATATGGCTCTCCCAATCATCTCAAACTTTGCTTCTTGATCTCAGTTGGTTTGCTCAGTTGAATTTCCTCTGTTAATGTTAAGTCATCCCTTAATTGTCAGTGGTCAGGCGATGTCTCATCTCAAATTCTGAGAGCAGTTCTGTCCCTGATTAGCTCAAATCCAAATTTCTATACTAGCACCTCTCTGTAAGTTCGTACCGAGTATTGATAAAAGTATCAATACTAACTCTTTGTCACTGGATACACTAATGAAATTTAGCCCACTCACAGATTGAAGTAGCCATTTAGTTCCTTTAATACTTCCTTATCCTATAGCCTGACAAGGAAACTGTCTCTGTCCAGTTATCCATTGCACTCAGTGTACTGACTGGTCAATACCTTCACAGTCAGGCCAAACACAGTGTGAAACTTTGTTAAACTTCGATGCCAATTCAGCCATGCTGCTGCCTGCTTGCACCTATAATCTGCTCAATTTCCAGTCACAGTAAAGACTTTCCAACATTGGTCTTTCACTCGCTGCCACTGTGTAACATTCTGGGTGGTGTTGTGCTCCTCAAGAGTATTTACAGAGTCCGTTGAAGGAAGGAAGACATTAAGTTGGTTTAAGATGCCCCATTTTACTGGGTCTTCCCACTGGTCTGATGCTACAAGAGAGATTGTGTGACCCTAGAAGTATGAGACGGGCCTATGTAATAGATACTGACTTATAACACTGAGGCAGGGTGATTACCAGAACTGCACATGGTGGCTTACAACCCTGTCTTCGGACCAGCTCTGTGGGTCCAGGAGCCCACGGGTTAAAACGAATATCTTGGGAGGTGGGTGGGGTCAGAGGTACCAAAGTGTATCTTCGCTGTTGCCAGGACGATAATGAAAGCTTGTTGGAGAGGTTCCCGACGGGTAAAGGCATATCTGACCCAAACAGTACTGCACAGAGCCAGACAGAGACCATGATAGACCCCAGGATGTTGGAGCAGAATGAGGCCATTCGGCCCACTGATTCTGCTCCACCATTCAATCGCGGCTGGTGGCCTTCAGGCTCAGTGAGAGATCTCTTTTGAGAGAGGCAGTGGGTTAGAATCTCCATTAGGTGAGTGTAGATGTTTCGTCCTTGCCTGAGGCATCTGAAGGAGGAAAAGAGACAGAGGGTGGGATGTGGTGGTGGGGGCTGACAATATTCAGCTGATTGCGGTTACCATAGGGCTGCGGGGTTGCACCAAGCTGTTTCGGGAGGGGTTCAAGCACGGAATGCAGGCTGATGCTAAAGAGACCGCTACCCCGACCCTTTCTTATAATCTATACAAATGATCTGCAAGCAGGGACAGAGTGCAACAGAGTAAAATTTGCGGATCATACTAAATAAGGTGGGAAAGCAGGCCATGATGAGAATATAAATGGTTTACAGACGCATCTTTTTAGGCTAGGAAAATGGGCCAGAATCTGGCAGATGGAATTTAACATAGTTAAGTGCGAGGTCGTCCATTTTGGTTGGAAAAATAAAGGGGCAAGTTATTATTTAAGTGGAAAGCAGATTCAAAGAGCTTCAGCGCAGAGGGATCTGGGCGTCTTTGTGTATGAATTGCAGTAAGTGGGTCTGTAGGTGCAGCATGTAATAAGAAAGGCCAATGGGATCTTGGCATTTATTGCAAAAAGACTGGAGTGTAGCAGTAAAGAAGTGTTGTTACAATTATTTAAAGCATTGGTGAGATTACACCTGGAGTTATTGTGTCCAGTTTTGGTCTCTTACTTGAGGAAGGATGTGGAGACACTGGAGGCAGTTCAGAGGGGGTTCATTAGGTTGATTCCAGGGATGAAAGGGCTGCTGTACAAAGGAGCAACTGAATAGTTTGGGCTTGTACTCGTTGGAGTTCAGAAGAATGAGGGGGAGATTTGATTGAGGGATATAAAATGCTAAAAGGGGATTGATAAGGTTGAGCAGACATCCCCTCCCTTGTGGGACAGTCTCAAACAAGAGGTCATAAATACGGAGTGAGAGGAGGTAGGTTCAAAACTGAGGTGAGGAGAAACCACTTCTCGCAGAGGGTCGTGAATCTGTGGAACTCACTGCCCCAGAGACAGAAACAATCGACAGATTCGAGAACGGAATAGGTACGTTTCTGGTGAAAAGTGGGATAAAGGGCGATGGGAAGCAGGCAGGACAGTGGAGTTGAGACCAGGATAAGTTCAGCCACAATCATGTTAAGTGGCAGAGTGGGCTCGAAGGGCCAAATTGCCAACTCCCGCTCCTAATTCCTGCGTTGCTAGGTATTCCTCCTCCGAGGACCACTCACCCTCACCCCTGCCTTCTGTCAGGCTCCCTCATACGTGACAGGTTCGACCCAAAGGACACCCATGTCGCATCCAGAGAATTAATCACTTTTATCTCACTGGTTCAAAGTCCCCAGAAGAAGCAATGGGCTCCTCATTTGCGGAAGGCTGAGGTTAGTCAGACAGGCCCGAGCTATGCCTGACCAAAATGTGTTCATTTTTCACCTGAACCCCTACAAGCAGCATTATCAGAAAAATGCCTTTTCCCACTACACTAATCACCTTTGAGAACGCTAGGCCGGCATCAAAGCTGCTTTGAAAAAGGGGGTTTTGTTTCTTTGATTTGTTTGGTTTTTTTTGTAAGCGGGACTGGTTTCAGTGAGTACAACAGCCTGCCAAATAGCACTGCCCCGTCATTTCACGGTACAGAGAGTAAGGGACATTCTGTCCAGTTATAGAAATGCATTCCTTTTACTTTCTTCAAAACAAAAAGGCACCTCTTTAATTTCATCCGGGAGCCTGATCCGTTTGGACTGAGATTCCTGACTGAAGTCCCTGAAACTGTGTCACCTCTCACATTACCATTACCCGTGGTTGTTCCAGCTCCCTCATTGGGAGACCAACATCCGGCAGCTGCCTGGGAATCTCTTTGAACACTGGCTGCTTTGTTCACTTCCTCGCTCCACAACAACATCATTAACCCCCTCATTAACGCTGCCCGTCTCGGTAATATGCTCCACGTTACGCCGGCCCTTCGGCCCAGCCCGCTCGCACTGCTGCCTCTGAGTCAGGATTGTGCCGGGGTCGATCCCATTGCCAGAACACCACAGTGTGAGCTGAGGGCCAGGAAAATTCCCAGGAGCATTTGAACCCCTCTTCATCTGTCGCATCCCCGCCCCCATCTCCGAGACTTCTGGAGGGGGGATAGACTTGAATGACTAAAATGAAACAACCAAACGCTTCTCCTCCCAAATCAATAAACTGTCATTGTTGGGCAGCACAGTTAGCACTGGGTTCGATTCCAGACTCAGCCGACTGTGTGGAGTTGGCACATTCTCTCCGTGTCTGCGTGAGTTTCCTCCGGGTGCTCCGGTTTCCTCCCACAGTCCAAAGACGTGCAGGTTAGGTGGATTGGCCGTGCTAATTTTCCCATAGTGTCCAGGGATGTGCAGGCTGGGTGGGTTAGCCTTGGGAAATGCAGGGTTACAGGGAGAGGGTAGGAAGTTGGATCTGGGTGGGATGCTCTTCGGAGGGTCAGTATGGACTTGATGGGCCGAATGGCCTGCATTGACACTGTAGGATTCTATGATAAACCCAGAGTGCCACAGTAACAATAAGTCTGTGACGCAGCCTCACTGCAACCATGGGAGGCATCACAATGTAGTGTAATCCCTCTGCTCATGTATTGCATGTTCTGACCACATTCCAAATAACAGGTCTTTTTTTTGGAGTGGGAATATTTGGGAAATAGGGAAGTAGCCATGGGCTCTCATTTCCTAACGGACAAGTCTGTGCCCAGAAGTGCATCAGGGTTCAGTTTCAGTTGTAATACTTGCAGCTTTTGCAATGGCCCCAGTTCTTGTACAATCCTGTGCGGGTGCCCTGGCAGATGCCAGTCTCTCAGCCTCCACCCTGCCTCTCACATTGCCTCAGGCCAGGCTCCTGTTTCTCCTGCCTCATGGCCCATCCAGAGGACAGGGGCCCAGGCCTCGACCTGGAGTACAGCCCCACTCTCAAAGCAAGTGGTCCCAGTGCCCCAACAGGGTGGATGCAAAAAGGACGCTCCTCCCAGGCTGGGGGCAAAGCAAGCAGGGAATAACATCTAGAACCAGAGACATTGTCTCAGGATAAGGGACAGGTCATAGAGGACTGAGAAGAGGAGGAATCTCTTCACTCAGAGGGTGATGGGTCTTTCAAACTCAGAAGGCCATGGAGGCTCTGTCATTGAGTTTGTTTAGAGGTTGGTCAATTCCAAATGCCAATGATATAAAGGGAGTTGGGTAGGGAAATGGCATTAAGGCAGAAGATCAGCCAAGATTGAATTAAATGGTGGAGCATGTTTAACGGGCCAAATGGCCTCCTCCTATCCCTGATTGAATTGCTATGTAAGTGGATGTGGCTAGCAATGGCCAGATGTCAAACCAGCGTGATGCGAACACTCCAGGAGGCTGTTCAGGCCCCAGGCCCAAGGCCAGGCTTAGGCTTAAGCTCAGACTCAGGCCCTGGCACTGGCCCTGGCCCTGGCCCTGGCCCAAGACCCAGCTCAGGCTCAGGCCCCAGTTCAGACTCAGGCCCAGGCCCAGCTCCAGTCTCAGACTTAGGCCCAGGCCCCAGCTCAGACTCAGACCCAGACCAAGGGCCAGGCCTATATCCAGGCCCTAGCCCAGACCTAGGCTCAGGCTTAGGCCCAGGCCCCAGCCCATGTTCAGGCTACAGACCTAGGCTGCTGTCTACCAGTAGGCCCTGAAGTGAGTCTCATTAGACAGGTCCCTGAACTGAAGAACTGAGGTTCTGGTACAGGCTGTACACTGGTCATTCTTGCCAGAAGCATGCCCAGTTCTGGTGACGAGTTGTAGTTCCAATCCAGTACCTGACCTTGGACAGTTTGAATGAATATTCAATATTTTGGCCTCAAACACAGAATTCCACAGGCTCACCACTCTCTGAGTGAAGGAATTTCTCCTCAGCTCTTTATCTTTGGGTAAGCGTGTATCTGTTGTGTATGTCTGTCTGTGAGAGTGTACCTATGTGTGTGTGTATGCATCCGTCTGTGTGTCTCAATGTGTAAGTGTATCTACGTAGGTATGTGCCTTTGTGTCTGTGTGTAAGTGCATATCTATGTGCAAGAGTGTATCTGTGTGTGTATATGCATCTACACATATGAGTGTATCTCTGTGTGTAAGAGTGTGTATCTATGTGTGACTGTGTGTAAGAGTCTGTGTGTGTGTATGTGTGCTTGTGTCTCTCTACCTTTATCTCTGTGTATGTGTGTGCGTGTATTTATGTGCATCTATTTGTATCTGAGTGTGTGTCTTTATCTGTGTCTACCTGTGCCTGTGTGTGCCTGCCATATGTGTTATTGTTGTTTGCATGACTAATGTGCAGGTCTAACCTTTCTTGCCCCGAGGGTGTATAAATCCCCTTATATATGAGTGTCTGTGCATCCGCAGCGCCGTTGTGCAGGAGTGCATGTGTGTGAGCACTCCTAGTTCAGTACTGAGACAGTGCTGCACTGTCAGAGGATCTGACTTTCAGAGGAGACATGAACCTGTGGCCCTGTCTGCTCTCCCTAATGGACTGACAGGAGTATCAGACAGTTCTACATGGCACCCTATGCCTCAATTGACATCCCAGAAAAAAAACCTTTGTCTGGTAATAATCTTTGTGGGATCCTGCTGCACACCACCAGCTCCTGTGTTTTCCTACTACTCCGACAGCAACCACACTTCAATGGCTAGCCACTGGAAGTTGTTTTCGGGACACTCCAGGGCTGGGACAGGCGCTACAGAAATCCACATTCCTCTTCCCTGTCCCTCCCCTTTCCCCTGCACTGGCATTTGTGGAGACCTGATCGTGTCACAGCTTTCCTGGGAGCAAAGTTCAAAACAGAACAACAAAATTCCTTTCAGTCCTGGAATCCTTGCATCCCCACCTTCTGTTCCCACTCCGTATCCCAGCAGCAACTCCCCCACCCCTCCCGTCTCCCCACCCGCCCTCCTGAGAGGCATTCCAGGCTGCATAAGCTTGTGTTGATCTGAGGACAGCTCTCACTCAATGTTACAAGGTTACATCAGCTTTAAACATCAGTGACATCGGGCCATGTGCTGTCCCTCAGTGAGGTGGGCTCTCTACTGCTTGGCACTCACTCACACGCAGCCCAGCATTACATAACACTTGTTTTCGAACTTCGAGTGATCTGAGAGAGTTGAGGGGGGTGCTGGCAAGATTGAGAAAAACAAACAGCAACTGAACCATAATTGTGCCTTTGTTTTCCGCTATTAGTAAGGGATGCCTTGTACTTTACAGATGGATAATCGTGTAGGCTTCTACCAAATCAAGTGTGATTGTGTTTCTGTATGTGACTGTGTGTGTCTGTGTGCGTCTGTTTGTATGTCTGTGTGTGTGTGTCTGTCCATGTGTGTTTGTGTGGGTGTGTCTGTGATTGTCTGTGTGTGTGTGTATCTGTTTGTGTAACTGTGTCCGTGTGAGTATGTGTCTGTGTGTGTGTGTGTGTCTGTTCATGTGTGTCTGTCTGTGTGTGTGTCTATTCATGTGTGTCTGTGTGTGTGTGTGCATCTGTTTGTGTCTGTGCCTATGTGATTATGTGTGTGTGTGTCACTGTTCATGTGTGTCTGTATGTGAGTATGAATGTCTGTGTGTGTGTGTGTGTGTGTGTATGTATGTGTCTGCATCTGTCCGTCTGTTTGTGTGTCTGTGTGAGTGTGTGTCCGTGTGTGTGTGTGCCTGTGTATGTGTGTCTGTATGTGAGTGTGTGTGCGCCTGTTCTTGTGTCTGTATGTGTGTGTGTGTGTGTGTGTGTGTGTGTGTGTATGTCTGCCCGTATGTTTGATTTAAGCTTTTTTGTCACGTGTACTCAAGTACAGAAGTACAGGAGTGCAGTGAAACGTGTACAATGTCACCACACACAGTGCAATCTCAGATACGAAGGTAAAGAGGTACAAAACTTCAGTACTACTAGTAACATAGAGAAACAAAGTTAAAAGTAAAGTATTACCGTTGTTCTTAATGTAAGTAGAAAAATAAAGAAATAAAGTTAAAAGTTAACATTACGGTGCTTCCTAGAATTGAGTGGAAAAATCCAGGAATAAATGTGAAAGTTCAACAGACTTTCTTAAGTGCACTCCCTGCAAGGGCTTGGTCTCCTCTGCTTTAACACACTCTCTGGGAAACCATGAACTTCCTGCTCTCGATGCCACAGATCCTGGGGTGCCCCGTCACCCACACTTCAGGCTCACTCTGACCAGGTTGGGATCAGGCCCACAGCCACCTCCACGCACCAGACCTCCAACCGACACCTCTCCGTGCCTACTGTGTGTGTGTGAGCATGTGTTGTGTGTGTGTCTGTGTGTGTGTGTTGTGTATGTGTGTCTGTGTGTGTGTGTTGTGTATGTGTGTGTGTGTGTTTGTGTCTGAGTATGTGTGTGTGTGTGTTTGTGTCTGAGTATGTGTTGTGTCTGTGTCTGTGTGTGTATGTGTATGTGTGTGTGTTCTGTGTGTCTGTGTGTGTGTCTGTGTCTGTGTGTGTGTGTCCATCTATGTGTGCGCGTGTGTCTGTGTGTGTGTGTGTGTCTGTGTGTGTGTATGTCTGTGTGTGTGTGTATGTGTGTGTTTTTGTGTGTCTGTGTGTGTGTGTTGTATCTGTGTGTCTGTGTGTGTATGTGTGTGTTTTTGTGTGTCTGTGTTGTATCTGTGTGTGTATGTGTGTCTGTGTGTGAGTGTGTCTCTGTGTATGACTCTGAATGTGAATATGTGTCTGAGTGTGTGTCTGCCTATAAGTGTGCATCTGTGTGTGTGTATCCGAGTCTGTGTCTATGTATGCATGTGTATGTCTGCATATGATTGTTTGTAATTGTGTGCCTGTTTGTATGAATGTGTGGGTCTGTGTGTGTGTGCATCTCTGTATGTGTCTGTGTGAGTTTATGCTTTTTTTAATCCATTTGTGGGATGTGGGCGTCGCTGGCTGCCCAGCATTTATTGCCCGTCCCTAGTTGCCCTTGAGAAGGTGGTGGTGAGCTGCCTTCTTGAACTGCTGCAGTCCTCCTGCTGTGGGTTGACCCACAATGCTATTAGAGGGGGAATTCCAGGATTCTGACCCAGCGATAGTGAAGGAACGGCGATATGTTTCCAAGTCAGGATGGTGAGTGGCTTGGAGGGGAACTTGCAGGGGGTGGTGTTCCCATTTACCTGCTGCCCTTGTCCTTCTAGATGCAAGTGGTCGTGGGTTTGGAAGGTGCTGTCTGAGGAACTTTAGTGAATTTCTACAGTGCATCTTGTAGATAGTACACACTGCTGCTACTGAGTGTCGGTGGTGGAGGGAGTGAATGCTTGTGGATGTGGTACCAATCAAGTGGGCTGCTTTGTCCTGGATGGTATCAAGTTCCTTGAGTGTTGTTGGGGCTGCACTCATCCGGGCAAGTGGGGAGTATTCCATCACACTCCTGACTTGTGCCTTCTAGATGGTGGACAGGCTTTGGGGAGTCAGGAGCTGAGTTACTCGCCGCAGTATTCTGGCCTGCTCTTGTAGCCACTCTGTTAATGTGGTGAGTCCAGTTGAGTTTCTGATCAATGGTAATCCCCAGGATGTTGATAGTGGGGGATTCAGTGATGGTAACACTGTTGAATGTCAAGGGGCAGTGGTTAGATTGTCTCTTATTGGTGATGGTCATAGCCTGACATTCGTGTGGCGCGAATGTTCCTTGCCACTTTTCAGCCCAAGCCTGGATATTGTCCAGATCTTGTTGCATTTGGACATGGACTGCTTCAGTATCTGAGGAGTCGCGAATGGTGAACATTGTGCAATCATTGGTGAACATCCCCACTTCTGACCTTATGATGAAGGGAAGGTCATTGATGAAGCATCTGAAGATGGTTGGGCCAAGGACACTAATCTGAAGAACTCCTGCAGAGATACTCATGGAGCTGAGATGATTGACCTGCAGCAACCACAACCATCTTCCTATGTGTCAGATATCAATCCAACCATCGGAGAATTTGCCCCCTGATACCCATTGATTCCAATGGGTGGATCTGTTGTATCTGTGTGTGTCTGTGTATGAGTGTGACTGTGTGTCAGTATGTGAGTGTACATCTGTGTGTGTCTGTGTGAGTTTGTGTGTCTGTGTATGTGTGCCTGAGTTTGTATCTGTGTGTCTATGAGTTTATGTGTGTGTATTTCTGTGAGTGTGTGCCTGTGTGTATGTATGGCAGGTGCACACAGCAGGATCCCACAATCTACAATTTAATCATGACGAATTTCCAATATGTGAGGGATAAAATACATTCAGGAAACAGATACCCTCACACCCCCCCACCCCTTCTGTTACTCCTCAAAATAATGTTGTGGGGTGTTCTGAAGGGAGAGGGGAACTTCGTTTACTGTGCCATCTTGAAAAATATCACGTTAGCCGAACGGCAGTCCCGCAGCACCACACTGAGAATCGCCACGTGCTTGTCTCTCTGGAGTATGAGCTAATTTGAACCCACGTCCCTCTGATTTATTCTGAACGAGAGCTGCTTTTCGTGCCGATCAGGCCAGGGAGAATCGCCTGACCCTGGGAAACCACGTTCCGCCCCCACCCTTTCCCTCAAGCTGTGGGATCTCTTTGATTAAATTCAAACCACCAGGAAAGGGGACTGGGGTCTTTAGCCATTTGGACAGCCAGAGTACAGGCGGAGTCTGAGGTACAAGGCTGTGGGATTTCAGCTCCATTCCTGGGCTTTCAGCACAATCCCAGGCCAGCTGTGAATTGGTGCAACACTGTCGGAGGTGGTGTCTTCCTAAAGCAGTGTAAAAGATCCACAAGGGATCTATTTTGAAAGAGAACCAAGGAGCTCTCCTGAATATCCTTCAATCAACACCAGTAGAAACCAGTTATCATCTCACTCTCACACTAGGGTTTGGAGAGAGCTCCACAGCAGCAGAGAGGGAGTGTTCGAGATCAGGGGCCCAGGCTGTTCCACCCTGAGCCAGTCACTGGAAGCTGCACAGAAACAATACCCAGCTCAACACCCACTAGCCCCCTCAACTCATCCTCAACTCACCCTCAACTCACATCAACTCACCCTCAACTCACCTCAACTCACCTCAATGCACCATTAACTCACCTCAACTCACCCTCAACTCACCCTCAACTCACCCTCAACT
>NC_063341.1:2014808-2024949 GCF_021869965.1 Rhincodon typus
ACCCTCAACTCACCCTCAACTCACCTCAATTCACCCTCAACTTACCCTCAACTCACCCTCAACTCACCCTCAACTCACCTTCAAACCCCAACTTACCCTCAAACCCCAACTCACCATCAAACCCCAACTCACCCTGAAACCCGACTCACCCTCAACTCACCCTCAAGCACTAACTCAACTTCAATCCTCAACTCACCCTCAAACCCCAACTTACCCTCAAACCCCAACTCACCCTCAGACCTCAACCCACCCTCAAACCCCAACTCACCCTCAAACCCCAAATCATCCTCAACTCACCCTCAAACACAAACTCAACTTCAATCCTCAACTCACCCTCAGACCTCAACTCACCCTCAGACCCCAGCTCGCCCTCAGACCCCAGCTCACCCTCAAACCCCAACTCACCTTCAGACCCCAACTCACCCTCAACTTACCTTCAAACACTAACTCAATTTCAATCCTCAATTCACCCTTAAACCTCAACTCACCATCAAACACCAACTCATCCTCAAACACCAACTACCCTCAATGCTCAACACACTTTCAAATACCAACTCAATCTCAGTCCTCAACTCACCCTCAACTCACCTTCATACCGCAACTTGCCATCAAATACCGACTCATCTTCAACCCTCAACTCACCCTCAACCCTCAACTCATACTCACTCAACTCACCCTCAACTCAAATAAATATTGATGTTTTAAAAACAGTTCTCATTACAGAAGGGGAAGTGCCGAGGTCTTAGAAAACATAAAGATGGATATACCTCCATGACCCAATCTAGTGTATTCCAGGATATTGCGGGAAGTTAGGGAAATAACTGGGGATTCCCTTGCAGAAATATTTCTATCATCTATAGCTAAAGGTGAGGTGCCAGATGACTGAAGAGTGGCTAATGTTGTGCCTTTGTTTAAGAAAGGCTGTATGGAGAACCATAGGAACTATAGGCCTGTGAGTCTGACTTTGGTGGTGGCTAAGTTTTTGGAGGTGATTCTGAAAAATAGGATTTACATGCATTTGGAGAGGTAAGGAATGATTAGGGATAGTCAGCATGGTTCTGTGCAGAGGAAATCATGTCTCACAGACTGGATTGAATTTTTTTTGAGGAGGTAACCAAGACGATTAATGAGGGCAGAGCGTTTACTTTGTTTACTTGGACTTTAGTAAAACCTTTGGCCAGGTTCCAAATAGTAGACTATTTAGTAAAATTAGCTCACATGGGATTCAGGGTGATTGCCAACAGGATACAAAATTGGCTTAACAGCAGGAGACAGAGAGATGGTGGAAGGTTGTTTTTCAGACTGGAGGCCTGTGACCAATAGTATTCAACAGGGATCAGTGCTGGGTTCACTTTTGTTTGACTTTATATAAATGATTTAGATGAGAATGGAGAAAGCATGGTTAGTAAGTTTGTAGATGACACCAAGGTTGGTGGTATAGTGGGCAGTGAAGAAGGTTACCTAAGATTACAAAGAGTTCTTGATCAATTGGGTCAATGAGCTGAAGAGTGGCAGATGGAGTTTAGTTTGGATAAATGTGAGGTATTGCATTTTGGTTAAACAAACAAGGGCAGGACTTATACAACTAAAAATAGGGCATTGGGTAGTGTTGTAGAGCAGAGGGACCTAAGGGGTTAGGTACATAATTCTTTCAAATTTGCATCATATATAGACAGGGTGGTTAAGAAGGCATTTTGCACGCTTGCCTTCATTGCTTAGACCTTTGAGTATAGGAGTTGGGATGTCATGCTGGGGTTGTGCAGGACATTGATGGGGCCTCTTCTGGAGCACTGTATCCAGTTCTGGTCCGCTCTGTTACAGGAAGGGTATTATTAAGATGGAGAAGTTTTGGAAGAGAATTACCGGATTGTTGCAGGAATGGAGTTATAAGGAGGGGCTGGATAGGCTGGGATTTTTTTCACTGGAGCTTAGGAGGTTGAAGGGTGACCTTGTAGAGGTTTATAAAATCATGAGGGGTATAGATAAGGTGAATGGCAGGTGTCTTTGCTCTAGAGAGGAGGATTTCAGGACTAGGGGGTATATTTTTAAGGTGAGAGGAGAAACATTTATAAAGAATTGGGGGTAAGTATTTTTTCAACAGAGAGTGGTTCATGTGTGGAATGAACTTCCAGAGGAAGTGATGAATGCAGGTACAGTTACAATGTTTAAAAGACATTTGGATAAGTACACAAATAAGAAATGTCTGGAGGGATATGAGTAAAATGCAGGCAGGTGGAGCTAGTTTAGTTTGGGAACATGACCAGCATGGACTGCTTGGACCAAACGGTCTGTTTCCACACTTTATGACTTGATGACCGTTGATAACATTTCTTCTTCAACCCCCAACTCACCTGCAACCCTCAACTCACACTCAGCTTTCAACTCACTCTCACCCTCATAACATACTCAACCAAAATGTACTCCTCCACTCACTAACTCTCACTCTCAAGACACCCTCAAAACTGATCCATCAACTCACCCTCAACCCCTTAGCACATCCTCAGCCAACCCTCACTCCTCCACTCGCACACCTTCACCGTCCTCAACACACCTTCAACCCTCAACTCACTTTCACCCCTCAGCTCAAATCACCTTCAATCTCTCCCTTACCCTCAACCCCGAGTCACACTCTTGACCCTCAACTCACCCACTCTCAATTCACTCCCACCTCAATCCCTGGACCACCCTCAACCATTAGCCCATTCTACCCTCGATCCCTCGCTCCCTCTAACCAGATGAAACGTTCCCGGCCTAGAACAGGACCTGAGCCAATGATGAGAGCACCTCTATATTGAGCATGTCCTTGAATAGTCTCAGTCAGAGGAGGGGACTCCTTGAGGTAAGACAGCCTGGGTAAAATTAAGCCCACATCACCACCAATTCTCAGCTCGGTTAATCAAGGGATGCCAGTAGTAATCTGAATTAGTTACCGGGTAACAAGATTTAAGGAGACATTGTCAACATTTTGAGGTCCTTTGAGGAACTTTTTTTTTGTCATCTGGAACGCACTGTCTGAAAAGACAGCGAATTATGATCAATGACGAACGTCAAAAAATGGAGTCAAGTAAATACTCGACGTGGAACTAAGAGCTTGCCTTTGGAATGTTCTGGATCGTTGTGGTGAGAGACTTCCTCTAGGCCTCAAGCTGATGACTCCCTGACCCTGGGCCTCCCCCACCATCCCCGCTGTTCTCCTTGTGTGGGTCATTGCCATGGGAACCAGTCCCCTTGCAATTACCCCCACAACAACAACAACGGCCTCCATTAATGTGGTGATCGGGTGGGAAGGAAGCAAAGATGCCGAACTGCTCCAGAGCCTGAGAACGAGGCCAGGCGAGCGTTCGTCTCTGCCAAATGTCCCTCTGGAAATCACAAAGAGTATTTGTAGCCTGATTATCTCTAATTAAATAGTGTTCCTATTGTCCGAACGTACAAAGCATAATGACGTTGAAAGGACTCGATTGTGTTATCCATGTACTAGGGCTCAGCGTGGGATGGCTGTAATGTTTTTACCAAATACGAGAACCGGAATTGTTTACTTGCACTGCATGTGTGTCACTAATTTCGCAAGAATGACACCAAACACAATCAAATGTTACCAGCTTCAACACAAACCCATTCAGTTTGTTGAAGCAATTAGTCACAGCAGTGATCTGGATCACAGGCTGTAGCTCATTTTTTTTTAATGACACTATAACCATTAGGTGGACCATCTAGGTTAGCTCTGTCCCCCTACAACTCCATCCCAATGATCTCAACTTACTGAGAACCTGCTCTCAGTATCTCTGAGCAGGGCTAAACTCCAGGAAAACGGTCGTGTTAACCCCACAAAACTGCCTTAGTGTTTGGCTTGATCAATGTTACTGGGAGCTGTCATAAAGTTACGTGTTGCTCAACCACCACGCACTCAAGAGACATGAGTTGATTCCCCCAACAGCAGTCAGTGGAAATTTAAAACCAATTTTCTTTTTAAAAAGCACAATTAAAAAATATCCAAGAAATAGTAAAAGTGACAGTGAAACTACAGATTGTTGTTTAAAAAAAAAACCTATCTGGTTCACTGATATCCATTAGGGAAGGAAACTGTTTCCCTCAGCTGGTCTGGACTACATGTGACTTCAGACCCATGGCAATGTGTTAGACTCTCACTTGCCCTTGGAGACACTGGATATTGCAAAGGCTACGGGTCCTGATTCCAGCTACAGTACTGAAGACCAGTGCTCCAGAACTTGCTGCTCCCTTAGCCAAGTTGATCCAATATAGCTACAACACTGCCATCTAGCCGACAATGTGGAAAATTGCCTAAGTATGTCCTGTACACAAAAAGCAGGACAAATCCAACCTGGCCAATTCCCACCCCATCAGTCTCCTCTCGATCATCAGGAAAGTGATGGAAGGTGTCAGTAACAGTGCTATCAAGCAGCACCTGCTCAGCAATAACCTGCTCAGTGACGCCCAGTTTGGGCTCTGCCAGGGCCACTCAGCTCCTGACCTCAGTACAGCCTTGGTTCAAACAAGGACAAAAGAGCTGAATTCCAGAGGTGAGGTGAGAGTGACGGCCCTTGACATCAAGGATGCATTCAACTGAGTGTGGCATCAAGGAGCCCGAGCAAAACTGGAATCAATAGGTACTAGGGGGCAAACTCTCTGCTGGTTGGAGTCATACCTGACACATAGGAAGATGGTTGTGGTTGTTGAAGGACAGTCATCTCAGCTCTAGGACATCTCTGCAGGAGTTCCTCAGGGGAGTGTCCTTGGCCCAACCATCTTCAGCTGCTTCATTAATGACCTTCAGTCCATTATAAGGTCAGAAGTGGAGATGCTCGCCGATGATTGCACAATGTTCAGCACCATTCACGACTCTTCAGAGACGGGAGCATTCCATGTCCGAATGCAACATGATCTGGACAACATTCAGGCTTGGGCTGACAAGTGGCAAGGAACATTCATCCCACACAAAACCATCTCCAATAAGAGACAATCCAACTATAAGTCCTTGACATTCAATGGACGTGCCATCACTGAATCCCCTACTATCAACATTCTGGGGGTCACCATTGAAGAGAAACCTAACTGGACTAGCCACATAAACATAATGGCTGCAAGAGCTGTTCAGAGGCTAGGAATACTGCAGCGAGTAACTCACTTCCTGACTCCCCAAAGCTTGTCCATCATCTACAAGGCACAAGTCAGGAGTGTGATGGAATACTCCCCACTTGCCTGGATGAGTGCAGCCCCAACAACACTCAAGAAGCTTAACGCCATCCAGGACAAAGCAGCCGCTTGAGTGGCACCACATTGATAAACATCCACTCCCTTCGTCATCAACGATGAGTAGCAGCAGTGTGTACTAACTACAGGATGCACTGCAGAAATTCACCAAACAGCGTCAGACAGCACCTTCCAAATCCACGACCACTTCCATCTAGAAGGACAAGGACAGCAGATACATGGGGACACCATCACCTGCAAGTTCCCCTCCAGGCCACTCACCACCCCGACTTGGAAATATATCGCTGTTCCTTCACTGTCGCTGGGTCAAAATTCTGGAATTCCCTCCCTAAGGGCATTGTGGATCAGCCTACAGCACATGGCCTGCAGCGTTTCAAGGAGGCAGCTCAGTGCCACCTTCTCAAGGGGGCAAGTGCATACAGGCAATAAATGCTGGGCAGGCAGCGATGCTCACACCCACATCCTGTGAACAAAGTGCAAAGAATGAGAGTGCTCGCTGGACCGGAGGCCACTCTGGGCAGAGCTTCACCCACCCAGAACATGGAGGAGAAATTAAAAAGGAAATCACAGAATTAGGCAAAGACTACTTGCATCTCAAACCAAAGCAAGCTGTCACTAAGGCACAAAGAGCAAGGGAAGAGAAGGGCAAGGGTGAAGTGAAACATGATGTATTCCTCTTGCACTGAAGCAGCAGGGCCGTGAGGGGCTGAATGGCTTACTTGGTGGGTGTCACTATTTCTCTGAGACCAGGAAGGTAACTTGTGTGTGGCGGCGAAAAGATAGGGGGTGGGTTTTTAACAGGTTTGCTTTCACCTAGGAAACTGACATGGAGGTTCAGGTCAAGGAGTACGAATTATTAGATAATGGAGAGGGGAATTCTTGCCTTGGAAGTGGGTCAGTCTTCCTGGCCCAGACAAAGTGTATACCCAGCTGTTCAGCAAATGAATGGATGCATTAGTTCAGAGAAATTAGAGTCATAGAGCTGTACAGTACATAAACAGACCTTTCAGTCCAACTCGTCCATGCTGACCAGATATCCTAAATAAATCTAATCCAATTTGGCCCATACCCTCTAAACCATTCCTATTCATAAACCCACCCACATGCCTTTTAAATGTTGTAATTGTACCAGCCTCCACCACTTCCATACAAGCATCACCCTCTGCGTGAAAAAGGTGCCCCTTAGGTCCCTTTTAAATGTTTCCCTCCTCACCTTAAACCTATGCCCTTCTAGTTTTGGACTCCCCCCACCCTGGGGGAAAGACCTTGGCTAATCACCCAATCCGTGCCCTTCAAGGTTTTATAAACATCTATAAGGTCACCCCTCAGCCTCTGACGCTCCAGGGAAAATAGCCCCAGCCAATTGAGCCTCTCCCTATAGCTCAAACCCTCCAACCCTGGCAACATCCTTGTAAATCTTTTCTGAACCCTTTCAAGTTTAATCTTTCCTATAGCAGGGAGACCAGAATTGAACACAGTATTGCAAAAGTGTTCAAGGCAATGTCCTGTACAGCCGTAATATAACTTCCCAAGTCCTATACTCAATGCACTGACCAATAAAGGCAAGCATACCAAACACCTTCTTCACTGCCCTGTCTACCTGTGACTCACTTTCAATGAATTATGAACCTGTACTCCAAGGTCTCTTTGTTCAGCAACACTCCCCAGGACCTTACCATTAAGTGTATAAGTCCTGCCCTGATTTGCCTTACCCAAAGGGCGAACACCTCACATTTACCTAAAATTAAGCCCCATCTGCCACACCTTGGCCCATTTGGTCAGCTTTACCAGGAACAGCAAAGGACTGACAAGCTGAACGGACTCTTCCTGTGCTTGTAGGATCTCAGACCTCCCTAGGTTCCCACAGCAATGAGCTGGCTGGCGGTGAGAGGTAGAGAAATGAGAACGGTCCCTGAGCAGGCAGGGTGCAGCAAACTATGAGGTTCCCTGTGGTGCGTCTGAGCAGTTGCCAATAACATTGCATAATTGGTCCTTCCTTCCTAACACAGCGGGGAAGGTTATCACAATGATCTGGTGTGACTGAACTCCCAAGCCAATGGCTGACTCAACAGTCACTATCACTCGTTCAGGGGAGGGATTCAGCCTGGGAGAAGTCGCAATGCAACAATGGCCAACAGAACAAAATGTACATTTGCATAGTGCCTTTAACAGAGCGATAGATCCCAAGGTACTTCTCAATTGTATTGCAAAACATACTGTGACACTGAGGCCCATTTGGAGATACAAGTGGACTTGATCCAACATGTAGCAATGAAGAAAGCTCTTAAAGGGGAAACCAAGGCAGAAAGAGGGAGAGGGTGAAGGAGGGGCCAAAAGAGGCCAGAATAAGAGGCATGCAGATATCTCGGAGGGTTGTGGAGTTGGAGGAGACTCCAGAGAGAGAAAGATGGAGGGAGGACCAAAGATATGGATGAATTTGCAAACAAGGATATGGCCATAACAGGATTCGAACCCTGGTCCTCAGAACACTACAATGGATTAACAATCCAGCAAGAATACCATTAGGCTGTCACCTCCCCCAGAAGGATTTAGATATTCACTTGTGTACCTGTAGCCTCCAGGGCTATGGGTCAAGAGCTGGGAAACGGGATTGGCATCGTCAGATCTTTGTTGACAAATGTGAACATGACAGGCTGAATAGCCTCCTTCTGTGCTGTAAACGTCTATAACAGTCTAATTGTATGGGAATAGCTGACTCTGGAGATCACAAGTCATGAATGAGAGTTTGAACACTGAAGGAGCTGAGGCATGGGGAGGTCGGCTGATGTTACCGAGATAGAAATAGACGACAGAAGTGGTTTATCAGGATGCTGCTTGGATTACAGTGTATGAGCTGTGAGGAGAGGCTAGAAAAACTCAGTTTGTTTTCTCTGGAGCAATGGAGGCAGAGGGGAGACATGGTAGAAGTATATAAAATTATGAGATGCGTAGATAGGGTTGGCAATCAGAATCTTTTTCCCAAAGTTGAGATGTTTAACACTAGGGAGCATTCATTTAATTGAATTGAATTAGCTTTATTGTCACATGAGTACAGTGAAAAGTTTACAAGTTGCCACTTATGGCACCATCTTAGATACAAAGGAACCTAGGTACGGATTCTTCAGTACAAGTTCTTAAGAAAAAAAATTAGAAAATAAAGAAATAAAGGAAGTCCAGCATTGCAGATTGTAGGAATAAATTGGAGAATACAGAAATAAAAAGTTCAGTACAACGGTCCTTCCAACCCAGTCCATGCTGGCACCTGGCCTAAGGTGAGAGGGGGAAAGTTCAAAGGAGATGTGAGGAGCAAGTTTTTTTACAGAGAGAGTAGTAGGAGTCTGGAACACACTGCCAGGGCTGGTGGTGGAGGCAGATATGATTTGAGAGATTTTGAGATAAGCACATGAATATGCAAGGAATGAAGGGATATGTACTAACGGCAGGCAGAAGGGATTAGTGTCATATTCGGCACAACACTGTGGGCCGCCAGGCCTGTTGCTATGCTGAACTGTTCTACGGTCTATGTACTGTGATCTTGGTGATAAACACAAATGTGAGGCTGGGAGCTCATCACGGGGTCAAAGGTGACACCAAGGTTGTCCCGACTGACCTCGCCTCAAACTGTTGTCATGGAGATGGACAGGTCAGGAGCTCAGGAACAGAGTCTGAAGTGGACATTGAAACCAATGGCTTCAGTCTTTCCAGTATTGAGGAAGGAAGTATCTGGCCATCCAGTACTGGATGTTGAACAGGCAGTCTGATAATTTAGTGACAGTGGAGGAGTGGGGAGAGCTGGTGGTGAGGTAGAGCTGGCTGTGAACACTGTACGTGGGAAAAACTAACACTGCACTATTTGACCATGTCCACAAGGGGCAGTGTGTAGTTGAGAATTAGGAGGGATCAAGGATAGATCCTTGGGGGACACCAGAGGGAATGATGTGGGAGCTGGAAGAGAAACCATTGCAAGGAATTCTCTGGCTCCAATGAGACGGGTAAAGACAGAACCAGGTGAGAGCTGGACGGCAAGTGGAGACGGGTTTTGGAGGAGGATGGTGTCAAAGGTTGGAGACAGCTCGAGAGGGAGACAGAGAGAAAGGTTATTACAGTCTCACGGCAGGTCAGAGCTGGCTTTGATAAGAGCTGTCTCAGTACTCAGGCAGGAACTGTAACCTGATTGTTCGGATCCAGTGTTTTGGGAAAAGATGGGAATGGATTTGGAAAGTGATGAGGATTTGGGAGAGGAAAGGGATGTTGGGACGTGAGTTTGCAAACTCACAGGGATAAAGAAATGTTGTTTTGAGGAGGGGTGGGACTGATGATGACAGATTGAAAGGAGAAAGGGACAACATCTGAAGAGAGGGAACGGTTTTCAATCTCATTGACCACGGGGAACAAGAGGGGAAGGTGGGAATAGGATCAAGGGAACAGGAGGGGGCTCTCTTGGACAAGGTGAACTCTGAGAGGGCATGAGGAGAGAGTGGAGAGAAACTGGAGAAAGCTGTGAATTCAGGGCTTGGGCAGGGAGGAGCATTAAAGGAGATTTGTCCAGGCAGCCTAGTGGAATGGAGGCACATGGCTGAGGCAGCTGATCGGATCATCTCCATTTTAGGGACAAAGAAGCTCCATGATTTTTTTGCACTTGTTTTTTGAGGTGAGGATGGAGGGGATGGGAGGGGGACTTTAAGAAAATGGGGATTACCTTTACATTGCATGATGGTCCTGGAATAGTTGGCAGCTTTAGCAGCTGGGAGGAGGATCCGGGAAAAGTTTCAGTGACCCAGCTAGATCTGGCAGTGGATGAGATACCAGTTACCCACCAGATCTTTTCACTTGGATGACATGAATGGAGATGAGAGTTGTAGCAAGGGGAATGGCAAGGGTGAGAGGGAGGAATGGTTTTACTGGGACT
>NC_063341.1:2025449-2044449 GCF_021869965.1 Rhincodon typus
AGTTGAGGGTTGAGGGTGAGTGAGGGATTGATTGGGGGAGAGTTGAGAGTTGATGGTGAGTGAGGAATTGATTGGGAGAGAGTTGAGTGTTGAGTGTGTGGGAGAGATTGATTCAGTGAGGGTTGAGAGTTGAGGATTGAGGGTGAGTGGTGAGATGCGGTCTTAGTTTGGTGCAAGCTCCTGTGAATGTTTGTGCCATGCCTACATTTCCAGCTCCTCACAAAATCCCACAGTCCCTGAGCTCCAAGGTGGCACAGTGTCTGCTTGTGTGTTATCGAGGGCACATTTACACTAATTTCAGCAATGGCTGTGGATCCAGAAATTGTCCACAGCCTTGAAAGGGGAACATGTGCAGTTTAAAAGGTGAAAGAGAATTTCCATCGAGTGTAATCCCCAGCCTAAAGATAGCTGTGAGGCTGCAGCACATATTTCCTGCCTGTGTATAGGGCCGTGTGTGTGTTTTGTAATAACAGCTTAAATATCACAGGGTGAGGGAGTTCAGCATTTTTGCTCAATAGAATAGGAGTCATGTCGCTGTAAACATGTTTGCTCATGAAGAAAGTGAGCTGGTTGTATGAGCTCCAGATCCAATGAGTCAGGTTTGAAGCCTTTGTACAAGAGTTTGTATATTAGTTCACTGAGCGTATCACTGGACAAATAACTAACAGAACAAACTCTTCCAAACAGAAACTTTACACAGAGGCACCCAGCCTTCCAACTTGTGAGTTGTTGTTGACCTGACTGGGTGGTGTCAAGCCTGTCGCTGCGGAGAGAATGTTAGCTCCATTTTAAATCTCAACCCTGTGCCAAGATTGACAAAAGAGACAGAAAAACCAGAATAGGTGCAGTGTATAGACGGAGGCAGGACCTTCAGAGGAGATGAGATATCAGCAGCACAAAAATTGGCAAAACAACACCAATGTTGGCATACTGGACAGCTAGGACATGGCAGGACATGAAGAGACGGGTAACATTGAGTTGAGACAGGTCCAAGGAATAACAATAATAATGAAAAAATTGCATTTTTACTTTGCCTTACATCAATGGTCAACCACAAAATATCTCAAATCACTTTAGGCTAATGTATTCATCAGCAAAAATTCACCAAGGTTACTCAGCCAGTACCTTCCAAACTTACGGCCGTATCCACTTAGAAGGTCATGTGCAGCAGAAACGTGGGAACACCACCAATTGCAAGTTACCCTCCAAGACACTTACCAACCTGAGTTGGAAATGTATTGCCATTCCTTCAGTAACACGGGGACAAAACCCTGGAATTCCATCCCAAGTGGCATTGTGTGTCAACCTACAGGACGCAGACTGCAGCAGTTCCAGGAAGTTAGCTCACCACCACCTTCTCAAGTGGTAACTAGGGACGGCCAACAAATTATGGCCCAGTCAAGGATGCCCACATTGCATGAATGACTCAAAGAAGAAGTACATTTTTTGACGTGTTGTGAAGTGTGAGCCACGTTACGCACAGCAAGTTTCCATAAGGACCATTGCGATCACTGGGCAGCCAGTGTTGGTGGTAGGAAGAAATATTGGTCAGGCAGTGGAGCTGGAGGCTGGGGGATCATTTGCATCCAAATGCGAGGGTTTATGGTTTCATCCTTAAGAGGGTGCTGCACTCCCTCGTCACTGCACTAGGAGTACCAGCCTAGATTACGTACTTAAGTCTCTGACTGGAGCCTAAATCCGCAAGTGTCCAATTCAGCTCTGATTAAGCTTTAATTGACTATTGCTGGCCATGACTTCTAATACTGAGCTCCTCATCTCTCCTGCAAGATGTTACTTAAAACTCATCTCTGATCACAGACACATCATAGATTCTCTACAGTGTGGAAACAGACCCTTCGGCCCAACAAGTCCACACTGCCCCACCAAATAGCATCCCACCCAGGCCCATTCCCCTAATTTCCCCATGTCTAACCCGCCTAATCTAAACATCGCTGGGCACTATGGGCAATTTTTCATGGCCAATCCACGTAACCTGCACACCTTTGGACTGTGGGAGGAAACCGGAGCACCCGAAGGAAACCCACGCAGACACGGGGAGAATGTGCAAACTCCACACAGACAGTCGCTTGAGGCTGGAATCGAACCTGGGTCCCTGGCGCTGTGAGGCAGAAGAGTTAACCACTCAGGTGTCACATGCCCCCAATACCTCGAAATGTGACTCTGGTGAAACCTCTTGGGAACAACCTTTCAGTGCACATATGGCACTTTGAAGATGGACGTTGTTGCTGGTTTCATCCTTGTTGGGCCACGCTAATGCCCAGCTCTAAATGTACCTTTGATGTTGGCTGCCAGTCAAACATTGGCAAAGTTATGCCAGTCTTGTTAGGGCTGCCAGCTGTGACCGAATGTACTCCCAGAGGATTTGGCTGATGGTTTGCCCCCCTGGTCCCAACCGTTGGGTTAGCCACATGTTTCACACTAGCGGCATCCTGCTTTCTTTCACCCTCAGTGGAAATCAGAGAGCTGCATGGCCCTCTAGACTTGATGATATCTTTATGTCTGATGAAGGGAAGTTCTCAAAGAATGATGACCAGAAACCACCACCCACGCCCCCACACCCCCAACACCACCCCCACCACCCCCCAACCTGCCCCAGTACTGTCCAATTCTTGGAGACTCCAGGCGATTCCTGGGATGCTATGACACAATCTCTGGGGGAAAAAGTGGGAGTGTCGGAGGAGTTGTCTTCGACAATCAGTTGCTGCAATTGTGTTGTTGCAGGGGACAATACGTGACTGAATGCATTTTCCATAAATGCAGGACAACATTCTAACTGTGGTCCAACCTGGACATTTGATGGCCCTTCATTCTGATAGGGGACAATTTATCTATTTACTGCGGCTTTATCTGACAGAGGCCAGCGTTGATTAGTGAATAACTTAACGCAATGACAGTAAAGCAATTAATGTCAAGCCAGTTACAAGGAACTGGATAAATATCACATAGGAAATAGAATCATAGCGTTATAGAGATATAAGCACGGAAACAGACCCTTCGGTCCAACCCGTCCATGCCGACCAGATATCCTGTATAAATCTAGTCGCATTTGCCAGCATTTAGCCCATATCCCTCTAAACCCTTCCTATTCATATATCCATCCAGATGCCTTTTAAATGTTGTAATTGTACCAGCCTCCACCACTCCCTCTGGAAGCTCATTCCATACACACAACATCCTCTGCAAGAATAAGTTGGCTTTCAAGTCCCTTTTATATCTTTCTCCTCTCACCTTAAACCTATGCCCTCTAATTTTGAATACACCACCCCAGCGATAAAGAGCATGTGTATTTACTCTATCCATGCCCCTCGTGATTTTATAAATCTCTACAAGGTCACCCCTCAGCATCCGACAGTCCAGGGAGGGTAGCTGAGAAAACAGACCTTGGAGTGCTGGTTCATAGTTCCTTGAAAGTGGCGTCGCAGGTAGATAGGATAGTGAAAAGGGCGCTTAGTACGGTTGCCTTTATTGGTGGTTCATTGAGTATAGGAGTTGGGAGATCATATTGCAGCTGTACAGGACATTGGTTCGGCCACTTTGTTTGGAATTCTTTTCAAAAAGTAATTCATGGGGCATGGGCATTGCTAGCTGTTGCCAGCATTTTATTGCCCACTCTGAAGAGACAACAAGATTACTGTGTGTTTAGAGTAATATGTAGACCCTAGCAATTTTTTTTTTATTCATTCACGGGATGAGGGAGTTGCTGGCTTGGCCAGCATTAATTGCCCATCTCAGAGGGCAGTTAAGAGTCAACTTTATCGCTGTGGGCCTGGAGTCACATGTAGGCCAGATCAGGTAAGGATGGCAGTTTCCTTCCCTAAAGGACATTAGTGAACCAGATGGGTTTTCCCGACAATTGACAATGGATCTATGGTCATCGTTGCACTCTTAATTCCAGATATTTATTGAATACAAATTCCACCATCTGCCGTGACGTGAAGTATTTTTGATTGTCAGATACTGTGGGCTGACCCAGAGGGACGGGTGTGAGGTTGCATTTCTCTGTCTCTTTTTCTTACAGCCAAATATTGACAAGGTCGGGTTGGTAACGGAAACTCGGGACGCTTTGTTCTGACTGGGAGGTAATTTTCCCCGAATGAGGAAAGGCCCATGGCTGTGGATCACAGTACTTTTCCGACATGGAGATTTGTCAATATCAACGATATGAAGCAATGATCCCTTTGTGGACACACTGACTTGACATGCCGAGCAGTGGAATGAATATTGAATTTGTGAGATTACATAGTGGCCCATCAAGGAGAGAATGACGTCCTGAGTGACGTGTGTATTGATTCATTCCTGCAGCCAAGGTTTTGAAATTTACTCAGAATAATTTACTTAATGGATATATATCATGCAATGACATTTCCTGGATATTCTGTTCTACCTGATATTTTAGACACACACACACACGCACACACACACACACACACACACAGGATTAAACCGTATATGTTGAACTCCATCTCCTGTTAGTACAATGGAGGTATTGCTTTAAGAAACATATTGGCACTTCTGTTAATTAGCGGACAAGGTCGTGTTTATATTGATCCATTAATGTTCAAAATGCGAATGACACAGGCCTGTGATCTCAACCTCAAGCAACGGTTGAATACAAAGAGGATTGAGATTATTGGAAGACTTGTGGGAATGGATGATTCGATTTTGTTCACATTAGTGTTTGATGGAGCTCTCTAACGGCAATTTAGCTGCTGTCATTCTGACATGACAACTTCGACAATGCCTCACGATTGTCTCTGTTGGCATAAATCGCACTGGAACACACTGAATCCGTGAAGAGGGCTGTATAAACGGCAATGTTGTGCCCAGGGGTAATACCACTGGACTATACTCCAGCATCACAGACAAATCTCTAAGGATTAGGGTTCAAATCCCACCTTGGTAGCTGGTCAAATTTAACCTCAATAAATAAAATCTGCAGTAGAGTCATTGAGTTGTACAGCATGGGAATAAATCCTTCAGTCCAACTCATCCGACCAGATATCCTGGATTAATCGAGTCCCATTGGCTAGCATTTGCCCATATCCCTCTAACCTCTTCTGATTCATGTACCCATCCAGATGCCTTTTAAATGTTGTAATTGTACCAGCCTCCACTATCTCCTCTGGCAGCTCATTCTATATATTCACCACGCTCTGTGTGAAAATGTTGCCCCTCAGGTCCCCTTTGAATCTTTCCCCTCTCACCTTAAACTTATGTCCTCTAGTTTTGGACTTCCCTATCCTGGGAAAAGACTTTGGCTACTCACCCTATCCATGCCCCGCATGATTTAATAAATCTCTATAAGGTAACCCCTCTCAGCCTCCGATGCTCCAGGGAAAATAGCGCCAGCTTATTCAGCCTCTCCCTATAGCTCAAACCCTCCAACCCCAGCAACATCCTTGTAAATCTTGTCAGCACCGTTTCAAGTTTCACAATGTCCTTCCCCTAGCAGGGAAGCCAAAACTGAATGCAGTGTTCCAAAAGTGGCCTAACCAATGTCCTGTACAGCCGCAACGTGACCTCCCAACTCCTACACTCAATGCATTGACCAATGAAGGCAAGTGTACCAAATGCCTTCTTCACTATGCTGTCTACCTGCAACTGCACTTTCAAGGAACTGTGAGCCAGCACTCCAAGGTCTGTTTTTTGCAAGGCACTTTCAAGGAACTGTCAAGCAAGTCTCAGTCGATTCATAGATTCATACAGCACAGAAAAGGCCCTACGACCCATTGAGTCTGCACCGGTATATCTACCACTAAAGGTCTGCTAATCCCAATTTTCTGCACTGGTCCCATATCCTTGAATGATGGTGTCTGTGAAACTATTTTTGTAAAAAAATCCCATCTGGTTCACTTCAGGTGTAGGGAACCATCTGGTCCCGTCTCCACGTGACTCCAGACCCACAGCAATGGGGTTAACCCTTAACTGCCCCCTGGTTTGACCGATCAAGGCACTCAGTTGGAGGGCAATTAGGGAAGGGCAACAAATACTGGCTGTGTCCCATGAAATATTCGGAGAAAAATGACTATCTTCTTAGATACGATACTCAAACATAGGAGATGACATTTTGAGCTTCCTGTTAAATCTAAGATCTCAGGAGTAGGGTTTCCGTGCTGATTGGGATTCGGTGTGGTGTGTCATGGAGGGGGTTGGGGGGCAGTTCCATTCAATAGCAAAAGTGGGTTGCAGCCCAACAGGAAACAGGTTGTGACAATTCCAAAGCAGCAGGCACAGGGTAAGGCTGTGCTAGGCTTGGGCTTCTCAGATGGCCATCAGACCAGGGTCAAGATGGCAAGGGGTCAGTCTACCCTTCTCTTCCAGTGTCCACGTGCTCATCCTGCTTCAGTGGTTACTAGCCCAGGGAGTCCGAGGAATTAAATAGAATCTAAAATCCAGGAGAAGGCCATTCAGCCTCCTCCTAGCCAACTTCATCTAGTCCTATTAAGTAAATCCTTTTATACGTTCAAAGAATGTAGGAGAACCTCAGCATCTGTGCAAAGAGAGAAAGAGTTAATGTTTCAAATCCAATACAACTCTTCTTCAGAAGTAAATGAGAGAATTCCTTTCTCCCTCATGTATTCATTCAGCTTTCCCTTAAAGCATGTATGTTTATAAAATCATGAGGGGCATAGATAGAGTGAACAGCCAATGCCTTTTCCCGCAGGGTATGGGAGTCCAAAACTAGAGGGCATAGGTTTAAGGTGAGAAGGGAAAGATATAAAAGGGACCTGAGGGGGCAACATTTTGATGCAGAGAGCAATGCATGAATGGAATGAACTGCCAGAGGAAGTGGTGGAGGCTGGTACGATTACAACATTTAAAAGGCACCTGGATGGGTATATGGATAGAAAGAGTTAGAATGATATGTGCCAAACACTGGAAAATGGGACTAGGGTTCAGTTTAGGAAATCGGCTTGGCATGGATGAATTGGGCCGAAGGGCCTGATTCCATGCTGTGTGACTCCACGTGAATATAGCAGAGAAATTGATGATTAACTAGCTGCAGTCATAAATAGTGACATTAAGAATCAATTAATTGTTCATTTGGACCCACTTAAAGCCTATTTATAGCACCATGGAATGAAAGGAACACAGCTTTCTAATCATCAGAATAAAAGACCTGAAACAGCAAGGCTGTGCGATCGCTTAGTTGAGATACTGCCTCTCCCTTAGTTGTCACTTCAGGGCAGTCAAAGGGCAGAGGATGAAGACCATTTCAAGAAGGCAGGGTGGAGTTGGGAACTTCTGAGGTGCCAATTTGACAGTATAACTGCTGTTGCCCATTTCCAGTCTGGACTGGCACTGCTGAAAGGTGGGTGGCTTGGCAACAATAAGTACATAGGGCAGACTGCTTTCAGCTAGAGGTGGTGGCCCATGCTAGGGGTTTGTAGATGGCAAGTGGGACATGAACAGCTTAACCTCAGTAACTGGGGAGGGGGACCAGGTCACAATTTCAAGACTGTCAGCAAGAGAGCTAGGAGTGAGTCATAGAGTTCAATTTACAGCACGGAAACAGACCGTTCTCTCCAACCAGTCTATGCTGACCGTGTTCCCAAAATAAACCAGTCCCACTGCCTATGTTTGGCTCACATCCCTCTAAACATTTCCTATTCATGAACTTCAGAGGAACAGGAAAGTCGATGTTTCCAGTCTCCTGCTCCTCTGATGCTGCCTGACCTGCTGTGTTCCTCCAGCTCCACACTGTACTGACTCTGACTCCAGCATCCGCAGTTCTTGTTATCTCTTTTAAAGGTGGTAACTGTACCTGCATCCTCTGGAAGTTCATTCCATACGCGAACCACTCTGTGTAAAAAAAACTTGCCCCTCATGTCCTTTTTAAATCTTTCTCCCCTCGCCTTAAAAATATGCCCCCCAGTCTTGAAATCCCCCACCATGGGGAAAAGACCCTTGTCATTCACCTTATCTATGCTCCTCCTGATTTTATAAACCTCAATAAGGTCACACCTCAACCTCCTACGCTCCAGTAAAAAAAGCTTTTCAATCTATTTTTATAACTCAAATCCTCCATTCTCAGCAACATCCTAGGAAATCTTTTCCAAGCCCTCTCCAGGTTAGTAATATCTTTCCCATAACAGAGCAACTAGAATTGGACACAGCACTCTCAAAGAGACCTCACCAACGTCATGTACGACCTCAGCATGACGTCCCAACTCCTATACTCAAAGGTCTGAGCAATGAAGGCATGTGTGCTGAACACCTTCTTAACCACCCTGTCTATATGTGATGTAAACTTCAAAGAATTATGTACCTGAACTCCTAGGTCTTTCTGTTCTACAACACTACCTAAGTCCCTACTTTTAATTGTGTAAGTCCTGCCCTTGTTTGTTTAACCAAATGCGATACCTCACAATTAGCCAAATTAAACTCCATCCGCCACTCCTCAGCCCATTGACCCAACTGATCAAGCTCTCTTTGTGGAAGACGAGAAAGAGTTGTTAGGATCTGGAATGCGCTCCCTGGGAGAGTGGTGCAGATGGACTGTGTAGCAGGTTTCGAAAGAGAGCTGGATATATATTTGAAAGTGATAATGTTAGAGGGCTACGAAGAGAGGGCTGGAGAGTGGAACTAGGGTAGCTCTTTCAGGAGCAGGTACAGATACTGTCCTGTAAAATTCTATGAATCTGTGACTCTAAAGGAATTGGGCTGTGTGACTGACGTAAGACCCCGTTCGTTTCAATGAAATTAATTGATTGCTCCTGATAGAAGAGGAGATTTGACAGGGCTTTGCACGGTGAAGGAGCTAATCCAGCAGCAATTTGCATAAAACCAACACAGTCATGGTCCAGCACTTGGCTGTAGGATCCGACCCTGGGATGTGTCACGTATGATTTGGGAGGTGACTGATCAGTCCCAGGCCTGTGGGTGCCCATCCTGAGCTCCCCGCTTCTTCGCTATGTCTCAACAATTGCCCTTTGCACTCTCCTCCCTCCCCAGCCCCCACCTTGGAATTCCAGAAATAAACAGCCAGGGCCCAGAACAAAAAGCTGCTGAGTCAGCTATTTGAGCTGGATGTTATTTTGTTCCCTGTAATAATTACACCCGACATTGTAAATTATCAGTCAATTGGCTCACTAATCAATGATTGCATTCAAGGAACTGCCTGCAGATTGACTGAAGGCCGCTGTTTTACTGCATATTTGATAAAGAGACAGTTGGCTGCCTCAGCTGAGTTATAGGAATGAGGTTACCCCTGTGCTGACTCTGCACTTGCAGCTGACCTCTGTGCCGCTGCCTGCCTCCGAGAGTCATACAGTACAGAAGAGAACCCTGGGATCTGCCCTGACAAATTTTAAAAAAAACAGGGCTGAGTCTCAGCTCTTTCAAATGTCACAGCGCTCCTGTTCACCCCCCCACAACCCCGCTAGCCCCACCTCCCCTGTAAGGTAAAACCTGCAGACCCACATTCCTATGTGGGACACCGGGCTTATCCAGTTTCCAGGATTATCCTGCAGCGTCTACGAATTAAAGTATTCCAGGACTCCAGGCTTGAATCCACTTTCCTCCCCCTTTGATACCCTGGGAACTCAAAGATCTGTCCATCTCAGCCTTAAATATATCCAGTGGTGGGGCATCCACAACCTCCTGGGGAAGAGAGAATTCTATAGACTGGAAAATCTTTGAGGGAAGATGTTTCTCCATACCTCAGTCTTAAATGATCAGCCTTTCATTCTGAGACTATGGCAAGGTGCGGCATTCCCTCAGTGTTCACACTATCATAGAGTCATAGAGCTGTACAGCACAGAAACAGATCCTTCAGTCCAACTCACCCAGACCAGACATCCTAAATTAATCTAGTCCCATTTTCCAGCATTTGGCATATAGCATTCTAAACGCTTTCTATTCATTTACCCATGCAGGTGCCCTTCAAATGTTGTAATTGTACCAGCCTCCACCACTTCCTCTGGCAGCTCATTCCATACACGCACCACCCCCAACGTGAAAAAGTTTTGCAGCATCTTTCCTAAACCATGTTCTTTTACAATCTCAAAGCCTGTCATTCTTTTCAACTCCAGAGAGCGCTGGCCCAGTTCACTCAGTGAACCTTTGCTCTATTGTCTCCAAGCAATTTTATTGTTCCCTAAACATCTTGACAAAAGCTACACACGATATCCCAGATGTGGTCTCACCAAGAGCTTGCACAATTGTAGCAAGGCTTCTTTCTTTCCTTGTATCCCATTGCCCTTGTAATAAGAAACAATGTGTCATTCGCCTTCCTAACTGCTTGCTATACCTTCCTGTATTCCTTGCACAAGTGCCTGCAAGGCTGTTTTGAGCATCTGTACTTGCTAGTCCCATCAGTTGGCAATACTAAGCTGTCCAAGGAGGACTTAATTGGGACTGGAGGCTAATCCACTAGTTTCAACTTTCCTTTCGGTTTTGCACCCAGTCATTTATAAAAACAGTGTGGTGACTCACTGAAGAAAGAGTGAACACCGTGTGACATTCGCATGCACACTGAGTGCACACTGACCAGAGTCCCGAGTGTCATGTCAGATAGTAGTGAAGACTCGAGAGCGAACAGTGTCCATTGGCATTGAGTCAATCTAATAGGGTTGCTGACTGGACATGGAGTGGATAATAACTGGAATGGAGTGTGACTGGACACTGAATGGACACTGGATGGAGAGTGAGTGGACACTGACCATACAGTGACCTCACCATCACGCCAAAGATGGGTCACACTAGACTTGAAATGTTAACTCTGTTTCTCCCTCCATCGATGCTGCCAGACCTGCTGAGTTTACCCAGCATTCTTTGAGTGTTTGTTTCAGATTTCCAACAACCGCATTTTTTGAAAACCGAAAGAACTGCTGATGCTGTAAATCAGGAACAAAAACAAAGTTGCTGGAAAAGCTCAGCAGGTCAGGCAGCATCTGTGAAGGAGAAAACAGAGTTAACCTTTTGGGTCCGGTGACCCTTCCTCAGAACACATTAAAATGTAAATATAATATAATGTAAATCAGGAACTCTTTACCACGGATGTGCAATCCCTTTACACATCCATTCCCCACCAGGAGAGTCTTAGGGCTCTCCGCTTCTTCCTGGAGCAAAGACCTGAACCATCCTCACCCACCACCACCCTCCTCCGCTTGGCCGAGCTTGTCCTCACCCTCAACAACTTTTCTTTCAACTCCTCTCATTTTATTTAGGTCAGAGGGTACTCACATGATTCCCAGTTATGCCTGTCTCTTCATGAGGTACATGGAACTTTCATCGTTCCAATCCCATTCCAGCCTCCACCCACAACTCTTTCTCCTATATATAGATGATATCGTTAGCGCTGCTTCCCTCTCTCATCTGAAATTGGAAATGTTCATCGATTTCACCTCCAATTTCCACCCTGCCCTCACTTTCACCTGGTCTATCTCTGACTTCTCCTTTCCCTTCCTCGATATCTCTGTTTCCATTTCTGGGGATAGACTGGCCACTATAGAACATAGAACATAGAACAGTACAGCACAGTAGGCCCTTCGGCCCACAATGTTGTGCCAAACTTTTACCCTAGTCCTAAGGTCTGTCTAACCTCCACCCCTACCTTATGCTATCATCCATGTGCATATCTAATAGCCGCTTAAATGCCCCTAATGAGGCCGACTCCACTACCCTCTCCGGCAATGCATTCCACACCCCTACCACTCTCTGAGTAAAGAACCCACCTCTGACGTCTCTCCTATATCTACCTCCACTCACGTTAAAACTATGCCCCCTCGTAATAGCTACCTCCACCCTAGGAAAAAGTCTCTGTCTGTACACTCTATCTATACCTCTGATCATTTTGTACTCCTCTATCAAGTCACCTCTCATCCTTCGTCGTTCTAAAGAGAAAAGCCCTAGCTCTCTCAACGTTTCCTCATAAGACCTTCCCTCTATTCCAGGCAACATCCTGGTAAGTCTCCTCTGCACCTTTTCCAACGCTTCCACTTCTTTCCTGTAAATCTAATATCCACCATAAACCCATTGACTCCTACAGCTACCTGGACTATACATCCCCGCAACCTGCTTCCTGTAAAGACTCCATCCCATTCTCTCAGTTCCTCTGTCTCCGTCTCATATGTTCAGATGAGGCCAACCTCTGCAAGGGACCCTGCGAAATGTCCACCTTCTTCCTCAACCGAGGATTCCTCAGCTCCAGAACCGGGTCCGACCCATCTCCCGCACTTCCGCCATCACCCCTTCTCTTCCCTCCTGCAACAGTGATAGGGTTCCCCTTGTCCTTACCAACCATCCCACCAGCATCCACATCCAGAAGATCATCAGATGCTATTTCCGCCACCTCCAACGAGATGTCACCACTAGAAACATATTCCTCTCCCCTCCCTTGTCCGCTGTCTGCAGTGACCATTCTCTCTGGGACACCCTGGTCCAAACTTCCTTCACCCCCAACACCTCCCGACAGCCCTACGCCACCTTCCCCTGTAACCAGCGAAGGTGCAACACCTGCCCATTTCCCTTCTGCCTCCCCAGTATCCAAGGGCCCAAACATACCTTCCAGGTGAAGCAACACTTCA
The DNA here is from genome assembly GCF_021869965.1 of Rhincodon typus. Taxonomy (NCBI): domain Eukaryota; kingdom Metazoa; phylum Chordata; class Chondrichthyes; order Orectolobiformes; family Rhincodontidae; genus Rhincodon; species Rhincodon typus. The sequence goes on from NC_063341.1 coordinate 2,038,001, forward strand.
CCTGCACTTCGCAGAATCTAGTCTACTCCATTCGCTGCTTGCAATGTAGTCTCCTCTACCCTGGGGAAACGAAGCATAGACTTGGCGACCGCTTCACAGAACATCTACGTTTTGCTCGCAAAAAAGACCCTGAACTACCTGTCGCCTGCCACTTCAACGCACCACCCTGCTCCCTGGCCAACATCTCTGTCTCTGGCTTGCTGCAGTGTTCCAGCAAAGCTCAATGCAAGCTGGAAGAACATGACCTCATCTTCCACTTGGGGACCCTGCAGCCCTCTGGACTCAAAATCATGTTCAATAATTTTAGGCCTAAACTCTCCCATGTCCTAGCCCTCTACCCCACACACCAGGCCTTGTTATCACACAGTCTACCCTTTCACACCCCCTGTTGTTAATCACTAACAGTCCCCATTAACAACTATTCACCCTCCCAGCCTGAGCGTAAGCAACTCCTTTGTCTGTCTAGCTGCTCTTCTCTCACTATAAAAACCAAAAGAACTGCGGATGCTGTAAATCAGGAACAAAAACAAAGTTGCTGGAAAAGCTCAGCAGGTCTGGCAGCATCTGCGAAGGAAAAAACAGAGTTAGCCTTTCGGGTTCAGGACCCTTCCTCAGAACTGATGCTGCCAGACCTGCTGAGCTTTTCCAGCAGCTTTGTTTTTGCTCTTCTCTTTCTTTAGGCTCTATCCTATTGTTTATTCCCTACCACACGCCCCTTCTTATTTTCTGCATATAAACCAACGTTTTCCCAGGTACCATCAGTTCTGAGGAAGGGTCACCAGACCTGAAATGTTAACCCTGACTTTTTCTTCACAGTTGCTGCCAGACCTGCTGAGCTTTTCCAGCAATTTCTGTTCTGGATCCGCATATTTTGCTTTTAATTAATCACTTCTGATTAGAAACCAAATGATAACCGAATGAATAATGCTGCCGTGCTGACTGAGTGCCGTTTGCAGGGATTGGCCTCACTTACACGACCCTGGGAAGGTACCTCCTGGATATTGATTGCGCTCTTTGGGTAAACCTGCAGCAAGCTTGGCATCTGTAGATGGGCATCAGGTAGGATCAATGTGGCAAGGCCTCAATGCTCCCCATTCTTCCATTGATGGTGTGCCCATTTGGCTGGTATTCTGCATTCCTTGTGCAAGTTACAGTCAAATCTCCTTAAACTGCTTGCACAGTCCATGAGTTTGGCTTGATGATAAGGCGAGTGAACGGGAATGTGACTGGGAATTACACTCCAAGGGGATGCAGGTTGCAATTTCCCCGATACGTTGGCACTGAAAGAATTGTTAAGATTCACAGCAACCACAGTGAAACAGTCAGGTCTCTAGTCATGTAAAAAGAAATGGAACGCACAAAACTTGTTTAATCACTGGCTCTAGTTCCAAGATTTAATCATTTGTTGTGTTTAATCTAAGGGAATGAATTCTGCGAACTGAGGTCATGTCCTGGGAACAGTCATGAGGAACATTAAGGCCGGCAGAGCTAGGAAAACACCGACTGATTCTTTGTTCCATTTTAGCGATTGTGGAGAATGTCTCTTCCTGCACCTTCTCTGCTGCTGTAACTTGTATTCTGCACTCCGTTCTGCTAACCTGATGTGGTATGATCTGCCCATAGACCACGCAATTCAACATTTTTCACTGTACTTTGGTACATGTGGCAACAATAAATTAAACAATCAATAAATAAATAAATAAAAAATTAAGAATCCTGATTTCTTGAAAGCTCTATTTTTTTATTCTGGGATAATCCCACCCACAGTACAACCCACTCTTACAAGTGACAGAGGGCTACACAAACAGCCCTCAGCCGATGACAAAAGGATCCTCGTTTTTAGCTCCTGCGACACGGGTGGGTCACCATAATACTAAAGGATTCAATTAAACCTTTGTTACAGCTCCTGGTATCACCATATGTACATTACAATCACAGGCACTCGTGTAGCCTGCTTTTCCCCAGCATATCATGTTGCAAGGTGACTCATGACGATGGAGACATACACAAAAGGCTTTTTCCAACAGTGATGATATTGCAATAGCTTCTAACTGTTCTGGTTTGCTCGACAAATCCATTGTCATTTCATAGATCTAGCATTTTGCATGGAACCAATTCTTGTTTTCCTTGGTACACGAACAGGATTTGGTCAGAGAAAAGCTGAAGCTATATTTTCTTAAACAGTGTGTTAGAACCATGACTGATTTTTCATTATTTTTATTAATTTTTCTTTCATCAATTTTTTTTTAATGGAATCCCCACAGCTTGGAAACTGGCCATTTGACCCAAAAAGTTCACACTGACCCTCTGAAGAACATCCCACCCAGACTTATCCCTCTACCCTATGCCTGTAACCCTGCATTTCCCATGGCTTTCACACCCAACCTACTCAGCCCTGAACTCAATGGGCAATTTAGCATGGCCAACTTTGGTTCGGATCTGTGAACTGGGAACTGTGAGTTGAAGGTAACTTGTGGACTTTGGGAAACAACTTGTGGTAAAAGGAAAAGAATAGACCCAACAAACAAAAGTTTTTTATGAGGTCAGGTCTGGAGGCTGATTGCAGGCTGATTCTTGATTACCAACCTTGGGAGGAGCGTTCTGTTTTAAACATTTCCAGAAAAACAGAGGTATCCATGCCTGTGAAACAATGCATCTTGAAAACCATTTAAGTAATCTGGCCAGTTTTGTTATTTTCTTTTATTTATTGTTTAACTGTATTTGTTTGTCTGTCTGTCCTTTGTGTGAATGGGGCTGAAAACAAATGTTTCAGATTTAAAGAACAAGTATTATTGAGTTTGCATTGTTTAATTATTCCTCTCCTAAAGTTATTGTGTATTTAATAAATTGTTAAGTCTTTTGTTTATGATACAAAACTGATGTTTGGAATTCATTATTTACAAAGTCTGGTATCGGTTATTCAAAAGTCTGGTTAGGAACCACTGGAGTAATAATTGGGGGTCTTTGAACATTTTAATTTGACTGCGTTGTGAAGACAAACGTAGAAAGTCTGATTTGGTTCTGCTGTCCATATTCGTGTCATAATAAGTATTTTAAATGTGGCCTGGATCTTTGGTTTTTTTTTGTTTGTTTTATTTGCAGCTTTCACAACTCCTCTGACACCATGTTACAGATGTATAACACAGATGTGTCATGTGTGAGGGAACAGCGATATATTTCCAAGTCAGGATGGCGGGTGTCTCGGAGGGGAACTTGCAGAGGGTGGTGTTCCCATGCATCTGCTGCCCTTGTCCTTCTAGAAGGAAGTGGTCATGGGTTTGGAAGGAGCTGTCTAAGGTGAATTCACGAATTTTTGCAGTGTATCTTGTAGATAGTACACACAACTGCTACTGACCGTCAGTGGTGGAGGGAATGGATGCTTGTGGATGTGAAGCTAATCAAGTGAGGGTTGCTTTGTCCTGGATGGTGTCGAGCTTCTTGAGTATTGTTGGAGCAGCACTCATCCAGGCAAGTGGGGAATATTCCATCACACTCCTGACTTGTGTCGTGTAGATGGTGTACAGGCTCTGGAAAGTAAGGAGGTGAGTTACTGCAGATTTCCTAGCCTCTGTCCTGGCTTTGTGGTAGCAGATGAGGGTCTTGCTTTAACATTTCATGTGAGAATTGCACTCCTGATGATTTCAGGATTGCCTCAATTCCACAGGGAATGTCAGCCTAGATTGTTAGCTGAATGAGCTGCCGTGGGAGTTCAGGTACAGCTTTTGGGATCAGAGGAGAGTGCTCCCAACAGATCCAGCCTGGCGATAATGTGTTGGTGCTGTCAGGATCCGAGTAAGCAAGCTGAGGAGTTATGGATGGTCTCCATCACTAGGGTGTCTGTCTTCAGCTGGTTGAGAGTTTAATTTGTCATAGTGCAGCTGACATCAGTTGATCTTGACAAGTGCATGATGTGTTCTTCAGTGAAATATTGAGAATAGAAAAGTTTCTCCATTTGTCAGATGCAGCTTCTTGTACTTACAAAATGCAATTCCCTGTGGCATGATTTGGGTCGTGGGAATGTTTATGTTATGCCCATCATGACTGTACTGTGCCAGTCTAATCCCACTCCAATACATAGCACTGGAGGTTTCGGTGTTTCAAGTGAATATCCAAATGCTTTTTCAATGTGATGAGGTTTTCTGCCTGTCCCACCCTTTCAGACAGTGAGTCCCAGATCCCACCAGCTTCTGGGTGAAAAACTTACTCCTCAACTCCCCTCAAACCTTGCTCCCCATTCATTTCAATCTCTCCCCATGCTTATTGCCCTCTCTGCTGATGGAAATCAATCCTTCCTATCCACTCTATCCAGGCCCCTCATCCTTTTACACACCTCGATCTAATCTCCCTTCAATCTACTCTGTTCCACAGAAAACAGTCCCAGCTAATCCAATCATTCCTCAAAGCTAAAACTCCCCATTTCTGACAAAATCCTCTTAAATCGTTGTGTTCTGCTTGTGATTGGTTGCCAGTGTCTTTTCATGCTTTCTCTTTATCTTCCATATCTCCTGTTTAATTTCATCCCTGAACTTTATTCTCTAGGCCATCTGCAACAAGATTCAGCTCTGAGCATGAAACACCTCGACTTCCCTGTTTAGCCTTACCCTCCTTTCTTTGTTCTTTGATATCCAGGGCAGGAGTCTAGATTCGGGAGTCCCATTCTAATTCTTTGTGGATGTATTTTGTTCTGAAACTCTCTTGCCCTTGAATATCACTTAATCTTGGACCACTAATTCTTCTGAAGAGTTAAAGTTAGAGTGGAACATTGCAGAACCTCCCATTGCTACAGGATCAAGTTGTTGTTAGTGGGATCTTTGAAATGGAAGTCTTCAAGATGATCATTTATCTTCCGGCTCATAGATCCAAGGTCTGAACACTTCACTCACTCGGTGTGCTAGCTAGGACCAGCTTCTCCTGTTACATGGAAAATGGGAACAGGAGTAGGCCATTCAGCTGACTCTGCCTTTCAATATAATCACGGCTGATCTCCGTTCCCTATCCCGGCTTTCCCCCTTTGATCCCTTTATATCTAACTCCTTCTTGAAGACATTTAATGTTTTGGCTTCATTCCGTGCCAGTGAATTCCACAGGCTCACGACTCTCTGGGTGAAGACATTTCTGCTCATCTCAGTCCTAAATGGCCTACACTTCCGATATCCTTGGACTGCGACCCCCTGGTTCTGGAGTCCCCAGTCCTGTTTTTACCCTGTGTAGACCCGCTAGAATTTTATTGGTTTCCGTGAAATCCAACCCTCATTCTTCTAAACTCCAGTGAACCAGTCCAGTCCGTCGTCCCACATCAGTCCTGTCATCCCAAGACCCAGACTGGTAAACCTTCGCTGCCCTCCGTCTATAGGCAGAGCATCCTTTCACAAGTAAGAAGACCAAACCTGCACACTTTACTTAATTACCTGGCTACGTGGGATCTGCCTGCGCACATTTGGCCTGTCTTCAACCCTGTTACAAAGCACTTACAAATGTACTTAGAGTGGTTGTAATGTACCTTACATTGCTGCTGAAACAAGGATGGCAGGAAGAATATTAGGCAGTAATTTTGGGCAACATCTAACATGCCTACCACATAGCAACAGTTGCTTGGTTCAATTGTGGGACAAAGACAGAATGTCACTTACTTGAAAACTAATCAAAATGTAGTTACTGTAGGGTAAGCACCATATCCCATGATCCCGTGAACAGAAGCCATTAAGAGACAACAAAGGATGTAAACAGAACTCACTTTTGTGTACATAGACAGCGATATTTCACTTTTAATAAACCTGAGTGGCCTGGTGTAGTAGCTGAAGATTACCTACATCAGGTCACCGTATGACTTCCCTTGTGGGAGAGTCTGGGACCAGGTGGTGAAATGGCAGAGTAAAGGGTTATAGATTGAGTACAGAGATGAGGGGGTATTTCTTCTCTCAGAGGGGAGTGAATCTGTGGAATTCTTTAACACAGAGGGCTGTTGTTAAGTCCAATCAGGGCTGAGAGAGATTTTTAATTAGTAACATAATCAAGGGAAACGGCAGAAAAGGGGTTGAGGATTATCAGATCAGCCATCATCTCGTTGAATGGCAGAGCAGACTTGAGGAACAGACTGGGCCTACTTCTGCTCTGACATCTTATTGTCTAATGAATAATGTGATTGAATTGCTTCTGGTGCAGCCTTTCTTGTGAGAGCTGGGGCTCATTAGGAAGCACTTTCCCATCGGACTCAAAATGTTGGGGCTTCACGTCCCACTCCAGGAACACGAGGCTGAGAGAGCCATGCAGTACTAAGGGAGCGCCGCACCGTCGGATGGTCAGTACTGAGGGAGTGCTGCATTGTCAGAGAGTCAGTGCTGAGGGAGTGCCACACTGTCAGAGAGTCAGTACTGAGGGAATGCTGCACTGTCAGAGGGTCATTACTGAGGGAGTGCCGCACTGTCAGAGAGTCAGTACTGAGGGAATGC
>NC_063341.1:2044459-2060151 GCF_021869965.1 Rhincodon typus
AGTGCCGCACTGTCAGAGAGTCAGTACTGAGGGAATGCTGCACCGTCAGAGGGTCAGTACTGAGGGAGTGCCGCACTGTCAGAGAGTCAGTACTGAGGGAGCACCGCACTGTCGGAGAGTCAATAGTGAGGAAGCGCCGCACTGTCAGAGGGTCAGTTCTGAGGGAGTGCCACACTGTCAGAGGGTCACTAATGAGGGAGTGCTGCACTGTCGGATGGAATGTCACTCAGACGGGACGATCTGACTCTGCCCTCTCAGGGGGCTGTAAAAGATGCTTGCCACTATTAGAAGAGGAGCAGGGCCATTCAACCCTGGATTCTTGGTCAATATTTATCACCAAATCAACATTACTAAGAATCTGACTCTCTGCTCATTATCAGTCTGCTCTCTGGAAGAGTTCAATAGGAGAAAATTAGCTGTAGTGATCCATTCATTAAAGCAGGATCCATGCTTATAAAAGTACTTAATTGGTCATAAAGCACTCTGAGGCATCTAATGATTTGATTGATTTATTCTGGTCACATGTACCAAGATACAGTGAAATGTATTGTTCTGCATGCTAACCAGACAAATCATACCTTACATAGGTACATTAGGGTAATAGAACAGAATGCAGAATATAGTGTTAAAGCTATGGAGAAGGTGCAGAGAGAGATCAACTCTAATATATGAGAAGTTCTTTCATAGTCTGATAACAGCAGGGAAGAAGCTGTTCTTGAATCTGTTGGTACATGTTTTCAAAATTTTGTATCTTCAGCCTGATGGAAGAGGGTGGAAGAGAGTATCATCAGGGTGAGAGGGGTCTTTGATTATGTTTCCCGAGACAGTGGGAAGTATAGACTGAGTCAATGGATGGAAAGATGGTCTGTGTGATGGACTGGGCTGTGTTCATATTTCTGTCTGTAATTGCTTCTGGTATTGGGAAGAGCAGTTGCCATACCACACTGTGTTGCATCCAGATAGAATGCTTTCCATGGTGCCTCTATAAAAATTGTTAGGAATCCTTGTGGACATGTCGAATTTCCTTAGTGTCCTGAGGTCGTAGAGGCGTTGTTGTGCTTTCTTACCCATAGCGCTGATGTGGACAGTTCAGGATGGATTATTGGCAATCTTTACTCCTGGAATTTAAAGTTCTCGAGCATCTGCACCTCAGCACCATTGATATGACATGTCTTCCATTCCACTTCCTGAAGCCGATGGTTATAAAAGTGCTATAAATGCACATTTTTCATTGTTTCATGCAGGATTTAATTAAATTAGAAAATTCTGATATCTAATATTTACTTCTAATTCCCCATCCTAAAGGTATGAAAGGCACTGTCTCATTATCTTTTTGATTTGAAGATATTCTGGTAGAACACGCAAATGTCTTTAAGGGTTAACTTCGAGGAGCACCATAAGCACCATCCACTATGATGATGTCAGGCAAATCCTGTGTGAGAAGAGCTGAGGGTCTACTAACCAGTTGCTAAGTCTGTAAGATGTGGGAGCAGATGTAGGCTGTCCTCCCTTGAGACTTCTCTGCCATTCAATGAGATCACAACTGATCAGATCATCGGCAATTCCACTTTCCTGCTTTTTCTCCAAAACCCTTAATTTCCTTATGGGTTAAAAAACCTGAATATGTCAGAATGGAATATACTTAATGATCTCACCTCAACAACCCTAAGGCAGTAAAGGATTCCATCGATGCACTAGCCTCTGAGAGAATAAATTCCTCCTCATTTTCGTTTAAAAGCCTTCTACTCTGATGTAACATGAGGCAGCCTATCCAACTTTGAATTTGCAAACCCCGGCAGAGATGATTTGAAACTCAGCCAAACATTCACAATGCCTTTAATGGGGAAATATCAACAAAAAAAACTACTGAAACTGAATGATGAACTGTCAGCTTCTGTTCTAACCTGGAAGGGATGGCCTCAAGTTCAGGAGTCGCATTTTTGTGACTTCCACCTCGAGGGTTCTGGCATCAGCCAACACAGAGTGTGTTTTAACTCAGCACTAATTATAAATGATCCCACTACATTCCAGTTACCCCCACTATATGTGATTCACACCCTCAACTCCTTGCTGCTGGTGGTAAAAATTGGATATGTCAGAAATATCAGGGATGGGAATTCAGCATACGGGTCCTACTGGCCATTTTTAAAGTCCACAGAGTCTTCCCAATTCCAGCCTGTTACCTCTGGAATCACAGATTCCTAGGAATATAAGAACATAAGCAATAGAAGCAGGAGTAGACAATCTGGCCCATTGAGCCTGCTCCACCATTCAATAAGATCAAGGCTGAACTTTTCGTGAACTCAGCTCCACATACCCACCCGTTCACCATAAACCCTTAATTCCTTTACTGTTCAAAAATCTAACTATCTTTGCCCTAAAAACGTTCAATGAGGTAGCCTCAACTGCTTCACTGGGCAGGGAATTCCACAGATTCCAGCCCTTCGGGTGAAGAAGTTTCTCCTCAACTCAATCCTAAATCTGCTCCCACTGTCTGAGCATCAGAGATTGGTGTTTTCCGTCATTATCCCATGAGATTTGCTCAGTGAATTCTTCACTCGGAAGGAAGACTTCAGGTGAGGAAGTGATAAATTTGGGCAGGAGAGAGGGAGATGTTGGTAGGGAACTCACATGGAGAAACATGCATGGAGTTAATTGTGACAGTGACTTTGACAAGACCCCAGTCTATTCTTCCAGGATCCAGCGCTGTGGAAATATATTATTGGGCAAATTTCCAGTTGCCCAGATAAGAGGGTAACATTGCGATGGATCTGAGGGTTGAGTCAGATGCACTATCTGTCCCGATACCAGTGACTCCGTCAGCAGCAGGAATGCACTATCTAATTCTGACTGCAACTGACAGTCAATGCTCAGCCACAAGAACAGGGCAATGGGAAAAGGTGAGCTTTACGACAGCTGGGGAAGGAGGGTCAGGGAGGGCGCAAACAGAACTGGGAAGTGTCCAGTAGTTATAAAAAGCCTAGCCAGTGGGAGTATTATAAATAGCTCTGAACTTAGAGTGAGGACCATTTAGTTGAAACACAATGACTTCCCAACATTAAAGTATTTGAGGAACATGAGAGGAACAGTCACGTAATACCCGATATCACATATCAAATTCTGTTCAAAACACTGATACATCTATAATGCTGACTCCATTTGAGTGCATCGTGTTCCTCCAATAGCCAATGTTTCATATACAGACACTCTAACACCTAGTGTTTAATGTACACACGCTGTTCAATATAGTGTTTAATATATACACATACTGCCTGATATACAATGCTTTATTTTTATGGACCATGTAACATGTTGTGTTCAATATACACACACTGCCTGATGAGTAGTGCTTAATTTACACAAACTCTTCAAAATCTGGTATTTTATATGAACATGCTGTCTATAATATATACACACACACTGCCAAATATACAATGTTTAATATGCACACTGTCTAATATGTGTTTAATGTTCACATACTGCCTAAAATATAATGTTTAATATGTACGTTTTGTCTAATATAATGTCTAATATACATGCACTAATATACACACCATTCGATATACAGTGTTTAATATAGACACATTGTCTAATACAGTGTTCAGAAAATAAAACATAGAACTGCACAGCACAGGAATGGGCCCTTCAGCAGGAACACAATGCCAAATTGAACTAATGCTTTCTGCCTGTCCTTGGTCCTTATCCCTCCATTCATGTGTTTATCTAAAAGCCCCATAAATGCCCCTACTGTATCTGCCTTCACCACCATCCCTGGCAACATGTTCCAGACTCCTATCACTCTCTGTAAAAAAACTTACCTCTCACATCTCCTTTGAACTTTCCCCCTCTAAATGCATGCCCCCTAGTATTAGACATTTCAACTCTGGGAAAAAGAGATTCTGACTGTCAACCCTAATGTTTAATGCACTTACGTGGCCTAATATGGGATATTTATTATATGCACACTGTCTAATAGTGCTTGGTGTACATGCAGTGTCTGATATACACTGTCTAATATAGTGTTGTACACACACTGTCTAATTTACATTCTAACAGACCTTTCCCTTTGATTAATGCTTCTTGGTATGGTATTCTAATTGGCTTAGTCATTGCCAGTTCCTTGATATTTCAAAATGTTTCCTATCAGCTGATTGTAAGCTTGGCATGTTAGTCCTTTCCTCTCAGACTCACTGCATGCTCAGCAGCAATACCTTTGCTGAAATGAGAAGTCAGATGTCTCTGGTTGAGAGTTGTTTTGTTGAGATAGTCTAAGACAGCGCAGACGAATGGCCTTTCCCCAGCATTGGGACTCTATATCATTACTGGTTGGTGACTGGCACTGAATTTGCTGCATGGGAGTTAATGTGACAAGTAAAGGGAGCCTCTGACACAATGGCAGTAGTGTTCAAATGGGATGTTGGACTGATGGTGTCTGTGCACCGTCCTCATGTGTAGCAGCTCTCGACCAGCTTCCTCCCAAAATGCAATTTGCACAACCCTAGATCGGGTTTTGTGTGTCTATCCATTTCATTAGCCTGGCCACCACTTCTTGACACATGCCACTAGCCTCTACGCTGTTCACAACACTTCCACATCCCATATTCAGTTCACTTTTTCAGATTGTGTCTCCTGTAAACGGCCCGAGGAAGACATTCAGTTCAAAGGCAGTTAGGGATGGCCATGTAACGAAGGCCAATCCCAGGACAGAACGAGAAAAGAGAACTGCAGTTTCATCTGCTTGAAATTGTTCAAGCACTCCTCTGCCCTCTCTGGTCGCTCAAAATCGCTGGCAAAGTGCTTTTGAATATTTCTGCCTGTCATGTTGCTTTATCTGTTTGCAGTCCTGTTGCTAGGAAGCCTGACAACATCCTGGGCTGAGCCGTGAGCAAACAATGGGGAATGCCAGTAATGTTCCCTAAAAGAATTTCTCAGCCAATGGGTGGCATCATGGGAGCTCAGCACTTGGCAGCCTCTTTCTCTCTCTTTCTCTCTCTCTCTCTCTCTCATTGAAATGGGGACAAACACTGTGCAAAGTGGATTGACATTGTCCACAATTCTGACTTCCTGGGAGCTGCAGAAGAAAGGTTCACACGATCAAATCAAACTAAGAGCGACACAGTGGTTAGCACTGCTGCCTCACAGCAGCAGGGACTCAGGTTCAATTCCACCCTCAGACAACCCTCCGTGTGGAGGTTGCACATTCTCCCTGTGCCAGCATGGGTGCTCCGGTTTCCCCCCTCAGTCCAAAGATGTGCAGTTTAGATGGATTTGGCCATGCTAAAATACTTAGAGCCTCCAGGGATGTGCAGACTAGGTGGACTAGCCATGGGAAGTGCAGGGTTACAGGGATGGGGTGGGTCTGGGTAGGATGCTCTCAGAGGGTCAGTGTGGACTTGATGAGCCAGATGTCCTGCTTCCACACTGTAAGGATTCTACGATGCACCTGTAGATAATCGGCCTTAACAACAAATTGCGGTTATGTAGCATCTTTAACATAATAATATAAAACACAGAATCACAATTTAGAAAAAGACAAATGGCTTAACACTTATACTAGACAGACACAGATACACACACTCACACATACACACACACACACATGCAGACACACACACACTCATACACTCAAGCACATATACTTTTCTTCCTAAGCCCTTCTGAAACTTTTCCTATCTGTTTTTATATTTTTGGATAACTTTCTCTCGTGCTCTAGTTTTCCCTCTTTATTGACCTTTTAATAATTTTTTGCTGTTTTTGACATTTTGTCCAACCTTCTGACTTGCCATTTATCTTTGAGAAAGTTACATCTTTTCCTTGAGTTTGATACTTTCTTTGATTTTTCAGTTAATCACAGATTTTATGTGTGTGTGTATGTGTGTGTGGGGTGGTGGGGCGTTGGTGGTGCGGGTGCGGGGGTTTGGGGAGGGGTGTCCCTTGAAATTTTTCTTATTTGATTCCACACTTACTAGGATATCCCCTTAAATGTATCTCTACTATATGCCTTAATCCAAATTGCCAGTTCACTTTTGCTAGCTCTGCCTTTATGCCTTCATAACTGCTGTTGTTTAAATTCAAGATGGTTTTGGACTCACACCTCTCTCCCTTAAACTATATGTTTAACTATATGTTAAACTTAGATTATGATCACTATTGCCCAGGGACATTTTCATTAGGAGGCTTAGAGTCATATAGGCCCTTCAGGCTTAAATGTTGTGAGAATACGTGCATCCACTACCCTCTCAGGCATCCTTTCCATGATTTTTACCACCCTCTGGACGAAAACGTTCTTTCTCAGATGTCCTCTAAACAATTTACACCTCATCTTAAACTTATTCCCTCTGGTCTTAGACACGTCTGTCTTTGCCTGTCACAACTTTGTAAATCTCAGTCAGATTCTCTCTCTGTCTCCTCAGCTCTAGGGAAATAAAACCCAGCCAGCCAATCCATAACCTCCTCACAACTGAGACATTTCATCCCAGGTAACATCCTGGTGAAAAAAGAATAAAACAAAGATGCTGGAAATCGGAAACAAAAGCAGGAATTGCTGGGTAAACTCAGCAGGTCTGGCAGTATCTGTGGAAAGAAAGTAGAGTCAACATTTTGGATCCAGAAGCTTGGAAAAGGGGGGATTAATACTGGAGATGGGGTGTGAGGAAGTGGGGAGGAATAAGCGATAGGTGGAGATAAACCCTGTTAGTAGCTGATAATGGATTGTCCATGTAATAACAAAGTGTGTGGGCGTTGGGATAAGGACATGGGAGAAGGTGCTCAGGCCCCAAAATTGTTGAACTTGATATTGAGCCCTGAAGGCTACAGGGTCCCCAAATGGAAAATGAAACACTGTTCTTCCAGCTTGCACTGAGCTGAAACACTACAGCAACCATGAAACAGAGATAGAGACAAAAAAATACTGCAGATGCTGGAATCCAGCATAGACAAACAAGAGGCTGGAAGAACACAGCAGGCCAGGCAGCATCTGGACAAAGGAGAAATCAACGTTTTGGGTATTACCCTTCTTCAGGCCAGGGAACACGGTGGTGTGTTGAAGTGGCAGGTCTAACTCATCCTCATTCACGACCGCCCTCCTCTGCCTGGCTGAGCTCGTCCTCGCTTTGAACAACTTCCCTGTTAACTCCTCTCACATTCGTCAGATCAGAGGGGTGGCCATGGGTAGCTGCATGGGCCCCAGTTATGCCTGTTCCTTCGCGGGATACATGGAACTATTCTATGTTCCAGTCCTACTCCAGCACCCATCCACAACTCTTTCTCCGGTACACTGATGACATAATTGGTGCTGCTTCCCACTCTCACCCGAAATTGGAAAAGTTTATGAATTCCGCTTCCAATTTCGTCCCCCCTCGCTTTCTCCTAGTTCATCTCTGACTTCTCCCTTCCTCAACATCTCTGTTTCTGTTTCTGGGGATAGGCTGGCCACCAACATCCATTACAAACCACTGACTCCCACAGTCCCCTGGACTATACATCCTCACACCCTGCTTCCTGTAAAAGATTGGTCCCATTGTCCCAGTTTCTCTGTGTCCATCGCATCTGTACTAATGATGCCAACATTGACAAGGGGGACCCCCTTGCTGTTTGCTGTGAACATTAATGATCTAGACATGAATGTAGGAGATATGATCAGTAAGGTCATAGGTAACACAATCATTGGTGTGTGGTAAATAGTGAAGAGGAAAGCCTTAGACTACAGGGTGATATAGATGGGCAGCTCAGATGGGCTGAGCAGTGGTAAATGGAATTTAATCCTGAAAAGTGTGAGGTGATACATTCTGGAAGGACTAACAAGACAAGGGAGTACACGATGAATGGTGGGAGCCCAGAAAGTACAGAGGGTCAGAGGGACCTTGGTGAACATGTCCATAGATCTGTGTTGGCAGCAGGACAAGTAGATAAGGTGGTTAAGCAGGCAGATGGGATAGTTGCCTTTATTAGGCAAGGCATCGAATACAAGAGCAGGGAGGGTATGATGGAGCTGTCTGTAATGTTAGTGAGGTCACAGCTGGAGCACTGTGTACAGTTCTGGTCACCGCACTATAGGAAGGATGTGATTGCACTGGAGACGGTGCAGAGGAGATTTACCTGGATATTGTCTGGGCTGGAGTGATTCAGCTATGGAGAGAGACCAGATAGGCTAGGGTTGTTTTCCTTCGAGCAGAGAAGGCTGAGGGGGGATGTGATTAAGGGGTATAAAGTTATGAGAGACCTGGACAGGATTGAGAGGCAGAAACTTTCCTGCTTGGTACAGGGGTCAATAACCAGGCATATAGATTTAAGGTGAGGGGAAGAGTTTTCGAGGACATTTGAGGAAAAATGTTTTCACCCAGAAGGTGGGGGAGGGGTATTTGGAAGTCACTGCCTGAAAATGTGGTAAAGACAGGAACACTCACAATTCCTAAGAAGTATTTAGATGAACACTTGAAATGTCATGACACACACGGCTAGGGTCGAGTGCTGGGAAAGGGGATTAGAGTAGATGTATATTTGATGACTTGGTGCAGACACAATGGGCCGAAGGGCCTCTTTCCATGCTGTTAAAAAAACTCGATAGTAATCTAATACACCTCATAATTTGACCATATCACAGAATTCCTACAGTGTACAAACAGGCCCTTTGGCCCAACAAGTCCATACTGACCCTCAGAGCATCCCACCCAAACCCATCTTCTGTAACCCACCTCATCTTCACATCCCTGAACACTATAGGCAATTTAGCACAGCCAATCCACCCAGCCTGCACTTCTTTGGACTGTGGGAGGAAACCAACACAGACACAGGGAGAATGTGCAAACTCTGCACAGACTGTCACCTGAGGGTGGAATTGAACCTGGGTCCCTGGTGCTGTTAGGCAGCAGTGCTAACCACCGAGCCACCATGCTGCCTATCACCCCCAGACACTTTGAAACTGGACCATTTACTTTGAATGGGAATTCTTGCAATGAATTGGCTCAGGACCAACCCAAGTCATTTCCTCTTTGACTACTGGCCGTCTCTTGTTTATCAGTTGAACCCTGTTCTAGATTTTTATTAATTTCATTTCAAGGTGTCCCAACAATGCCAGACTTTCAATGAAAGACACTCCTGCACACATTGGTCGTGTAGGATACCACCTTAGATTTAATTTTCATTTGCCTTGCTCCTAGGGGACCAGCAACTTTGCTTGTTAACAGGGCTCGAGAGGCACCATGAATCTGTGGCCCAATTCCCACCCCATTCCCTGGTGGCTCCTCAAACACATGGAAAGGATCAGATTTTTTTTTTGTTAATTACAAGCGGAAGGTGGGGGAAGGAAAGACGTTGTCTAGCAAATAGACCTTAGAGTAGCCAGGTATTCCGAACCCTTTTACTGTGAGATTAGTGCAGTCATGCCTTTGCACCTTGGCTCAAATTATCCTTGGCCTCGTTTCAAAAGTTTGTACAATGTTCTGTTTTGACAGAAACCTGAAGCAAACTCCAGCTGCTTCTCAACAAATTGCATTTTTTCCCGAAAGCTAACAGTGGAGAGCTAAAAGGAGCCTCTTTCTAAGAAATAGGAGTGGGATTTGGCAAGTCAACCCCTCAAGCACTTCTTACGCAGAGTTCTTCAATTCCACAAATAGAGAGAAATTTCTCTGCATTTAATTTTGTGGAAGATTGAACAGCTGATGCACCAGCTGGAACTGCTGTGAACTCAAACTCATGTAGCGGATTTTGGATACAATGAAGCTTCCACCTTTCATTTTATAGTTTGTCTCTTTCTTCGACCATAATCGAGGCAAATGTGGCTCTCAGTGAAGACCTGTTTACAATAGCTATGCTGTCATGAAGTAACGCTGGGGAGAGATTCACAGAACTGCAGAATTATTTTGGTGCTGATGGAGGCCATTCTTCCCATTGTGTCTGTACTAGTTCTATCATCTAGACCGGCTCTGCTATTTAGTGCCAATCTCCTGCCTTTTCCCCCTGTCCCTGCACACAGTTTCTAAACAAATAACCATTAATGCCCCTCTTGAATACCTCAATTAAACCTGCCTCCACCACATTTCCAGGCAGTGTATTCCAAACCCTAACTACTCACTGTGCGTAAATGTTCTTTCTCACATCGGTATGCTTCATTTGCACATCACTTTAAACCTACACTTTCTCATTCCTTTACAAGCAGGAACAGTTTCACCCAATCTACTCTATCCAGCCTGCTCATGATTTTAAAAGCCCTTACAGATCTCCTCTCAGCCTTCTGCTCTTCAGGGAGAGCAGTCCCAACTTCTTTAATCTATCCTCATTATTGAAGTTTCTCATCCCTGGAACCTTTCTTGCAAATCACTTCTGTACTCACTCCAATACATTCACATCTTTCCCATGATATGGTATCCACATCTGTACATAATACTCCAGCTGAGGTTTAGCAAGTCACTTGTACAAATCCATCATTAGCTCCTTCCTCTCAGACTCTATGTCCCTGCTAATAAAGCCACAAACACTGCATGCTTTATTGACTGCTCTTTCCACCTGTTCTGCCAATCTTCAATGATCTATGCACGTATAAACCCAAGTCCCCCTTAGAATTGTACCCCACCATCTTTCCATGTTCTTCTGACCAAAGTGCATCACCTCACACTTCTCTGTATTGAACCTCACCTGCCCTCTATCTGCCCACTCCACCAAATTGTCAGTGTCCTTTGACATCGTTGCATTCAAACCCTTAAAGTGAGCAAGAAATGGCAGAGAAATTTTGGCAATTAAAATCAAGACGTTTGCAAACGACACCAAACTCAATCCAACATGCGATCAGCTAGGCCCATAATTCTTAACGTTGTGTCTAAGTGAGCAACCACAATTCCTCAAAGGTGTGAGAATGTTGACGTACCACAGACCATTCCATCAAATTGAGACAGGCCGATGACAATAATTGTGATCAACATCCTTCTGTAGCAAACATGGAGAGAGAGCAAGCTAATGTTTCTCGATGACTCTTCAACAGAGCTGAAGTGAAATGTGGAGGGGACAACATTTATGCTAGAGTTTGGGGGTGGGTGGGTTGTGCAGGTGGTGGGTGTAGAGTGTTGGTGTAAAAATATGTTGATAACTCAGATTAATTGATGGGAATGTGGGAATGGCAGAACAATAGTGTGTCTAACTACCAGACTGGAAAGGACAGACAGTCCCGCTGGGATGGGGGAAGGGGAGAGAGGACATGATAACAGAGAATGTAACAAGTAAAGCGAAAAGAAAGGGAAGAAATGATTCTCAATTTGAAGGTGTTCTTGGCCTCAGACAGGGTAAGGTCAGGAGCTATGGTAAAAACACAGCAAGGGCTGGGGTTGAGGGGAATAGCCTCGGGGACAGAAAGTGGTGGCATCTGAGGGCTGGGAAGGGGTGTGTGCTAAGGGACAGTCCGCAGGACAGATGTTGGAGTCCATAAGTTGCAGCAGCTTGCGCACTTTGATGTCTGAAAGAAAGAGAAAAAGTCTTTTGTTGAGGTGATGGATGAGGCGAAGGATGAAGTGAAACTGGGGACCAGTACAGCTTTGAGAGAGGGTGAGTCGATGCTGCTGCAGGGTGGGGTCGAGTGTGTACATATGCCATCACATAGCATTAGAGAAGGAGAGAAACACTAGAGTGATGAAGCACGTCTTGATATCAGGCCAACAACAATCCAATCTTCAGTGCAGCTGACTGCTTCCAGGCTCAAATGTATGAGCTGAAGTGAAGCCTCTCCCTCTCAGTCGCCCTCTGCTGGACCAATCATGGATAATCGTGGATTGCAGCAACCGGTGGGAACAGCAGTCTATGGAACGTCGTACATCCTGGAGATACTGTAATCCTGGGCGGATTCGAAACACAAAGGATGAAACTTGAGTTGAAATCCATGCGGGGTAAACCTGAGTTGTTGGCAGTCACTGAGGAAAGAAACATGGCTGTGGAAGTGAGTTTTGGCAAATACCTTGTCAGTGAAATGGAGAGTAACAAAGACGTACACGGTGAAAGAGACAACCGGAATTCCTGTCGAAGGGAAAAGTAAAACTTCTTCAGGGGTAGGCACTTCTCAAAGAGATGTGTCAGCCAATTAAACAAAATGTAGGATCAAATTACTGCAGATGCTGGAATGTGTACTGAAAACAACAAATGCTGGAGATTACAGCGGGTCAGGCATCATCCATGGGGACAGAGAGAGAGCAAGCTAATGTCACCACCAAACACATCTTCCCCTCACTCTCCCTGTTTGCATTTCACGGGGATCATTCCTTCTGGGACACCCTAGTTCATTCCACAACCACCAACACTAATCCCACTTCCCACGGCACCTTCCTATGTAACCGCAGAAGGTGCAACACCTGCCCGTTCACCCCCTCCCTGCTCACCTTCCAAGGGCCTAAATAGTCTTTCCAGGTGAAGCAGCATTTCACCTGTACCCACTCTAATCTTGTGAATTGTATTCACTGCACCCACTGTGGCCTGCTCTACTTTGGAGAAACCCAACACAGACTGGCAGAACACCTCCGGTCTATGTGCATAAGCATGTCCCTGACCTTCCCATAGCGGGTCATTTTAACACAGCGTCCTGCTCGCATGCCCACATGTCTGTCCTCGGCATGCTGCAGTGTTCCAGTGAATCACAGCACAAACATCTCAGCCTCAGACTGGGATCTTTACAGCCTTCTAGACTGAATACTGAGTTCAACACCTTGAAATTGTGAACCAGTTCTTCCCTTTGTTTTAACTTGTTACATCCTGTTATTGTGTCTCCTCTCCCCTTCCTCCATCCCAGTGGGACTGTCTGTCCTTTCCAGTCTGGCAGGAGACACATCATTGTTCTGCCATTCTCACATTCTGAACATTTAATCTGAGCTATCAACATCTTTTTACACCAACACCCTACACCCACACCCCGCTCGACCCACCCCCAAACTATAGCATAAATGTTGGCCCCTCCACATTTCACTTCAGCTGTGATGAAGAGTCGGATTTGAAACGTTAGCTTGCTCTCTCTCTATGGATGCCGCCTGACCTGCTGCGATCTCCAGCATGTGTTGTTTTCAGGTACACATCTCAGCATCTGCAGTAATGTGATCCTTCTGTAGCAACCTCTTCCCATTGCTTTCTCGCTCACACCCTTAGAACCCATCAAAATTATTTGCGTTAGCCTCCTCCCAATTGCAATTTGAGACTGAGAGAAAGAGGAATTTCTTTTCTCAGAGATGTGTGAGCCTTTGGAACTCCTTGTCACACGGAGCTATGAGGACAGAGTCCTTGTGTATATTTAAGGCTGATGTTGACAACTTCTCGATCAGTCGGGGAATCACGGGTTACTGGGAAAGGGCAGGAAAATGGACATGAGTGTGAGATCAACCATGATCCTCTTGAATGGTGGAGCAAGCTCAAGTGGCTGAATGTCCCACACTTGTTCTTATTTCTTATAGTCACAGTATGGTATCAATGTCTGTGTAAGGAGGTTAAAAGTCATTGCTTAGGCCTAAGCTGGAAAATCCTGGGCACCACACTTTAGAAAAGCGTATACAGTGGGCATTTCAAAATTCTTTTATAAGATCTAGATGTCGTAGGGAAGGCCAACATTTATTGCCTGTCCTCAATTGCTCCCTTGAGAAGGTGGTGGTGAGTTGCCTTCTTGAACCGCTGCAGTCCATGTGCTATAGGTTGACCCACAATATCATTAGGGAGGGAATTCCAGGATTTTGACCCAGTGACAGAGAAGGAACGGCGATATATTCAGGATGGTGAGTGGCTTGGAGGGGATCTTGTAGGGGGTGATGTTCCCTTGTTTCTGCTGCCCTTGTCCTTCTAGAAGGAAGTGGTCGTGGGTTTGGAAGGTGCTGTCTGAGGATCTTTGGTGAATTTCTGCAGTGCATCTTGTACATAGTACACACTGCTGCTACTGTGCGTCAATGATGGAGTGAGTGGATCATTATGGTTGGAGTTCTAATCAAGTGGGCTGTTCTGTCCTGGATGGCGTCAAGCTTCTTGAGTATTGTTGGGGCTGCATTCATCCAGGCAAGTGGGG
Organism: Rhincodon typus; assembly: GCF_021869965.1. NCBI lineage: Eukaryota > Metazoa > Chordata > Chondrichthyes > Orectolobiformes > Rhincodontidae > Rhincodon > Rhincodon typus. Next base: position 2,058,474 of record NC_063341.1, read on the forward strand.
AGTATTCCATCACACACTTGACTTGTGCCTTGTAGATGGTGGAATGGTTTTGGGGTATCACGAAGTGAATTACTCACTGCAGGATTCCCAGCCTCTGACTTGCTCTTGTAGCCCTTGTGTTTATGTGGTGATTTCAGCTGAGATTCTGGTCAATGGTAACCTCCAGGATATTGATAGTGGGCATTCAGTGATGGTAACACTGTTGGACATCAATGAGTGGTGGTTGGGTTTTCTCTTATTGGAGATGGCCATTGACTGACATATGTTTGGCACAAATTTGGATTGGAGGGTTTGAGTTATAGGGATAGCTGAATAGGCTAGGGCTTTTCTCCATTCAGCGTTAGAGTCTGAGGGGTGAAGGTATAGGAGTTTATAAAATGAGGAACACAGATAGGGTGAATAGCCAAAGTCTTTTTCCCAACATAGGGGAGTCCAATACTCGCGGGCATAGTTTTAAGATATGAGAGGAAAGTTTTAAAAAGGACCCAGGAGGCAACTTTTTCACACAGAGGGTGGTGTGTGTATGGAATGAGCTGCCAGAGGAAGTGGTGGAGGCTAGTACAATCACAACATTTAAAAGGCATTTGGATGAGTATGTGAAGTAGGAAGAGTTTAGCAAGAATAAAAACAGAAGTTGCTGGAAAAGTTCAGCAGGTCTGGCAGCATCTGTGAAGAAAAAATCGGAGTTAATGTTTTGGGTCCAGTGACCCTTCCTCAGAACAAAGGGTTTAGCAGGATATGGGCCAAATGCTGGCAATGGAACTAGATCAGTTTAGGATATCTGGTTGGTGTGGACGAGTTACACCGAAGGATTTTTTTTCCGTGCTGTATTGCTCTACGACTCTAAACGTTACTTGTGAGGTTTGTTGTCTAGAACAGAACCAGACTTCAGTTATGCTGAGAGACTGGAGGAGGTGGGAATGTTCTACTGACAGCCAGGGGCTTAGAGAGTCTCCTGGATGGCAGGGCCGAATGGCCTCCTCCCTGAGCAGCATAGTTGTGAAGTTGTGTATAACATGAGCCAATAAGTGGCTGAATTCACCCTGGTCCCAGGCTGGTTCTGAGAGACAGGGAACCCACTCCCCCGAGCAACGTCTCTCTTAGACAGGTCCTGAGTTACTATTCCTCACCTCCGCTCACCATCACACCACCACCACCCCCAACACACACACACATGCACACACACGCACATGCACACACACACATGCACATGCACGCACACACATGCACACACACATATGCACACGCATGCACACACACACACACGCATATGCACACACTTACATGCTCACACACACAAATGCACAACGCACACACATGCACACACACACATGCACACACACACACATGCACACACACACAGACATACACACATGCACACACACTCACACACACATGCACATGCACACACACTCACACACACAAATGCACATACACACACACATGCACATGCACACACACATACATGCACACACATACACTCACACACACATACACATGCACACATACACACACACACACAAACACATACACACACGCACACACACACACACAGACACACACGCATGCACACACTCACATACACACTAACACACACGCACATGCACGCACACTCACACTCACACACACACAAATGCACACACACACATGCAAACACACACACATGCACACACACACA
>NC_063341.1:2060251-2123716 GCF_021869965.1 Rhincodon typus
CACACACACACGCACATGCACACACACATACATGCACACACACACACTCACACACACATACACATGCACACATACACACACAGACAAACACATACTCACACACGCACACTCACACACACACACACAGACACACACGCATGCACACACACACACATACACACACTCACACACACACACATACGCACACACTCACACACACACAAACACATACACACACGCACACTCACACACACACATGCACACACACATGCACACACACACACAAACACACACATGCACGCGCACACACACACACACACACACACACCCACACCCACACACACCCACACACCCACACCCACACGGAATTTCACCAAGGAGATGGGAATGGGAGCTGGTATGATGCCACTCTTCGGGCGAGAGGTGCTAGGTGGGTGGTGTGGGGGGAAGCTGACGGAACATATGACTCTCATACACCTATGCCCCAAGCTGGAGACCCGTTACCTGTCCAATCCAAAGTGGCAGGCTGTCAAAGCTGGAGATAAGCACCCAGATGCAGTGGCAGGTAGGCAACCCCCAGATGAATGCATCACCCTCTTCTCAAAAAACCATGAATGAAAGGACGGAAGAAGCAGCCGGGCCTCCGAGGAGACGGGGGAGTTGGGAGAGACCCTTTAACAGGGAGTCACCCTGACCACCAATAAACCCAACCCCGTCCAGGCAGATGGAGAGGGAAAATTTTGTCTGGCCACCTCAAAGGGCTGGACTGCCCTTTTGTGCTCAACCCACCGCCCCCCCACAAAGGAGGCAAGCATCTCTCTCCCCGCTGCCTCCGATCACCTCCATTCAGGGATGGGCGAGGTCTGAAAATGCAGGACCATCCACGAAATCTGGGAAATGGAATGCTCCAAAAGGAGATGTGATGGAGGGCAGGTTCAAGGTAGGCATTCAGGAGGGGCATTGGATGGTTATTTGGATAGTGACGGGGTGTAAAGTCATGGGGAAGGATATTGGCCCTGGATAATGATGTGCCGAATAGACTCCTTCCACACTGTAGCAATTCTGGGATATTTCACAGAGGAGCCGTTGCTTGAAGAGAGCCAGGTTCCCTTGCACAAGAGCTGTTCCAGGCAGGAGGCCCTGAAGTGGGAGTCTCAGTGTGGTGTACAGTGCCAGGAGATTGTGGAAGGAGGGGTAAGGATGTTTATTGCATATTAGTGAGATGATAATCTGCCAGAAGCGCCCTTCCACCTACAGCATGCAAACTTAAATTGCAATTCAGCACAAAGCCACTGCAAGGAACTGCCAAGACCTGCAAACTAGATTAAAATAATCATTCATTGATTACGCTGTCTATTCTGGTAATCTACTCAATGATCCTTAACCCTGCAAACACAAGTCAAAGTCAACATAACTCTGAGAAAGGTTAATGCGTGTTTATGCAATGTTTTGTAAACTGCTCTCTGTGGGCAGTGGGGGCCTTTACTGAAGGGTCTGCTGTGACCATCCATCATTACAGCCCCCACCCATGGCAGAGACACCACCTGCCCACTCTCCCCAGTCATAGGTTCAGAAAGGATCGGGCAACTTGAAGAAGGAATAAATCGAAGAATTCTGAATGCTAGAAATCTGACAGGAACACGGACAACGCTGGGGGAGCTGGCTGGCTCTGTGGGCAGAGAAACAATAGTTAACGTTTCGGATCCAGGCTGTCTCAGCTTCAGAAGGAAGGAAAGATTCCTCTCACACCACCTTTCACAGCCCCACAATGCCTCAAAGCCAATCATAGTACCTTTCACAGGACGATGATGGTCAACCAAGGTCAATTATCTTGGGCAGGGCAGGATTACGATGTCCCCTGTCCAGGCCCAGCACCCAACCCTGTCACTGTCCAACACCACCACCAACCACCCCCTCCCCCACAGCACCTCTAACAATCTGATCTGAGCACAGTGACCCCGTGACCTCCTGAGCACAGTGACCTCTAACCTCACAAGCACCATGACCCTGTGACCTCCCGAGCACTGTGACCCCATGACCTCCCGAGCACTGTGACCTCTAACCTCCCAAGCACCGTGACCTCCAGAGCGCAGTGACCCCTAACCTCACGAGCACAGTGACACAGTTATCTCCTGAGCGCAGTGACCCTGTGACCTCCCGAGTGCATGGACCCTTAACCTCAAAAGCACAGTGACCCCTAACCTCATGAGTGCAGTGACCCCGCGATCTCCCAAGCGCAGTGACCCCTAACCTCACAACATAGGGACCCCATGACCTCCCGAGCACAGTGAACCCTGACCTCACTAGTGTAGTGACCTCTGACATCCTGAACACAGTGACCCCTGACCTCCCAAGTCACCTCTAGACCCCAAGTGCAATTAGTGAACCCTGATGTACCATCTAACATTTTGGGCATCAATCCAGGACATCCCTGCAGGCGTTCCTCAGGGTAGTGTCCTAGGCCCAAATATCTTCAGCTCCTTTATCAGTGACCTTTCCTCCATCATGAAGTCAGAATTGAGCATACTCGCTAATGACCTCATAAAGTTCAGCACCATTCATGACTCCTCGGAAAAGACACGTTCCACGTTCAAATGCAACGAGATCTGGACAGTATCCGGGCTTGGGCTGATAAGCAGCATTTGTGCCAAACAATAACCAAGTCCAACAAGACAGAAACTAACCATTGCCCCTGATATTCAATGGCATTACCATCACTGAATGCCCAAGCTATTAGGCTCTGATATAACCTTTCCTTACTCAAAGCACATGGTTACTTAGCAGCTTTGGTGTAAGATGTGCAATAACAGCAAACTAAGTAGCATTTATAAAAGTACATTGTCGGAAATAAAATGTAATTTGATAATGAGCTCTGTCAGAGTATTTGCTGGGAATTGGTTGTAAATATTCAGTGTGACAGTGGAATGTTGTATTGGTTTGAAATGGGAATAGGTGTTTTTGCTCCCCAATCCCTGGAAAGAAGGCTTTTACACATTGCAGTCTGGAGTGACGTTCAGAGGGACACAGAGACGGAGAGCTATTCTCCAAGGTGAGGAATCAGTGGGAATAAGGAGCAAGCAGCACTATATTCGTGTACACGTGACTGGGCAACTCTGTGATTTTGCTCTCTGGTGCTGTCTTCCTAGGAACAATATTGACATTGCTGCTCCTTCCATTTCGCTCCCTGTGTGACAATCAAGACTCCTCTCACAATCTCTTATGCTGCCTCAGCTGTCACTGTCTGGGTGTCACCTTACTGCTGCGTCAGCCCTTCCCTTTCCGATTTTGGGAACCTTGGGCTTTGACCTTGTGTTATCATTCTGCACGCACTGTTCAAAATAAGCTGACTCAAGGGTGTGGAAAACTCCAAGTAGTTTATTTTTTAATTCATTCATTCACAGGATGATTGGTTGTGGTCAGCATTTATTTCCTACCTCCTACTGTTAAGAGTCAACCAAATTGCTGTGGGTCTTGGTGTCATGTATAGGCCAGAAGGGCAGATTTCCTTCCCTCAAGGACATTAGTGAACCAGATGGATATTTCCCCCTGACAATTGGCAATGGGTTGACGCATCAGCAGTCTCTTAATTCCAGATTTGTTTTTAATTGAATTCACAAGCCATTAGCTGCCGTGGTGCGATCCCCAGAACATTACCTGGGTCTTGAGCGATAATACCACTAGGCCATTGCCTCCCACTGATGACTAGCACTGCCAGACAGCACCTCTGCCTCCTTCCTGCCTGCTCTTGCAGCAAGGGACTTGCAATTAGTGCAAGGAACATTGGCCAGATCCGGGATAAAGCTATGCTCTTTGGGAGGCTTTTGTGAAGAAACTGCTGTGGGAGCAGGAGACTAGAAATTCAGAACTAAATAATTAACTTCTGCTTTTTCAGAGATGACAGATGTGGGTGAAAGGGCACAGCTATGAGCAGAAAACTGCAAACTCAAGCGTTCGATGGAGAAGGGTGAGTCATAGAGTCACACAGCACAGAAACAAACCCTTCAGCCCAACCAGCCCATGCCGACCAAGTTTCCTAAACCAAGCTATTCCCACATGCCTGCATTTGGCCCATATACCTCCAAACACTTCATGTACAGTTGGTTTTGCGATAACACATGTTTCTTCAACGCAAATTGGCTTTAATGCGATTGAAGAATTTAGACTGCAATTTGTAGAAAATGAACTTTCCTTATCTGTATTGGCTGCAATGCAATTCTGGCCCCATTAGTTTAAATGGCATGACTATTGTGCTTTTTTTTATAACGCAAGATCACACGAGAACAGAACTATTGGCTTATATCAGAGCTGACTGTACCTATCCAAATGTCTTTTGAATATTGCAACTCTACCTGCATCTACCACTTCCTCTGGCAGTTCATTCTACACAAAAAAACTACCCTCCGTGTGAAAATGTTGTCTCTCAGAACACTTTTAAATCTTTCTCCCTTAAAAATATGGCCTGTAGTATTGAACTCCCATCCTGTAGGGAAAAAAAAATTCTTTGCTCTTCACCTTATCCCCTCATGATTTTGTACAACTCTACAACCTCAACCTCCTACACTCCAGTGACAAAAGTCTCAGCCTATCCAGCCTCTCATTATAACTCAAACCCTCCATTCCTGGCAACTTCCTGGTAGATCTTTTCTGAATCCTCTCCAGTTTGAAAACATCCTTCCTATAGCAGGTGACCAGAACTGTACACAGTACTCTGGAATAGGCCTCACTAATGTCCTGTCCAACCTCAACATGATGTCCCAACTCCTATATTCAATGCTCTCAGCATTGAAGGCAAACGTGTTAAACACCTTCTTAATCACTCTGATCTACCTGTGACGCAACTTTCAAACAACTATGTACCTGAACCCCCAGGTCTCTCCGTTTGGCAGCACTACCTAATCCTTATCAATAGAAGTACATTGTGCAGAATTTTGCTTCAGATGTCTGAACGTTACTGAAGAAATGTCTTCACTCCTGTGGTCTGGCAGTTTTGATTGGTAAGATTTCTTCATGACTGGAGTCTGTAGATTGCAGTATGAATTAATCGACTATACTTTTGAAGGGAAATGGGGAGGATCACGATTTATGAGAATTGGACCCAGGGATTGGCAATTTGTCTCGAGACTATTGCTACTTACAGGAAAACTTGGCAATCACACAGACTGCTCTGACCCCTCTTGGAAGGCTGGGATTGGAGCTCCATTCCCACTGTTTTTTGCTGCTTTTTCTTGTTTTAAACCTCCTTTTCCTTCTCACATGAGACCATCCACCTCCGGAGTTTGCTTTCCCTGGAACTGATTGCTCTTCGGAGGGTTGGTACAGACTTGATGGGCCAAATGCTCTCTTTCCCTATTGTAGGGATTCTATGAGTCTAAGATTCCTTGTCTGTGGTGGGAGGCTGAGGCTTGAAGATAGCATAGAAGGCGTTTGGTATGCTTGCCTTTATTGGTCAGTGCATTGAGTGTAGGAATTGGGAGGTCACGTTGCGATTGTACAGGACATTGGTTAGGCCACTTGTGGAATACTGTATGCAATTCTGGTCTCCCTGCTACAGGAAGGATATTGTGAAACTTGAAAAAGTGCAGAAAAGATTTACGTGAATGTTGCCAGGGTTGGAGGGTTTGAGGTTATAGGGAAAGGCTGAATATGCTGGGGCTATTTTCCCTGGAGGGTTGGAGGGTGAGGGGTGACTTTATAGAATTTTGTAAAATCAGGAGGCGAATGGATAAGGTGAATAGCCGAGGTCTTTTTCCCAGGGTAGGGGAGTGCAAAACTAGAAGGCATTGGTTTAAGGTGAGAGGGGAAAGATTTAAAAGGACCTAAGGGGCAACCTTTTCACTCAGAGGGTGGTGCGTGTATGCAATGAGGTGTCATAGGAAGTGGTGGAGGCTGGTATAATTACAACATTTAAAAGGCATCTGGATGGGTATACGAATAGGAAGGGTTTAGAGCGATGTGGGCCAAACACTGGCAAATGGGACTGGTTTAATTTAGGATATCTGGTCGGCATGGACTGAAGGGTCAATTTCTGTGCTGTACATCTCCATGACTCTATGACTCTGACCTGCAGCTCTCCCACCCTGTCCGTCTCCCAGCATACTGTAAGGGTTCACAGGCGGGGACAACCTATTTGGATAACCTGTCTGTGGCTGTCAAAGCCCAGAGGTGGGATTCCAACCAGGACCAGGGACATTACCACCTGTTGCACAAGAACTCCTGCTTCAGACGGCGGGGGGGGGGGGGGGGGGGGGGGGGGGGTGTCATCAAGAGTTTACGTGGGGAGTATGTGTCTCAGCTTGTTATCATTATCATTCTGAACAGTTCCAAAAGCAATCAGACTAGATACATCGGATGCTTCTGCTGAAATTCTCAGAGAGCGATCAGAGACAAGAGCCTAGCCGTGGCCTCAGAAACAACAGAAAATGTTTCCAAGCAGCTTGGGGTTTTTCTCCTCATGTACATCCCAGAGTGAGTGCCTGATCTCTGATGTTAACCACACTCCCACATTGCTCCTGGAGCCCAGCAGGTATCTCTTCCGGGAACACTGGAAACACAAGCCAGGGGAGCAACAACTGTGCTTTATCTGTTGCTTGTTTTTATTTTGTCAGGAATACTTCTGTTTCTTGCTTCCAAAACCCCTGAAGATGAGAGATAAAGTTTGTTTGTTCAAAAGTCTTGTGTTATTGAACGTGGAACTCGCTCCCACAGGGAGCACGTTGAAGGGAAGAGCTGCTGGTGTGTTACAGGGGTCGTTAAACAAGAGTGTAAGAGAGAAGTGAGTGGGGCGTTAGAATGGTGGATTTGTGTGATCAAAGATGGGAGCATATTTGGGTGGAGTGCAAATGCTGGCATGGGCTGGTTGGGCCCAATGGCCTGTTTCTGTGACAATAAAAGTGAGTGTGTTTGCACAGGTGGCATGGCAGCACTGGCATAGTGGGCGCGCCAAACAGCTAGTTTTGAATGATATTGGCCTCCAGGAATAAGCTTCTAAATTCTCAGAAATGCAGCAACCAAAGGCTATGTCATTATGGGACACTTCTTTCATCTGGAATGATGTGCATTCCGAGCAGGTTGGGGGTGAACTGCATCCCTCTGGCTTTTCAACTTGAATGCCACAACACAAAGATTTGAGTTCAACAAAAACAAAATTAACATAAAGATCTGCAGATGCCGGGAATCTGAGATTTAGCACAAGGTTAGATCTGTGTCCAATTAAAATATAGCTTACTAAATTCTAATCCAGCAGCAAGGAATCAATTACAAGTCTTTCTTGAATGAAAGAAAGAGCTATTTTCTTGTCGGCTAATTCCAAGAAAAAAAACAATACACACAGGCACAAATGTTATCCTCTTCATTCTCAGCGTCCTAATGTTACTTTTTAATTGCAAACGTCAATGGCAACAGTTTGTCACATGATACAAGATTCCAAGGGGACTTGTCAGGGGAAATGTGGAGAGGTTGTTTCGCACTGTGGGAGAGTCTAGGACCTGAGGGCATTATCTCAGAGTTAGGGCTCACACATTGAAGAGAGAGGTGAGGAGGAATTTCATAGTGAATTTGAAAGGTAATGAATCTGTGCAATTCTTTACTGCAGAGGGCTGTTAGAGGCTGGTCATTCAGTGTATTCAAGGCTGAGATAGGCAGACTGAGATGCCCTCTCTGAATCGCTCTATCCCACAATGCTGTCATAGACAGGACTTTTCACAGGGACACTGAAGGAATGGTGATATATTTGCAAGTCAGGATGGCGTGTGGCTTCGAGGCAAACTTGCAAGTGAGGATGACCCAGTGGAGGACATTGGTGAGGCCTCTTCTGCAGTACTGTGTATAGTTCTGGTCATCCTGCTGTAGGAAGGATATTATATTAAATTGGCAAGGGTTCAGAAAAGACTTACCAGGATGTTGCCTGGAATGGAGGGTTTGAGTTGTAAGGAGATGTTGGATAGGCTGGGACTTTTTTCACTGGACTGTAGGGAGTTGAGGGGTGACCTTACAGAGATTAATAAAATCATGAGGTGTGTAAATCGTGAGACATAGTTAAACTGGAAAGTGTGCAAAGAAAGTTTACGAGGATGTTGCCAGGAAGAGTAGGCCTGAGCTATAGGGATAGGTTGGCCAGGATAGGACTATATTCCTTGGAATGTAGGAGAGTGAGGGGTGACCTTATTAAGATATATAAAATTATGAGGGGCATAGATAGGATGAAGGCCTATAGTCTTTTTCCCAGAGATAGGGAGTTGAAAACTAGAGGGCATTGGTTTAAGGTGAGAGGGGAAATGATTTTAGAAGGACCTGAGGAGCAACTTCTTCACACAGAGAGTGGTGCGTATGTGGAATGGGCTACCAGAGAAAGAGGTTGAGGCAGGTACAATAGCAACATTTAAAAAACATTTGGATAAGTACATGGATGGGGAAGGGTTTGGAGGGATATGGACCAAATGCGGGCAATTTGAACTAAGTGTGCACCATGGTCAGCATGGACCAGTTTGGGCTGACAGGCCTGTTTCCATGCTGTATCACTCTATGAGTCTAAAGATAAGGTGAATAACTAGGGTCTTTTCCCTAGAGTGGGGGAGTTCAAAACTAGGGGCCATATTTTTAATGTGAGAAGAGTAATTTTTAAAAAGGACATGAGGGGCAACATTTTTACACAGACAATGGTACGTGAGTGGAATGAACTGCCAGAGGAAGCGGTGGATGCAGGTACAGTTACAACTTTTAAAAGACATTTGGGCAAGTTCATGAATAGGAAAGGTTTGGAGGGATACGGGCTAAATGCAGGCAGGTGGGGCTAATTTTGGTTTAGGAACATGGTTGGTGTGGACTAGTTGGACTGAAGAGTCTGTTTCCGTGTTGTATGACTCTATCTGCTGTCCTTTTCCTTCTAGATGGTAGAGGTCAGTGGTTTGGAAGGTGTTGTTGAAGGAACCCGTTGGAGATGTGGTGTGATGTACATTTTACTTCCAGCAGGGTATTTTAGCAATTTTACCTAACATTACCCCAAATAACATAAGGAACTATATGTGGATAACATGGTATGAAAGATTTAACAGACATTTACTATAGCTAACAATTATTACATTCACAGGCACATAAGTGTCCAGACTAGTTTGAGGCCTTTCTATAATAGCACTTCATGCTTCAGAAGGTCCCCAACAAGATAAAATCTGAGACCTTTATACCTTCAGCCCACATGCAATGATACATTGTGTGTCTTAAAGATATGCTGACATACAGATTGTGAGACTGTATTACACAATGTAGTAGTTATATTGCTGAGCTAATAATCCAGAGATTTTAGATTCTAAATTCCCCTGCAACAATTGGAATTAAATTTTTTAAAAGTCTTATTATCAGCAGATGTGACTAGGACACTTTCAGATTACCCTAAAAAACCCATTTGGTTCACTAGCATCCTTTAAGGAAGGAAACCTGTCACCCTTACCTGGTCTGGCCTACATGTTACTCCAGACCTTAGCAATGTGGTCGGATCTTAACTGCTCTATGAAATGATCTAACAAAACGCTTGATTGCATCAAACCTTTGTACAACTTGTCCCAGGCAATCATAACCCATTTTGCCAAGCAATTAATATCTTTTATCCTTCTTATTATTAAACTATTCAAAATCGTGCCAGATTGTGGCGACTGTTGAAGCTTTTCACTGTATTTTACTGTATTATTCACTGTAAAATATAACTGACAATAAATAAACCATTCAGCATTCATTCAATTTCCACGTGCTGTGAATCCTCAGCAATATCAAAGCTTTTACGACATGAAAGAAATCTGGTTAAACCATAAATAATTTGGCAAAGAAATGACAAACACATATTTTAAAAAGTTGTGTTGTGGCTTATTGTTCACATCTCTATTGACCTTTGAAGAATTTAATCAAAACAATGAGTAGAGGTGGAGTGTTTAATAACAGGATCACATTGTCAGAGTTGTCGATATGTTCCTGATCAACTGGTACGGGGATATTATTAAATATCTCTAGACTTGAACACAGGCCTCCTGGCTCAGAGGTAGGGACATGACCACAGCAACAACTCAGCTTTCTTGCCTCATTAGGCTTAACAAGTGTACAGACCTCTGTAACTATAATTCATCCCCAAAAATTGGAGGATTAAAAATCAACAGAAACATACAAACGATTGCTTAGTTCTTGTGAGCTTTGATTTGGCATTAGAATGATGATGACCGAGATAATTCCAGCATGCGGTTGTGCTAAAAATTTCCAGGAATAAAGTGGTGTATTAGGGCTTCTGAGCCCAGGGATTGTCTGCTCCGTTCTGCTTTTCTCTTCATTTCTTTGTATGTTTTTACTCTCTTTCCATGTTTTAAAAATTTTTTTTTCACCTGTGTTTTACCTATCTCTGGTTGAAGAGCTCGGTCGTAGCAATGACATTGTTGGCCACAAGTAGGCCCGGCATGGACTCATGGCAGTCAGAGAGTGGGCTTCAAGTGGGTCCAGTGTGGACTCGAGTGGGCCCAGCACATACTCGAGAGGGCCCACAATGGACTTGTGTGGGCCCAGCACAGAGTGGGTCCAGCACAGGCTTGAGTGGGCCCAGCATGGAGTAGGCCCAGCAAGGACTTGTATGGGCCCAGCAAAGTCTCGAGTGGGCCCAGCATGGAGTGGGCCAAGCACGGACTTGTGAGGGCCCAGCACAGGCTTGTGCGGGCCCAGCATGGAGTGGGCCCAGCATGGGCTTGAGTGGGCCCAGCACAGATTTGTGTGTGCCCAGCAAGGACTTGAGTGGGCCCAGTACGGGCTTGAGTGGGCCCAGTAAGGCTTGAGTGGGCCCAGCACGGAGTGGTCCCAGCACGGGCTTGAGTGGGCCCAGCACAGGCTTGAGTGGGCCCAGTACAGGCTTGAGTGGGCTCAGCATGGGCTTGAGTGGGCCCAGCACGGAGTAGGCCCAGCACGGACTTGTGTGGGCCCAGCACGGAGTGGGCCCAACAAGGAGTGGGCCCAGCAAGGACTCAAGTGGGCCCAGCACGGAGTGGGCCCAGCACAGGCTTGAGTGGGCCCAGCACGGACTTGTGTAGGCCCAGCACGGACTTGTGTAGGCCCAGCACGGAGTGGGCCCAACACGGAGTGGGCCCAGCACGGGCTTGAGTGAGTACAGTGTGGAGCAGGATGAACACAGCAGGTCAGGCAGCATCAGAGGAGCAGGAAAGTCAACATTTTGGGTTGGTACTCAGGACTCGAGGGGGCCCGGCACGGGCTTGAGTGGTCCTAGCAAGGACTCGAATGGGCACAGCGTGGACTCAAATGGGCCCAGTGCAGATCCGAATAAGCCCAGCACGGACTCAAATGGGTCCATTACGGGCTCGAATGGGCCTCGCACGGACTCGAGTGGGCTTGGCGCAGATTCATAGAGGTGGCGTTGGAGAGTGTCTGGGTACCAGGAGGCTTCTGCATTGACGAGGCAATCCTAGGCCTGAATCATGGCTGCTGCAGGGTAGGTGAGTTTGGGTTCCCAGCCGTGTCTGCGTCCAGTGCAGGTTCATGGGGGGGCAGTGGTTGGAAGTAAGTTTGGGCCCGTTATGAGGCTCTGAGGCATCGACATCGGCAGTGTTGGCGAGGTGGGCCCGAAGCGGACTCGTGGTGGGTGGTCAAGTTGCATTTGGGCTGGTGCAGTACCCGGCAGCATCGATAGAGTCTGCGTTGGGGATGTCCAGGGAGGACGTCGGTGGAGATGAGATGGTACTGAAGAGGGGCAAACTTCTGTTCCAGTGGCAGTAGCGAAGGGGAATCGTGCCTGTCCACCAGGCCCATGACGGAGCACTTAACAAGAAGGACTGTAAAGCTGAACACGTTGTCTTTATTTCTTTATTCTTCTGCCTTTATGTTCAATGTTTTCGTTTATTTTTCTGTGTTTTAAGATGGTGCCGGAGACTGGCGACTCTATAAAACACTTCTCACTGTATTTTGTAACAAAATACATGTGGCAATAAATAAATCAAATCAAATGGTGAAGCTTGGGGACCGCTTTGCAGACCAGCTACGCTCGGTTCGCACTAAACAAATGCACCTCCCAGTCGCGAACCATTTCAACTCCCCCTCCCATTCCTCAGATGACATGTCCATCCTGAACCTCCTGCAGTGCCACAACAATGCCATCCGAAGGTTGCAGGAACAGCACCTCATATTCTGCTTGGGAACCCTGCAGCCCAATGGTATCAATGTGGACTTCACAAGCTTCAAAATCTCCCCCTACCGCATCCCAAAACCAGCCCAGCTCGTCCCCGCCTCCCTAACCTGTCCTTCCTCCCACCTATCCCCTCCTCCCACCTCAAGCCCCACCCCTATCTCCTATCTACTAACCTCATCCCGCCCCCTTGACCTGTCTGTCCTCCCTGGACTGACCTATCTCCTCCCTAACTCCCCACCTACACGCACCTTTACTGGCTCCATCCCCACCTCTTTGACCTGTCTGTCTCCTCTCCACCTATCTTCTCCTCTATCCATCTTCTATCCACCTCCCCCCATCTCCCTATTTATTTCAGAACCCCCTTCCCCTCCCCCATTTCTGAAGAAGGGTCTAGGCCCGAAACATCAGCTTTCCTTCTCCTCTGATGCTGCTTGGCCTGCTGTATTCATCCAGCTGTACACCTTGTTATCTCAAATGGTGAAAGCACTATTTTCCTTTTTCTTACTCGTTTTGAGGTTCGAGCTGGTGTCCAACGTGGGCAGTGATGTTGCTGTTCTGTATGTAAAAACGTGACATGTGATGGAGTAACGTGTTCAGAAAGCTGTCATTCGAGCCTTTGATAATCCAGAGTGTCAGTGAGGCCAAACAAAATCTACGAAGCCAGGAAACTGGAGCATCAGGGGCTGTCAATAAGGGCAGGCAGCTACAGTTTTGTTCACTGTACGATACATGCTGTACTCTGCAGGGTTTCCGTCATCAGCTGTTTACAGTACAGATTATTTACAGCTCAGGACAGCCCATTCAGCCCAGCAGATCTGTGCCAGCTAAATTGAAGCAAAACAATGCAGACGCTGGAAATCCGAAACAAACACAGTAGGCGCTAGAGAAACTCAGCAGGTCTGGCCCCATCGGTAGAGAGAGGAACAGAGTTGGGGTTTCGAGCGCTTCGGAACCCTTCTGATGAAATCACACTCGACTCGACATGAGTGTGAAGAAGCCTCCTCTTACCTCTCTCTGCATCTCACTCCTTCCACCCCTCCACGCGTGCTTAGAGTTTCCTTGAACACATTTGATGGTATTTGCAAATCCCACTTCGTGAGGTCAGGGACTCTTCATTCCCACTGCTTTCATTCTACTCATGAACCACCCTCTGTGTAATAAAAGTTGTCCCTCATGTCCCTTCTAAATCTTTCGCCTCTCATCTTAAACCTATGCCAGGCCCATGACGGAGCACTTAACAAGAAGGACTGTAAAGCTGAACACGTTGTCTTTATTTCTTTATTCTTCTGCCTTTATGTTCAATGTTTTGAACTCACATGGCCTGGGGAAAAGACCTTGACCATTCACCTTATCTAAGCCTCTCATGATTTTATAAACCTCTATTAGGTCTTCCCTCAATCTCTTACCGTCCAGTGGAAAATGTCCCATCCTTACCAGCCTCTCCTTATAACTCAAACCCTCCATTCCCGGCAATATCCTGGTAAATCATTTCTGAACCCTCTCCAGTTTAATAATATCCTTCCTATAGCAAGGTGACCAGAAATGCACACAGTACTTCAGAAGAGGATTCACTAATTTCCTGTACAACCTCAACATGACATCTCAACTCCTATACTCAAGGGTCTGAGCAATGAAGGCAAGTGTGCTAAACACCTTCTTAACCACCCTGTCTACCTGTGATGCAAATTTCAAAGAATTATGTACCTGAACCCCTAGGTCTCTTTGTTCTACAGCACTACCCAAGGCCTTATGTTTAGTTATATATGTCCTGTTCTTGTTTGTTTGCAACAGCTCACATTTATCCAAATTAAGCTCCATCTGCCATTCCTCAGTCCACTGATCAAGATCTTGTTGTAATCTTAGATAACCTTCTTTGCTGTCCGCTATACCATTAGTTCTGGTGTCTTCCACAAACTTCATAACCATGCCTCCTATATTCTCATCCAGATCATTTATATAAATGACAAACAAAACCTGCAGGACCAGGTTCCCCTCCGACTCCCAACAGGAGCTGATTCTTGAACTGCTCCTGTTCAAGTCAGTTTTGTTAAATTTAATTGGATGTTGTCGGTAACTTTGAGATTGGTGACAATTGTTTACAGCTCTCCTGGATTGCTCAGCCATGCTCTACCATTCAATATGACCATCTGATTTCATTTAATATTTTCACATGTACTGAGATACAATGAAAAGTATTGTTTTGCATGCTACTCAGGCAAATCATACCTTATGTAAGTACATCAGGGTAATAGAACAGAATATAGTGTTACAGCTTCAGAGAGGGCGCAGAGAGAGATCAAATCTAATGCATGACAGGTCCATTCAGAAGTCTGATAACAGCAGGGAAGAAGCTGTTCTTGAATCTGTTGGTACGTGTTTTCAAACTTTTGTATCCTCTGCCTGGCAGAAGAGAGCGGAAGAGAGTATAACTGGGGTCTTTGATTATATTGGCTGCTTTCCCAAGGCAGCGGGAAGTATATGCAGAGTCGGTGGATGGAAGGCTGGTTTGAGTGATGGACTGGGCTGTGTTCATGACTCTCTATAGTTTCTTGTGGTCTTGTGAACAGCATTTGCCATACCAGACTGTGATGCATCCAGATAGCTTGCTTTCCATGGTGCATCTATAAAAATTAGTAAGAGTCTTTAACGGACAAGCCAAATTTCCTTAGCCTTCTAAAGAAATAGACATGTTAATGTGCTTTTCCTAATTATCGCATTGATGTGGATGGATCAGGGCAGATTGTTGGTGATCATCACTCCCAGGAACTCTGTGTAAGAAAGTTGGCCATCAGGTCCCCTTTAAATCTTTCCCCTCTCACCTTAAACCTACGCCCTCTAGTTTTGGACTCCCCTACCCTGGGGAAAAGACCTTAGTTATTTACCTTACTAATGCCCCTTGTGTGTTTATAAACCTCTCTAAAGCGTTTATAAATCTGCAAGCCCCTTATTTTTGTTTTAAATTTGGGACCCTCCAGTTATGCAAACATCACTTGCTGAGGAAGTTGGCGGAAGGATTAGAGATTGGATCAGCCTTGTGTTTTGCAGGGAACTCAGAGCTGTACCATTCACAGTGCAGTTCTTCCCAAAGCAGCCCAACAAACACAAGGGCAGAACTGATTCCAGATGTGCAAATGTGTACTGCGTTGTGGAATGTGCACAAGAAACGGGCCCACGGTTGAAGGGGGCTGCTGGGGAGCGAACATTTTGTATGCATGAGCTGGTCACCCAGCAGCAATCACAATCCGTCCCCCTCCCCCACAGCCCGGGTCCCTGCAGCGACTGGCACGATTGTTAACTGTGAGCAACGAGGAAAAGCTCAGCATTCTTCCTGCAAAGTTTGAAAACAAAAAGTGGCCCTTTCACTGAGAGCACTTGCAACACTTACTTCTGGCCGGGCTGCTGATCCTTTGCCAAGTTTTTTTTTGTCTCAATAATAATGCTTAAAAACTAGGTGAAAGGTTTCATAGTCCTTCTCCTCTTCCTCCCCTGACACCCCGAAATGAGCGCAGAAGAATTTGTTATTTCCCTGAATTCACAACAAGGTGATGGTGATGGTGCACTGAGCAAGTACTTTCTTGAGATCCCTGAGGCATGTTCCCACCAGTACATGGTGTCTCTGTTTATGTGGACCAGCTGCGATAGCTGTACTGAGCCAGAGCTGGAGGCTAATGCAGCATCATAACATCCCTACAGGGTGGAGACAGGCCATTTGGCCCATCGGGTCCGTGCTGACCCTTCCAAAGAGCATTCCCAACCACAACCACCCCCCTACCCTATCCCAGTAACCCTGCATTCCCCACGGCTAATCCGCCTAGCGTACACATCCCTGGACACTATGTACAATCGTGCATGGTCAATCCACCCTAACCTGCACATCGTTGGACTGTGGGAGGAAACCGGAGCACCCGGAGGAAACTCACGCAGACATGGGGAGAATGTGCAAACTCCACACAGACAGTCACCCAAGACGTGAATCGAACCTGGGTCCCTGGCGCTGTGAGGCAGTAGCGCTAACCACTGAGTCACCGTGCCGCCCCACACCGGGCTCATTAAGTTGGCAGGGGCTACCGTCCGAGCAGGCAGCAGCTGAGGCAAAATCGATCAAGATGGTGCCTAGTGCTTGGCCCTCTCTTAAACTCTCTCGCAGCTCAGGAAAGTTCCTAACTGTCATCGTGACCAACAGTGTCCACCCCACAGTATAGTCATAGAGCTGTGCAGCACAGAAACAGGCCCTTCAGCCCGACTTGTCCATGCCGATCAGATATCTTAATCTAGTCCCATTTGCCAGATTTGGCTCATATCCCTCTAAACCCTTCCTATTCATATACCCACCAGATACCTTTTAAATGTTGTAATTATACCAGCCTCCACCACTTCCTCTGGCAGCTCGTTCCATACACGCACCACTCTCTGCATGAAAAAGTTATCCCTTAGATCCTTTTTAAATCTTTCCCCCCCTCACCATAAAGCTCTAGTTGTGGACTCCCCTACCCTGGGGAAAAGACCTTGGCTATTCACCCTATCCATGCCCCTCATCATTTTATAAACAACTATAAGGTCACCCCTCAGCCTCCGACGCTCCAGGGAAAATAGACCAGCCTATTCAGCCTCTCCCTATAGCTCAAACCTTCCAACGTCCTTGTAAACCTTTTCTGAACCTTTGCAAGTATCGCAACATCCTTCCTATAACAGGGAGACCAGAATTGATCACTGTATTCCAAAAGTGCCTCACCAACACAGCTACAACGTGACCTCCCAAGTCCTATACTTAATGCACTGACCAATAAAGGAAAACGTACCAAACGCCTTCTTCACTGCCCTGTCTACCTGCGACTCCACTTTCAAGGAACTATGAACCTGCACTCTAAGGTCTCTTTGTTCAGTAACACTCCACAGGACCTTACCATTAAGTGTATAAGTCCTGCCCCGATTTGCCTTTCCGAAATGCAGCACCTCACATTTATCTAAATTAAACTCCATCTACCACTCCTCGGCCAATTTGGTCATCTGGTCAAGATCCTGTTGCTCTCTGAGGTAATCTTCTTCGCTGTCCACGACACCTCCAATTATCATGTCAGCTGCAAACTGTACCTGCTACACTCGTATCCAAATCATTTATATAGATGTCTTTAACATGCTGCAAATTATTTCACGTGTTGTAAATTATTGTGGCACTGATTCCTGTGGCAAAGCGTTCGTTATGGGTGCCACACTGAAAATGCACCCCACCCCCCCATTCCAAGTCTGTGTCTTCCATTTCTCAGCCATTATACTTTCTGTGCCAATACACCGTCCCCCAACAACAGTTGCCCCTGTCTTATTAAGCTGCTTAAAAAGTGGTACCCCACCAATCACCTTGTGAGCTTCCAAACATGGATAGTAATAGCACTCTTACATTCCCTTCTAGAGCTGCTGCAGTACCTCCACCCACCCCCAAAACCCCCGTGAAGTGTAGAGACACAGTGCCCCTATTAGGGAGGGAGTTCCAGGCCTCTGACCCCGAAGGAATGACCCATATCATTCCCAGTCGGGAGGGTGTTGTCTTGGAGGGGAACTTGCAGGGGGTGGTGCTCCCCCTGCGTCTGCTGCTCCCCTTGTCTTTCCAGGGGGGTGAGTGGGAGGCAGGTTTCGAAGGTGCTCTCGGAGGAGCCTCGGCGAGTTGCTGCAGTGCGTCTTGGAGACGGTACGCCCTGCTGCTGCTGCTGTGTGCCGGTAGTGGGGGGAGGGAGTGTTAGAGTTCAGCCGAGCATTCCCAATGAGTCCCTCTCTCTCACTTTCTCTCTCTCTCTTCCTACCTGTGGCTGTCAGTGGTGGAGGGAGTGAGATTTGGAGCTCAGCCAAGCATTTGCAATGTATCACTTTACCTCTGAGTGTCAGTGGTGGAGGAAGTGAGATTTGGATCTCAGCCAAGAACCTCCCTGAGCCGCTCTACCTCTGAGAGTCAGTGGTGGAGGAAGTGAGATTTGGATCTCAGCTAAGAATCTCCCTGAGCCGCTCTACCTCTGAGAGTCAGTGGTGGAGGAAGTGAGATTTGAAGCTCAGCCAAGCATTCTGAATGAGTCTCTCTACCTCTGAGTGTCAGTGGAGGGAGGGAGATTTGGAGCTCAGCCGAGTGAGACCATTCCTAGTGAGACCATCCACCTCTGCATTTCAGAGGTGCAGGGAGTGAGTGTTGAAGCCAGGGGTCAGGCTATCGCCCAGCAAGATCTGTGTGCACATGGCCATCGATTCAGAGATCACAGTCAGATTGTAGCCATTCTCGAGGGCAAAGACAATGTTATGAAAGGCGTAATTGTCCTGGAGAGCACATGGGAGATTTACAAGAACGTTTACCATGGTTTGAAAATTGGGGGAAGATTGGAAAGTTTGGGGTTTCTACCTCACAACAGAGGAAGCTGAGAGATGATATAATCGAGATATAGAAAATATCGAAGGGCTTGGACACGGGACAGCTTATCACACTTGCCCCCACCCCCGCGCCAGGTCACGGAGAGGTCAATTACCAGGGCTGAAGGAGATTGGTGAAAGGATTAGAGGGAACGTATGGAAAGGGCGCAGCACGGTGGCTCAGTGGTTAGCAATTCTGTGTTAACTCTGATTTCTCTCCATTGATGGTGCCAGAGCTGTTGAGCTTTCCCTGCAATTTCTGCTTTTTGTTTCTGATTTCTAGCGTCTGCAGTTCTTTCAGTTTCTATCTATGATTCTATGAGGAAAATCCAGATATGGTGCATATTTGGAACTCTCCACCCAGTTTGGCGATTAAGGGGGAATGCAGTCTTTCTGTGCTCTCTAAGGTTCCATAATATTGAGCATTGTTTGACGTGAAAACACATCTGCAATTGGCAGAGTTTGAAAGAAACATACTCATAGAATCATACAACACATACAGCCCTTCAAATCTGCACCAACAAAAAATTACTCTAAATCATAGCCTTGAATGTATTTTTTATTAATTTAGGGATGTGGGCATTACTGGCCAGGCTAGCACATATTGCCCATCCCAAATTGCCCAGCGGGCGGTGAACAGTCAGTCACATTGTTGTGGATCTGGAGTTGCATGTACGACCAGGGAAGGACAGCAGCTTCTTTTCCTAAAGGACATGAATGAGCTAGCAGGATGTTTGCCAATAATCAACAATGGTTTCATCGACACCGTTAGACTCTTAAAGATTTTTGTTGAATTCAAATTCCACCATCAGCAGGATTTGAACCTGGGTCCCCAGAACATTACCTGGGAAGTCTAATGATAATACCACTCGGTTAGCAGCTCCCCATTCAAATGCTTGTCAAAGAACTTTTTTAAAGTTGTGGGGTTTTATGCCTCAACTACCGTCCCAGGCAGAACGTTCCAGATCCCACCACCCCTTTGTGAAAAAAAAACTTTCTTCAAATCGCTTCTAAACCGTCTGCCTTTCACCTTAAAATTATACTCCAGGCCCCAACACCCCCAACCCCCAACGCCACCCCACCGCCCTTGTTAGTCCTTTCAGCTACAGGGAATATCTGCTTTCTATCCACCCTGTCCGTGTCCGTCATTATCGTATACCCCTCTATCAGGTCCATCCTCAACTTACTCTGCTCCAAAGAAAACAACGCAAGTTTATCCAGCCTTTCTACATCGCTGAAATGCTCCATCCCAGGCAACATCCTGGTGAATCTCCTCTGCACCCCCTCCAGTATAATCACATCCTTCCTATAGTGTGGTGACCAGACCTGCACACAGTGCTCCAGCTGTGGCCAAACCAAAGTCCTGTACAGCTCCAACATGCCCTCCCTGCTCTTATAATCTATATCTGAAATGAAGCAAGTGTCCCGTACGCCTTCATAACTGTCCCATCAACCTGTCCTGCCATCTTCAGGGATTGGTGGACAAACATCCCAAGATCACTCTGTTCCTCTGAGCTTCTCGTGTCCTGCCATGCATCAATTACTCCCTTGTCTTGTTCTTTCTTCTAAAGTACATTGTCTCACGTTTATCAGGTTCCGCTGATCTGGAGACAGCTCTTCATCTCACCTTCTCCTTGACCAGTCTGACCGAACCCAAACGCATGTTTTTGGGCACAAAACAACACGACAACAGAATTAGCTCAGAATTTATCCTTGGTCCCTCCTCTTTCTCACCTATACACTGCCCCTTGGGGACATGGCCTGAAAGTGCAGTGTTAGCTTTTCAGTAGACTGTCCTCAGCCAGCTCCGCCTCGCCGCCCACTCCCCCACTGTCGCTAAATTATCAGACTGCCCATCCCACATCCTGTAAGAGATGGTCAGAGACTTCCTCCACTTCAATACTGGGAAAACTGAAGCCATCTCTGACCCTGAGATGAGCTTCCAGTCAGATATAAGGCCACGTTTCTATATTCCAGTATATGGCTTGGTTTAAGTTTAAGTCCTGAAACCCTGCCTTTGGGCTAACCTATCCCAATGCTCTCCCGACCTAACATTCTGCCCTGTGTGTCACCTGAAACGTCAGCCCCTGTGTTTTAATTAGCGGTCAATGTCTTTGTCCCTGTGTTCACCAATCTCCACAGACTCCTGTTAAAGGCTGCCTCCAATTTTTGGATTCCACTCCTGAATCCCTTGGGAGTCTCTCCCTCTCTCTGCCAGCTCTCCGAGGTGTCTGCAGTCCTCTCCTCCCAGATGTGAATCCCTCAATTCGATCTCCCATCCATTTCATGGAATCCCTACAGTGCAGAAAGAGGCCATTCGGCCCACCAAGTCCACACTGACTCTTTAAAGAGCGTACCCCCATAACCCTGCATTGAGCACATCCAATCCACTTAACCTGCACTTCTTTGGACCATGGGAGGAAACCAGAGCACCCAGCAGAAACCCACGGAGAGAGTGTGCAAATTCCACACAGAAGTCGCCCAAGGTTGGAATTGAATCCAGTCCCTGGCTGAGAGGCAGCACTGCTAACCACTGAGCCACCCTGCCTCCCTCTGTGGCTTCTGAAATTCTATCCGAAATGCCTCTACCTCTCTACACCTGCCCCCCACCCCAACCCTTAAGATGCTCCTTGAAATTTTGCCCAAGATTTTGATTATCTCCTTACCCAGTAAGTGTTTCCAATCTGGATGCGCCACTCGAGAGTGGAGTGGGGAACGGCAAGTTTAATTCAGGTTTTGGAAAGAGGATCAGATGAGCACCAGAATAGGAGTCCTGTGTTGGGGGCAATGGGATTAGGGACAGTGAGACCAGCTCAGTGGCTTTGGCAGAGCATGGTCAGAAAAAAGGGGGATGTTTGTGAGGATGTGCTTAATCCGTTATGTCAATTAATAGTCAGTCCATGATCAGGAATGATAGAAATCAGATGGTCTACACCTAGCTGAGTATTATCTCTAAATAGTTCAGATTTCAAAAAGCACCCACATTATTGTTTAATCAGTCCTCGCCTATCTCTGGTACATTTACATCTAAGAGAAGGAAATGGCTTTAGACAGCACCTTCCAAACCGACAACCAATACTATTGAGAAGGACAAAGACAGCAGATACATGGGAACACCACCTCCTGCTCAACCACTTCTGTAAGTTGAGAAATATTCTGATAACGTTTCTTCCTTTATATGGCCATAAATCTCAATTTGATTTTGTTATTAGCCTCTTTATTTATGCTCACCTTCTAATGAGCTGAAGCTGTTTTTCCCTAAAAGGCACCTCATTTTATACTAATGCAGTGCTTGCTCTTGAGATAAAAATATCTTATTGATTTATTAGTCCCAGTTGACAATTTCACATTCTATACTACTTCAGCCTGTTCCCTGTTTAGGGCAGACTGTGTGAGAGATGATAGGAAGTTCATTTCCTTGCTGACTCGCAAACACCCATTTTATACGAACATACAAAGTACAAAATCTAATCCAGGATCTCTATATAATAGGTTATTTTCCAATATGGATAGGTGCTGACTTTCTCCTTCTAACTGGACCTTATACTATGTTTTATTAGTCCCTATTCCTTCAGATACATATTTTTCATTTACCTAATCCAATTTACAACTGTGTTTTCGCTTGTGCTGTAGTGCTATGTGGGTATTAAAGGTATTTATTGCCCACTCCTGAAGGCCTTTAAACTGAGGAAATTGCTCAATCGTTGCAGAGAGCAGTTAAGAGCTGGGCACATTGCGGTGGGTTTGGAGTCACATATAGGCCAGACCAAAAAAGGATGGTAGATTTCCTTCCCTAAAGGACATTAGTGAACGGTTAGGGTTGGGGTATACTTTTATGGTCACCTGAGATTTTTCAGGCTCCAATCCTACTGCTACATTGCTAAAAGACTAATCCTAACATGTCTTCTGTCTAGCTATCACACACACACACACACACACACACACACACACATTCCACTGTATGTTTTCTCTTACCTAACTAACTCTGTCCACATGGTGCTATTTATGCCCAGTGAGGTGCAGCTCTGTGATGTCATCACAAGCTTGGCCCAGGCTCCTAAAGTCCAACACTTATGATATGGAATGAAAAAAGGAGCTATTAATCTTTGCTTTCAATTAGGTAGACAAGAATTGATGCCAAGTGAGGGAAGGCCCATGTGGATGGATGATTAGGAGGATGGTAGGTTAGAGAGATGAGTGGCAAAATTTCTCTCATCCATGCTCCCAGGCTCTAGTATTGGGGAGGTCAGAGGGCAAGGACAATGGGCCTCAGCACTGGTTGTAGTGAGCAGACTGTAGGCGTCTGCAGCATCTCCTCAGGAAGGGTGGAAAACAAAGAGGAAAACCCAGCCAACAGCAATAAGAATATCGCTGAAGACGTTATCAACAGATGCCACATTGCAGATTCCCTTGCTGAATATTCCAAGTATATTTTAGTTACTCGGAGGAGTTGCAAGGCCTCATGAGAACTAGGGGCACCTGTCATAGGCCAATGGACATAGCAGTCCCACCCATTATTCCTATGGACACAGAAACACACTCTCAGCAAAAATATATCCCAGTAAGGAGGAAATATTCTAAGAGAAATTAACCGTGGCTAGCCAAGGAAATTAAAGAGAAGATTAAGTTGAAATAAAAGGCATGTAAGGATAGCCCCAAAGACTGGGAAAAGTTCACAGCCCAGCAAAGGAGGATTGAAGAAAAGAAAGAAAACCACGAGGGTAAACCAGGGCGGAACATAAAAACTGACAATAAGAGCTTCTTTAAATATATAAAAAGGAAGAGAAAGATCAAAGTGAGCATATGACCCTGAGAAAATGAATCTGGTGAGACGATTATGAGGAATGAGGAAATGGCGGAGGAGTTAAACAGATATTTTGCATAAAAATCGAAGGAACTGAGAATGCTGTAAATCAGAAACAAAGACAGAAATTGCTGGACAAGCTCAACAAGTCCGGCAGCATCTGTGGAGAGAAATCAGAATTGACATCTCGGTTCAAGTGACCCTTCCTCAGATATTTTGCATCATCCTTTACAGTGGAAGATGCTTCAAACATCTCATTGATACTGAATAATATGTGGGAGGAATTAAGTACCATCACCAGTGAAGCAGAATTAGACAAATTAATGGAGCAAACATTGGATAAATCCATGGCCCTGATGGCTTGCAACCCAAGTTCCTAAAAGAAGTAGCTACATAGATAGTGGATTCTTTGGTTGTAATTATCCAAAAATCCTTGGATTTGGAAAATCATAATCTAATCAAGCAGATTCAGCATGACTTCATGATAAGGAAGTCATGTCTGATTATTATGTTAGCATTATTTGAAGAAGTCTCAATCACAGTCGATAGAGGGGAACCAGTAGATCTGTTGTAAATGGACCTGCAGGAGGTGTTCGACAAGGTGCCTTACAGAATGTTAAGTCATAAGATAAGAGCCCATGGTGTTGGAGGTAGTATATTGGCATGGAGAGAGAATTGGTGAATGGGCAGGAAACAGCAATTGGGGATAAGGGGCTATTTTTCAGCTTGGTGACCTGTAACCAGTGAGGTTCCACAGGGATTAGTGCGGGGATCATAATTATTTACAATATGTATTGATGACTTGGAGGAAGGAAGCAAATGTACGGTAACCAAATTTGCAGATGACACAAAAATTGGTGGAAAGGCAAGTCACAAGAGGGGAACAAACAGTTTACAGAGAAATCTTGATGATGCAAGTAAACAGGCAAAAAGTTAGAAATAGAGTATAATGTGGGAAAATAATAAGTTGTTTATTTTGGAAGGGAGAACAAAAGAACAGAATATTATTTAAATGGAGAAAAATTTCAAAAAGCTGCAACACGAAGGGACTTGGGGGCACCTAAATGCATAGAGTTGTATAGCGCAGAAGCAGACCCGTCAGTCCAACTTGTCCATACCGACCAGATATCCTAAATTAATCTAGTCCCATTTGCCAGTGTACGGCCCGTATCCCTCAAAACTCTTCCTATTCATATACCCAGCCAGATGCCTTTTAAATGTTGTTAGAACATAGAACATAGAACAGTACAGCACAGTATAGGCCCTTCAGCCCTCGATGTTGTGCCACCCTATTATCTTACTCTAAGATCAAATTGACCTGCATACCCTTTATTTTACTATCATCCATGTGCCTATCCAAGAGTCGCTTAAATGTCCCTAATGTATCTGACTCCACTACTACTGCCAGCAGCGCATTCCACACGCCCACCACTCTCTGTGTGAAGAACCTACCTCTGACATCTCCCCTATACCTTCCTCCAATCACCTTAAAGTTATGCCCCCTCGTAATATTCATTTCCGCCCTGGAAAAATTCTCTGACTATCCATTCTATTTGTGCCTCTCATCATCTTGTACACTTCTATCAAGTCACCTCTCATCCTTCTTCGCTTCAATGAGAAAAGCCCTAGCTCCCTCAACATTTCCTCATAAGACCTGTCCTCCAGTCCAGGCAACATCCTGGTAAATCTCCTCTACACCCTCTCCTAAAGCTTCCATATCCTTCCTATAATGATGTGATCAGAACTGAACACCATATTCCAAGTGTGGTCTAACCAGGGTTTTATAGAGCTGCAACATAACCTTGTGGCTCTGAAACTCAGCCCCCCTGCCAACACACCATACGCCTTCCTAACAACCCTATCAACTTGGGTGGCAACTTTGAGGGATCTATGGACGTGGACCCCAAGATCCCTCTATTCCTCCACACTGCCAAGAATCCTGCCATTAACCTTGTATTTTGCATTCAAATTTGACCTTCCAAAATGAATCGCTTCACACTTTTCTGGGTTGAATTCCATCTGCCACTTCTTTGCCCAGCTCTGCATCCTATCAATGTCCCGTTGCAACCTACAACAGCCCTCCACACTGTCCACAACTCCACCAACCTTCGTGTCATCAGCAAACTTACTAACCCAGCTTTCCACTTCCTGATCCAAGTCATTTATAAAGATCACAAACAGCAGGGGTCCCAGAACAGATCCCTGCGGCACACCACTGGTCACTGAGCTCCAGGCTGAATACTTTCCATCTACTACCACCCTTTGTCTTCTATTGGACAGCCAATTCTGTATCCAGACAGCCAAATTTCCCTGAATCCCATGCCTCCTTACTTTCTGAATGGCCTGCCATGGGGAACCTTATCAAACACCTTGCTAAAATCCAGATACACCACACCCACTGCTCTACCTTCATCAAGGTGTTTTGTCACGTCCTCAAAGAATTCAATAAGGCTTGTGAGGCATGACCTGCCCCTCACAAAGCCATGCTGACTATCTCTAATGAAACAATGCATTTCTAATAATCAAAAATACCGTCTGTCAGAATCCTCTCCAATAATTTGCCCACCACAGAAGTAAGACTGACTGGTCTGTAATTTCCAGGGTTATCCCTATTCCCTTTCTTGATCAAGGGAATAACATTTGCCACCCTCCAATCACCTGGTACTATTCCAGTGGACAGTGAGGACCCAAAGATCATTGCCAAAGGCGCAGCAATCTCTTCCCTCGCTTCTCATAGTAACCTTGGATATATCTCATCTGGCCCAGGGGACTTATCTATCCTCATGTTTTTCAAAATTTCTAGCACATCCTCCTTCCTAACATCAACCTGTTTGAGCATGTCAGCCTGTTTCACGCTGTCCTCACAAATGACAAGGTCCCTCTCACTGATGAATACTGAAGCAAAGTATTCAGTAAGGACCTCCCCTACCTCCTGCGACTCCAGGCACATGTTCCCTCCACTATCCCTGATCAGCCCTACCCTCACTCTGGCCATCCTCTTTTTCGTCACATAAATATAGATCGCCTTGGGGTTTTCCTTGATCCTACCCACCAAGGTTTTTTCAAACCCACTTCTAGCTCTCCTAAGTCCATTCTTCAGTTCCTTCCTGGCTACCTTGTAGCCCTCTAGAGCCCTGTCCAATCCTTGCTTCTTCAACCTTAAGTAAGCTTCCTTCTTCCTCTTGACTAGATGTTCCACATGTCTTGTCATCCAAGGTTCCTTCACCTTACCATCCCTTCTTTGTCTCAGTGGGACAAACCTATCCAGCACTCATAGCAAGTGTTCCCTAAACAACCTCCACATTTCTGTTGTGCATTTCCCTGAGAACATCTGTTTCCAATTTATGCTCTGCTCTTGCCTAATAGCATGTAATTCCCCTCCCCCCAATTAAATACTTTCCCATACCATCTGCTCCTATCCCTCTCCATTACTATTGTAAAGGTCAGGGAGTTGTGATCACTATCACCGAAATGCTCTCCCACCGAGAGATCTGACACCTGGCCTGGTTCGTTGCCAAGCACCAAATCCAATATGGCCTCCCCTCTAGTCGGCATATCTACATATTGAGTCAGGAATCCTTCCTGGACACACCTGACAAAATCTGCTGCATCCAAACTAATTGCACTTAGGAGGTTCCAGTCTATATTAGGGAAGTTGAAGTCACCCGTGACAACAACCCTATTACTTCTGCACATTTCCACAATCTGTCTCCCAATCTGTTCCTTAGTGTCTCTGCTGCTATTGGTAGGTCTATAGAAAACTCCCAATAAAGTGACTGCTCCTTTCCTGTTTCTGACTTCTACCCATACTGACTCAGTGGACAAACCCTCCTCCACGACCTCCCTTTCTGCAGCTGTGATACG
The DNA here is from genome assembly GCF_021869965.1 of Rhincodon typus. NCBI lineage: Eukaryota > Metazoa > Chordata > Chondrichthyes > Orectolobiformes > Rhincodontidae > Rhincodon > Rhincodon typus. The sequence continues at coordinate 2,087,446 of NC_063341.1, forward strand.
TTCCCTGATTAGTAATGCCACTCCCTCACCTCTTTTACGCCCCTCCCTATTTCTTTTTAAACATCTAAACCCTGGAACATCCAACAACCATTCCTGCCCCTGTGTTATCCAAGTCTCTGTAATGACCACAACATCATAGCTCCAAGGACTGATCCATGCTCTGAGTTCGTCACCCTTATTCCTGACACTTCTTGCGTTAAAATAGACACACTTCAACCCGTCGCACTGACTGCAACTTTGCCCTATCAACTGTCTATCCTTCCTCACAGACTCTCTGCACGCTGTATCTGCCTGTACACCAGCTACCCCATCCTCTGATCCGTAGCTTCGGTTCCCATTCTCCTGCCAAATTAGTTTAAACTCACCCGAAGAGCTCTACCAAACCTCCTGCCCAGGATATTGGTGCCCCTCCAGTTCAGGTGCAACCCATCCTTCCTGTACAGGTCCCACCCACAGGTTGTAACAGTACCAACCTCCACAGTCTCTGCTGACAGCTCATTCCATACACACACAACCCTCTGCATGAAAAGGTTGCCCCTTAGGTCCCTTTCAAATCTTTCCCCTCTCATCTTCAACTTATGCCCTCTAGATTTGGACTCCCCTATTCTGGGCAAAATACCTTTGCTATTCACCCTATCTGTGCCCCTCACTGTTTTATAAACCTCTATAAGGTCATCCGATGTTCTTTGTAAATCTTTTCTGAACCCTTTCAGGTTTCACAACATCTTATCTATAGCAGGGAGACCAGAATTTCATGCTGTATTCCATAAGTGGCCTAACCAATGTCCTGTACAGCCGCAACATGACCTCCCAACTCCCATGCTCAATGCACTGACCAATAAAGGCAAGCATATCAAACGCCTTCTTTACCACCCTGTCTACCTGCGAACTCCACTTTCAAGTAATTATGTCCATAGGGAGACCCAACGTCACTTTGTTTGGCTCCCAGGACCTTACCATTAAATGTACAAATCCTGCTCTGACTGTACATGAAACACAGAAAGCTACCACACAGGAGCAGCAGGGAATCAGGAAGGCTCATGCAATGTTGGCCCTTATTTCAAGGGGCTTGGAGTATAACAGTAGGGAAGTCTTACTGTAACTGGACAAGGTGCTGGTGAGACCATATCTGGAGGATCGTGAGCAGGTTTGGTCCCTTTATTTAAAGAAAAATATTATTTTATTGGAGGCAGAATAAATAATGTTCACAAGGATGATCCCTGGAAGAGATAGATTCTTATATGAGCAAAGGTTAAACAGGTTGGGACTCTACTCAGTGGAGTTTAGAAGAATGAGATGTGATCTCATTGAAACTATAATATTCTTAACAGGCTTGACAGGGTAAATGCTGTGAGGATGTTTCCCCTCATGGGATAGTCTAGGACTAGAGGGCATTGTCTCAGAATAAAGGGGCACCAATTTAAGACTGAGATGAGGAGGAATTTCTTGCTTGGAGGGTTTGGAATTCCTTGCCACAGAGGGCTTGTGTATATTTAAGGCTGAGATAGACAAATTCTTCATCATTCAGGAGATCAAGAGTTACAGGGAAAGGGCAGGAAAGTGGATGTGAGGAATGTTGAATCAGCCATAATCCTATTGAATTGTGGAGCAGGCTCGAGGGGCCAAACTGTCTCCTTATGGTCTAATGAAAAGAGGCAAACATGGTAAAATCCTAAGGAACGTTCTTCACAAAACAACAATTCATAAGGAAGACAGTGAGACTATTGTGTAGTGTCCTGGAATTCAGAGCTAATCTTCAGGGAAACAACAGGCTTATCCAATACCTCAATGCTGTATAAAGTTCCTCTGTGTTTTGGATGTAGCTTTGTGTTTAATAATGTCTCTCATTACTGTCCCTTTCTATCAGCCTATTATTGCTTCTATCATTTACTCGTCTTTGATGTTCCACCTAATCAGGGACAGTTCAGTTAATTTGCCCATGACCCACTTTCCCTAGCTCGATAGCTGTTGACTGAGCTGACAAAATGCTTTGACAATGTAAAATGCTAACTCTCTCTTCCATTCTGAGCATTTCCAATAGTTTCCATTTTTAATCACCCTTCGAGCGAGTACTGTATAATCAGCAGGGAGGAGCACCTCACACTGTTTGATATTTTGTTTAGTGGGTTTGGGATTGTACGACTATCCGGTGGGATACTTTATAACGGCGGGGAACTGTTACAGCACAGGAGGGGGCTATTCGGCTCATCATATCCGTGCTACCTCTCTGTAACAGCAAACTAGCCAATCCTTGGTTCATTTATTAACCTTACTTCCACTCATTGGTGGGATTGGACAGAGAATAATTTCACACTGGCCATTTGCTAGATCTTTTCTCCGCTCCCTTAATCTATGAATATCCCTCTATAGGCTTCCTATGATCATAAGTTAATAACCTGAGCAACATTTTCAACCTCTAAAGTGAAAATCAAAACATTTGTGCAAGTTGACAAGAACAACACCAAAAGAGTAAGTACAAAAGAATAATGTTAAATGGATACAGACAAAAAAAGATGCTGGAATCCAAGGAAGACAGACAGGAGGCTGGATGAACACAGCAGGCCGGGCAGCATCTGGAGGAAAGGAGCAGCCAACGTTTTGGGTATTACCCTTCTTCAGGGCTGAATGTGGAGGTAGGGGGAACTGCAGATAGAGGGGGCGAGGGGTGGTAGTGGAATGGTGGTGATAGGTGGACACTAGTAGTAGGTACGACCTGGTTGGATGATGGGATGGATGAATCCGGTTGGTGGCTTGGAGAAAGGGTCAGAAGCTGGAATGGAAGGGAGGAGGTGGGGCTGGAAGGGGAGCCAGGGGTGTGTGGGAAGGTTATTTGAAATTGGAGAGCTCAATGTTGAGTCCTCCGGGATGTAGGGTGACCAGGCGGAAGATAAAGTGTTGCTCTTCAAATTTGCTTTCCAAGTCACTGCGACACTGGAGGAGGCAGAGGACGGACATGTCAGAGGGGGAGTGGGGCAGGAAATTGAAATGGGCGGTGACAGGGAGGTTAGACTGGCCGTTATGGGCCCAGAGAAGATCCTCAGCAAAACAGTCACCTAGTCTACGTTTGGTCTTACCGGCGAAGAGAGGACCACATCGGGATCACCGGATGCAATAGACTAGTTTGGAGGAGATGCAGGTGAAGATCTGCCTCACTCGGAAGGTCTGTTTAGGGCCCTGGATGGAGGTGAGGGAGGTGGTGTGTGGGCAGGTGCTGCATCTTTTACTGTTCCAGGGGAAGGTATCGGGGGTGGGGTTGGAGTTGTTGGTGGGGAATGTGGCGCAGACTAAGAAGTGGCGAAGGGAATGGTCCTTGCAGAAGGCAGAGAGGGGTGAGGAGTGGAAGATGTTCCAGGTGGTGGGGTCTAATTGGAGTTGGCGGATGTGTTTGAGGATGATACGTTGGATGCAGAGGCTGGTGGGGTAGAAAGTGAGGGCAAGGGGGAACCTATCTTTATTATGTTTTGGGGGTTGGGGGGGGCTTTAGAACTGTGGAGCAGGGAACGGAGGAGGCACGGTGGAGAGGAAAACAGTGAGAGGAAAAGAACATGTTTGGAAAAGGCTGACATTTGGGATGTTTGGGAGTAGAACGTCTCCTTATCAGAGCAGATGTGACCGAGATGGAGGAACTGGAAGAACGGGATGGAGTTTTGCAGGATACAGGGTGGGAGGAAGTGTTGTCTAGGTGGCTATGGGAGTCTGTGGGTTTATAGTAAATGTCAGTCCATAAACTGTTGTCACAAATGGAAACAGAGAGGTCCAGAAAGTGGAGGGAGGTGTCTTAGAGAGACCAAGTGAATTTGAGGGCGGGGTGGAAGCTGTTAGTGAAGTTGATGAACTGCTCCAGTTCAGCCTGGGTGCAGGATGCAGCACCGATGCAGTCATCGATGTAATGGCGGAAGAGTTGGGGAACAGTACCTCTGTACGTACTGAAGGGGGGCTGTTCGACATGACCAACAAACAGGCAGGTGTAGCTAGGGCCTATGTGAGTGCCCATGGTAACCCCTTGGATTTGGAGAAAGTGGGAAGAATTGAAGGAAAGTTATTGAGGGTGAGGACTAGTTCTCGAGGTGGAGGATGGTATTGGTCGGGGGATACTGGATGGGTCTGTTGGAGAGGAAAAAGCTGAGGGCCTGTAGACCGTCCTTGTGGCTTCCCCTACCCCAACATCCAGTCCTGACAAATGGTAATACCCGAAATGTTAAATGGAGTTTGGTCCTTCTTCAATTGGGGACTGTTTTTTTCTAACCAAAGAAAATTAATTTAATTTCTCCAATCTCTCCTCATGACTTAACCCTCTGGTATCATACAGCTATCATCCTTGAAAACCCCTGTAAAAACCAAAAGAACAGCATTTGCTGGAAATCAGAAACAAAAACAGAAGTTGCTGGAAAAGCTCAGCAGGTCTGGCAACATCTGTGAAGAGAAATCAGAGTTAATATTTCGGGTCCGGTGACTCTTCCTCAGAACACAGGTTATAAATTTGTGTTGAACTCCCTTCAGGCCCAAATCATCCTTCATAACAGGGTTCCTATACTTGAATTGAAGGAGATATTAAACTTATTCTGTTGGCAGTGGTTTGTGTCAATGATTTGATAATTGTGGCATGTTACCTACAAGGTTTGACAAAGAAATTCAAAACAATAAGATTATTGTCATAGAATCCCTACAGTGTGGAAACATGCCCTTCAGCCCAACAAGTCCACACCGACCCTCACAGCATCCCATCCAGGCCCGTCCCCCTATAACTCATCTAATATACACTTCCCTGAACACTATGGGACAATCTAGCATAACCAATCCACCTAGCCTGCACATCTTTGAACTGTGAGAGGAAACCGGAGCACCCAGAGGAAACCCATGCTCACGGGGAGAATATGCACACTCCACACAGACTGAGGGTTAAATTGAACCTGGGTCCCTGGTGCTGTGAGGCAACAATGCTAACCACTGAGCCACCGTGCCATCCATTGCTCACAAAACTCAGTTACTGAGGGGTTGAGAGTGAGCAGTCAGATGATTTACCCCTCAAGGTAGGGAGAGCAGTAAAAAACCCCTGCCTACCTATTTAATATTGTAGAGAAAGCTTTTTCTCTCTCTCCCTGTCCTGTGGAGGATTATAGACCACGAGTCTTCACAACAGACCTATAACGTCCTGCATTTAACACCAACAAAATCATGCAGAGACTCTGAATCAAGACATTCCTAAAGTCTCCTAAGGTTTGAACCTACGAACCATCTGTAAAGCATCTATCAGAGTAAAGGTTTAACTGGCCTGTCCAGGGGGAATTAACTTTTCAACATGAGCCCTGGCTTCACTCTAACCTCACTTCAGCCTGAGTCTGAGTCTGAGAGAGAAGAGACTGTCACATCTAGCTGTGTCGAGCTGCCTATCTCTGCAGGCGGGGAGCGGTATATTGTTCTGATGTGACTCCTGATACCAGTCAATGACCTCTGCAACCACCTGACTTTACCATCTGTATACCCAATTGGGAATAGCAAACCACTTTCACTCACTTCTGTCTTGATAGATACCGAATCATATTTAAACTGCTGTTTCTTCATAAACTGTTTTAAATAAAGCACAGAGGTCTACATCCCCACCAGTGAAAAGTAACCACCATTCTATTTCCTATTCTGATCCCATTTCCCAGCACTTGGCCCACAGCCTTGTGTGCTTTGGCATTGCAAGGGCTGATCTAAAAACTTCTTCAATGTTCTGAGGGTTTCTGCCTCTTCTACCCTTACTGGGAGCGAGTTCCAGATTCCCAACACCCTCAGGGTGAAAACAACTTTCCTCACACCTCCTCTAACCCTCTACCCCTTACCTTAAATCTATGCCTCCTGGTTATTGACCCCTGCATCAGGGGGAAAGTTTCTACCTGTCTTATGCAATATATATCGCTCATTATTTTAACAAGTGATTGAGATGACGATACCATAGATCTTGGAATTAGAACCTTCCAAAGTTCTTTGGTTGGATGGTTTCCTCCGCATTTGATGCAGGCCCAGCCTGGCATCTACACCCTTTAGGATTTGGCCAGTTTGGTCTGTAGTGTTGTTACTGTGCCACTTTTGGTGATGAACATAAACACTGCCCCCTCCTCCCACCAATCAGGGCATATCCTATACCTTTACCATCTTCAGTTCAAGTGGTATAAGTCTCCAGGAGTCACAGATTACTCAGCAGGAGGGTGAAAATCAAACTCAGTGGTCATTTCGGATCTGGATAAATGTGAGGTGATGCACTTGGACAGGACAAACAAGGCAAGGGAATACATGATGGATGGTAGGAACCTGGGCAGCACCAAGGATCAGAGGGACCTTGGTGTGAATGTACACCAGTCCCTTAAAAGACAGGTGGGTAAACTGGCTAATGGTATACTTGGCAAAAAGGACAGAGTCACAAGTCATACAGCACGGAAACAGAACGTTCAATCCAACCAGTCTCTGCCGACCATAATCCCAAACTAAACTAGTCCCACCTGTTTACATTTGGCCAACATCCCTCCAAACGTTTCCTATTCATAGAGTCACAGAGTCATAGAGCATGGAAACAGAATCTTCGGTCCAACCAGTCCATGCCAACCATAATCCCAAACTAAACTAATTCCACCTGTCTGCTCCTGGTCCATATCACCCAAAACCTTTCCTATTCATGCACTTATCCAAATGTCTTTTAAACGTTGTAACTGTACCCACATCCACTACTTCCTCAGGAAGTACATTCCATACATGACCGACTCTCTGTGAGAAAAATTTCCCCTCATGTCTTTTTTAAATCTTTCCCTCTCATTTTAAAATTATGTTCCTTAGTCTTGAAATTCACCACCTTACGAGAAAGACCCTTGTCATTCACCTTATCTATGACCCTCATGATATTATAAACCTCAATAAGGTCATCCCTCAACCTCTTACACTCCAGTGAAAAATTGCCAGCCTCTACATATAACACAAACCCTCCATTCCTGGCAACATCTCTTCTGAACCCTCTCCAGCTTAACAATGTCCTTCCTATAACAGGATGCTTGCCTTCATTATTTGAGGCATAGAGTTTAAGAGCATTGAGGTTATGTTGGAACTGTATAAAACATTGGTTTAGCCACAGCTAGAGTACTGTGTGCAGTTTTGGAATCCACGTTATAGGAGGGATGTGATAGCACTGAGAGGGCCTAGAGGACATTTACTGGGATAAATAAAACAAAGAAGTACAGTTAATACAAATTTGAAACAAGAACAGAAATAGCTGGAGAAACTCAGCATGTCTGGCAACATCTGTGGAGAGAAAACAGAGTTAACGCTTCGAGTCCAACAATCCTTCTTCAGAACTGATAGCAGACAGGAATATGAAAAGATAGTATTTATGTTGATGATGGACTGAGGGGGAAAGGGGTGAGTGGATAGGTGGAGATGAAGATTCATCAGGATATTGCCTGGAGAGTTTCAGTTATGAAGAGAGATTGGACACACTGGGGTTGTTTTCCTTGGAGCGGTAGAGATTGAGAGGGGACATGATTAAGATGCATAAAATTATGAGGGACATAGATAGGGTAGACAGGGAGAATACATTTCCCTTGATTGAAGGATCAATGACCAAGGGGCATAGATTTGAGGTAAGGGGCAGAAAGTTTAAAGGGGTTGTGAGGAAAATTGCTTTCACCCAGAGGGTGGTGGGAATCTGGAACTCATTGCCTGTAAGGGTGGGAGAAGCAGAACTCCTCAGAACATTGAAGAATTATTTAGATGTGCACTTGCAATGCCAAGGCATACAAGGCTATGGGCCAAGTGCTGGGAAATGGAATTAGAATGGTTAAGTGGTTGTTTTTGACTGGTAGAAACATGATGGGCCGAACAGCCTTTTTTGTGCTGTAGATCTTTATGACTCTATGACTCAAGCCTTTAAACATTGGCATTGAAATTGGATGCTGGCACTAGGCATTTGTTACTCTTTAAAGCTGTTACTTTCTGTCCTAAAAATATTTTGCTCATTTTGATTGTGAGAATCTCTTGCTGATTAAATATACATTTTCTTAGGAGGCCTGACATCCTGACCCTCCTCCCGATGCAGAGTAATTATTCACCATGTCCGTCCTCTCCTTATCATTGGCGAGGTCACCCTCATCGGTTTCCAACAGATACACTTTGGCTTCTTTCTCCCAAAGAGAATTGTGAATGGTTTTTGCCATGACTTCGATCCCCGTACAAATTTCCTTCAATATTCCCTTCACACTTCTCCTCCTCTGTTTTGTCACTATTGGTTGTTTCTTTATTTCTTTCTTGTTCATTGAGGTCTGTACAGTTCTGTTTTTGCATGGTTGTCCAATGATTCTCTTTCTTTCTCCCTTACTTAGTCATAGAGTCATTTTGCACTGAAACAGAATCTTTGGTCTAATGCCGATTATGTTCCCAAACAAAATTAGTCCCGCCTGCCTACATTTGGCCCATATCCTTCCAAACATTCCTATTCAAGTACTTATCTAAATAACTTTTAAATTTTGTAACTGTACCTGAATCCATCACTTCCTCTGGAAGTTCATTCCACACATGAACCACTCTCTGTTGAAAAAAATTACCCCCAATTCTTGAGAAATCTTTCTTTATAAAAATATACCCCCTAGTCTTGAAATCCTCCCCTGTAGGGAAAAGACAGCTGCCATTCACCTTGTCTATGTCCCTCTTGATTTTATAAACCTCTACAAGGTCACCCTTCAACCTCCTAATCTCCAATGAAAAAAGTCCCAACTTATCCAGCCCCTCCTTATAACTCAAACGCTCCATTCCCGGCAACAATCTGGTAATTCTCTTCTGAACCTTCTCCAGCTTAATACTACCCATCCTGTAACAGAGCGGACCAGAAAAGGACACAGTGCTCCAGAAGAGGCCCCATCAATGTCCTGCGCAACCTCAGCATGACATCCCAAATCCTATAGTCAAAGAAAAACCGAAAGAACTGCGGATGCTGTAAATCAGGAACAAAAACAAAGTTGCTGGAAAAGCTCAGCAGGTCTGGCAGCATCTGTGAAGGGAAAAACAGAGTTAGCCTTTCGGATCCGGTAAGCAATGAAGGCAAGCATGCCAAATGCCTTCTTAACCACCCTGTCTATATATGATGCAAACTTCAAAGAATTATGTACCTGAACCCTTAGGTCCCTCTGCTCTACAACACTACCCAATGCCCTATTTTTAGTTGTATAAGTCCTGCCCTTGTTTGTTTTACCAAAATGAGATACCTCACATTTATCCAAATTAAACTCCATCTGCCACTCCTCAGCCCATTGACCCAATTGATCAAGATCTCTTTGTATTCTTAGATAACCTTCTTCACTGTCCACTATGCCACCAACCTTGGTGTCATCTGCAAATGTACTAACCATGCTTCCTACATTTTTATCTAAATAACTTATATAAATGACAGATGAAAGTGAATCCAGCACCAATCCCTGTGGAACACTGCTGGTCACAGGCCTCCAGTCCAAAAAACAACCCTCCACCATCACTCTCTATCCCCTGCCATTAAGCCAATTTTGTAACTAATTGGCAAGCTCACCCTGAACTCCATGCGATCTAACTTTACAAATTAAACTACATTGCAGAACCTTGTCAAAGGCTTTACTAAAGTCCAAGTAAACGATATCTACTCTCTGCCCTCATCAATCTTCTTGATTACTTCCTCAAAAAAACTCAATTATTTATAAGTTTGTGAGATAGGATTTCCCTCACACAAAACCATGCTGACTATCCCTGATTGAACCATGCCTCTCCAAATGCATGTAGATCCTATCTTTCAGAATCACTTCCAACAACCTACCCACTGCTGAAGTCAGACTCACAGGTCTATAGTTCCCACGCTTTTCCTTACATCCCTTATCAACTAAAGGCACAACATTAGGGGTGGCACGGTTGTTCAGTGGTTAGCACTGCTGCCTCACAGCACCAGGGACCCAGGTTCAATTCCACACTTGGGTGACTGTCTGTGTGAAGTTTGCACATTTTCCACATGTTCCCTCTGGGTGCTCTGATTTCCTCCCACAATCTAAAGATGTGCAGGCAAGGTGGCTTGGCCATGCTAAATTACCCATAGTATTCAGGGATGTGTAGATTTGATGGGTTACAGGGGGATGGGTCTGGGTGGGATTCTCTGAGGGTCAGCGTGGACTTGTTGGGCCAAAGGGCCTGTTTCCACACTGAAGGGATTCTACAATTAGCCACTTTCTAGTCATCCAGCATCTGACTCTTAGTTCTAGATATCATTTATAGACAAATATTCCTGCAAAAAAATTTCCTCTCTAACGTCCCACAAATCCCTGGGATATCTTAGATCAATTGCTGGAGATTTATCCCCCCTTATATTTTCTAATACCTCCAGCACTTCCTCTTCTGTCATGTGAACTGTTTTCCAAACATCAGTATCTATTTCCCTGAGTTCTCTAACCTCCATTTCTTTCTCCACAGTAAAACCTGAAGCAAAATATTCATTTAATATCTCTCACATCTCCTGAGGTTCAACACAAAGATGATCTCTTTGATCTTTAAGGGGCCCTACTCTTATTATTCATGGCTGCATCTTTTGACAATCTTGGCCATTTCATCCTGTGGGCAAAACTGGCTCAGTGTCTCAGTTGACTCTTGTTTGGACACTTCTTACTCGGTCCAGGGGCCTTAACAGCCTCAGGATCTTCCACTAGTTGGAGGCTTATAAGTAGGCAATGGCCTAGTGCTATTATCACTAGACTATTAATCCAGAAACCCAGCTAATGTTCCGGAGACCCGGGTTCGAATCCCGCCATGGCAGATGGTGGAATTTGAATTCAATTAAAAAACAAAGTCTGGAATTAAGGATCTAATGATCACCATGAGATCAGTGTCAATTGTCAGGAAAAAAACCCATCTGGTTCACTAATGCCCTTCAGGGAAAGAAATCTGCCACCTTCACCTGGTGTGGCCTGCATGTGATTCTACATGTGGTTGACTCTCAATTAGCCTCTGAAAAGGCTTAGCAAGCCACTCAGTTGTACCAATCGTGACAAAGTCTCAAAGAAGTGAAACCGGACAGATCTCCTGGCATCGACCTAGGCACCGGAAAAGACAATGGCAGAAACAGCCCTGTCGACCCTGCAAAGTCATCCTCACTAACGTCTGGGGGTTAGTGTCAAAATTGGGAGAGCTGTCTCACAGCCTAATTAAATAACGGCCTGACATAGTCATTCTCACGGAAAACCACTTCCATCTAGAAGGACAAGGGCAGCAGATATACAGGAATACCTCCACCTTCAAGTTCCCCTCCACGCCACTTGCCGTTCCTTCACTGTCGCTGGGTCAAAATCCTGGAATTCCCTCCCTAAAGGCATTGTAGGTCAACCCACAGCAGGTGGACTGCAGCGGTTCAAGAAGGCAGCTCACCACCACCTTCTCAAGGGCAACTAGGGATGGACAATGAATGCTGGGCAGGCAGTGATGCCCACATCCCACAAAATGAATAAAAAAAAGACCCAAAGTAATGGGGTTTACTCTTAACTGCCCTCTGGCTGAGCGAGGCACTGTTCAAGAGCAATTAGGGATGGGCAGGAAATGCTAGCCTTGCGAGGGAATGATAGGGGTTTGGAGGAAGGGGCATTGTTCATGTTCGACTCTGTCCCCGAACCCCAATGTTCTCACTCAACAATGCTTCCCCAGATTTCTTACCCTGGGCTCACACAACTTCTGAGGAATGGGACACACACAACTGTGTAACCTTACTCATTGCTAATGTTAGACAAACTGGCCTGTAGTTCTTAGCCAGGGCCTGTCTGAACAGTTGCTCTGAAACAAGCCTTTTTGTCATGGTTTAGACTTCCTTTGGCTGGTGGATATTAATCTAATTGCATTAAATTGGATGAACTGTGCTGGATTACAGAGAACTGATTCGTTGATGCAGCGTGACTGAAGATTGTGGGGACTGTCTTAGGAATTTCAGGAATTTAGCTCCTGGTGGTGTTATGGAGGAATCATTGCAGAGTCCACCTGGGATCTGTGTGATGTCAATAGCCGCAAGGGACAGAATCCTGAGAAAATTAGCAAATCACTGCACTTTGCAACGTGAAGTTAATCTATCATCATGGCTTAGTGCCAGTGGTATTGAATTGAAATCTGAATGTGTCTGCCTTCCTGACATATTTATGTCTCAATGTTATCATGGTAACATGGTCATGGGAGAGTGTTTCCTCATCTCTTGGACTCTGCTAGAGTGGATTTAATCATTATCCCCAGGGTCAGGCGTTCTCCCACCCACAACTCCCCACTTATTAAAGGTTTCACACTTTCTGATGAGTTGGTGAGAGTGAGAGTAAGACAGAGCAGTGTGAGAGTGAATGAGAGTGAAAGAAAATAAGACAGAGAATGAGAATATGAGTGAGAGTGAATGACAGAGAGATAGAGTGAGTGAGAGAGTGAGTGTGAGAGAGTGAGAGCGAGTGAGTGTGAGTGAGAGTGAGCGAGCGTGAGCAAGTGAGAGTGATAGAGAGAAAATGAGAAAAAGTGAGAGAGTGTGAGAAATTGAGTGTGTGAGAGTGAGGGTGAATGTGAGTGAGACAGAAAGTGAGAGAGAGTGTGAGAGTGACCGTGAATGAGACAGAAAGTGAGAGTGTGAGAAAATGATATGGAGTATGAGAAAGAGTGACAGTGAGAGAGAGTGAGAATGAGAGTGAGTGAGAGTAGGAGAGTAAACGAGACTGAGAAAGAATGAGAGTGAACGAGAGTGAGATTGAGTGTGGGGAGGGGACTGAGGGAGATGGCTGAGTGAGGAATGCAAGCGAGGGAGGTGGCTGAGTGGGAGAGGGAGGGAGGTGGGTGGCGAGAGGGAGTTAGATGAGTGGAAGAGGTGTTGACTGAGGGAGGGAGGTGAGTGACGTGAGTGTTGAATCCCAGAATTTAAAGTTTGGCCAGACAGAGGGCTGACGTCTATGTCTCAAGTCAGAGTCTTATTTCTGGTTCAGACATCACTGATCATTTGTTTCTCAGTAATGTACTCATCCCTGAACTAACACAACCATTAGCAGGTCCTTGGCTTGATCTGGACTCAGGAATCCCTGTGAGACCCTGCTAGATGATAACATACAGATCCGCACCTCAATGTTTAAGTTGACGATGGCTATTTCTGCAGAGTGAATTGGGGGAAAGTGGAAGAGGATTGTGAATTTTCAAAACAGTAGTAAATCTGTGTCTCGTGTAATGTGATGGAGAATGTAATTAAAGACATCCCCATAACGGAAAAGCCCTTAGTTAAAGTCAGCTGCAATTGATTAGAAGAAACCACAATGTGAGCATCACGCTGTCGATAGTGTTGCATTAAGCCGAGACAGGCAAGGCTTAGCTACAGGACAAATAGATCAGTGAATAGCTAATGGTCCATGTTGTCTCAATTTTACATTACATTTGTAATCCTGCTAATCACATTGTACTTTATAACATTTGATCCTTAGTGGCTGATTTCCATATTTGACATTCCAACCATACCAACTCCATAGGGATTGTTTGATTTGATTTAATATCATCACATGTACCTAAGTAGAGTGAATAGTTCTGTTTTGCGTGCAGTACAGGCAGATTATACCATACAAAGTGCATTAGGGTAATAGAACAGAGCGAGGAATGCAATGTTACGGCTGAAGAGAAGGTGCACAGAGAGCGGGATCAGCGTTAAATTTAAAATTTGAGAAGTCCATTCAGAAGTCTAATAACAGCGGGGAAGAAGCTGTTCTTCTTTCTGTTCGTACATGTGTTTGAGCTTTTGTATCTTTTGCCTGATCGAAAAGATTGGAAGAGATTATAATGAGGGTGGGAAGGGTCTTTGGTTATATTGGCTGTCTTCCCATGGCAGTGAGAAGTTTAGATGGTGTCAAAGAATGGAAGGTTGGCTTACGTGATGGACTGGCCTGTGTTCACAATTCTCTATAGTTTCTTACAGTCCTGGGCAGAGTAGTTGCTATACCACACTGTGATGCATTCAGATAGGATGCTTTCCACGGTGCATCTGTACAATTTAGTAAGAGTCTTTATGGACATGCTGAATTTCCTTAGCCTCCTGAGGATGTAGCGGTGTTGCCGCGCTTTCTTAACCATAGCATCAACGTGGGTGGACTAGGACAGATTGTTGGTGTTCATCACTCCTAGGAACTTGATGCTCCACCCTCTCCACCTCAGAACCATTGATGCAGATAGGGGTGTGCCCTTCTCCTTGTTTCCTGAAGTCGATTATCAGCTCTTTGGTTTTGCCAAGTCTTTGTGTGTGTGTGTGTGTGTGTGAGAAAGTGTTTGTGTGTGACAGTGTGAGTGTGTGTGTTAGAGTATATGTGTGAGTGTGAGGGTGGGAGTATGAGTGTGAGTGTCTGTGTGTGAGTGTATGTGAGAGTTATGTATGTATGTGAGAGAGAATGTGTGTGTCCGTGTGTGTGTGTGTGCGCGCGCGAATGCGTGTGTATGAGAAGAACAGTGTGTGTGCATGTGTGAGTGTGTGTGTGTCTGTGTGTGTATGTGTGTCTGTGAGAAAGAGAGTGTATGTGTGTGTGTGAGAGAATTGTGTGTGTCTGTGTGTGTCTGTATGTGTGTCCGTGTGTGTATGTGTGTGCCTGCGTGTATGTGTGTCTGTCTATGTGAGAGAGAATGTGTGCGTGAGTGTGAGAATTGTGTGAATGTCTGTGTCTGTGTGTTGTGTGAGTGTGAGAAAGAGAGTGTATGTGTGTGTGTATATGATTGTGTGTGTGTGAGTGTGTGAGTGTGAGAAAGAGAGTGTATGTGTGTGTGTATGAGTGTGAGTGTGAGAAAGAGAGTGTATGCATGTGTGTGTGTGTATGAATGTGTGAGTGTGAGAAAGAAGAATGTATGTGTGTGTGCATGAGTGTATGAGTGTGAGTAAGAGAGTGTATGTGTGTGTGTGTGACTGTGTGAGTGTGAGAAAGAGAGTGTATGCATGTGTGTGTATGAGTGTGTGTGTGTATGAGTGTGAGTGTAAGAAAGAGAGTGTATGTGTGTGTGTGTATGAGTGTGTGAGTGTGAGAAAGGGAGTGTATGTGTGTGTGTATGAGTGCGTGAGTGTGAGAAAGAGAGTGTATGTGTGTGTATGTGTGTGAGTGTGAGAAAGAGAGTGTATGTATGTGTGTGTATGAGTGTGTGAGTATGAGCAAGAGAGTGTATGCGTGTGTGTGTGAGTGTGAAAAAGACAGTGTATGCGTGTGTGTGTGAGAGTGTGTGTGTGAGTATCTGAGTGTGCGTGACAGCTCTGTGTTGGTGAGTAGTCTGTACACTGCTTCACCAGTTGTTGCTGTGTAATATTCCCACAGCTGTCTGGTTAATGTGTAACAGTTAAGCCTTCCTGCGGAAGTGACTGGTTGCTGAGTCAAGAGTCCTGTTGCCTTGGCATCAGTTGGCAGCTTGGGATTCCTCAGCTGAGACCTGAACACAGCTATTTGCGTGTTTACAAAAACGCAGCTGCTCCTTCACGCTGCAATACTCCCCTTTCTCTCTTTCTCTCTCTGTCTTGGATAGACAGTTTGGAGAGAAAACTCCTGGAAAACCCAAATCCACATGATGGAGGCCTCTCTTCTCCAGCCCTTTAGATTGGTCTGTTTGTATTCCAGAGATATTATCCAGAGGCTCTGGGAGGTGTGGAGGGTTCGAAAGCTGATCTTGAATCCACCTTTCAATGGGTTGAGACTGTAGCTCTCAATATGAATCCTGTTGGATCACAGGAACGAGACCAGTGTATAAAAGCAGGGCCCATTCGACAGTAGAGGCACAGAGAATTTTTCATTTGCTTCCTGTTTATAGGCACAGTTGAGGTGAAGAAACTCATCAATTAATCACTGTGGAGTTGATCACCTCAACTGCACACCTCTCCCATCCTGGAAATTCCAGTCTTCCTCCTGATTCATCTGATATTTATTCCCAATGCATTGTTTGATATTTATAAAGCCGAGAGTTATTGTATGTACTGCTCCATTGCAGGATCCTGGAAACGTGCTAACGGCCCAATTGCCTTTACATACATTTCATAGAACCATAGAAAATAGGCGCAGGGGTAGGCCACTCGGCCCTTGGAGCCTGCTCTGCTTTTCAATACTATCATGGCTGATCATCCAACTCAGTCCCCTGCTCCCGCTTTCTCCTCACATCCTTTGATTCCTTGAGTCCTAAAAACTATATCTAACTCCTTCTTGAAAACATTCAATGTTTTGATCTCAACCATTTCCTGTGGCAAAGAATTCCAAAGGCTCCCCACTCTCTGGGTGAAGAAATTTCTCCTCAGCTCAGTCGTAAAGGGCCTACCCTGCATCATTAAATTTTGACGCCTGTTTCTAGACTCACTGGTCGTTGGGAACATCATTCCTGTGTTTACCCTGTCTAGTTCTGTTAGAATCTTATATGTTTCTGTGAAATCCCCCCTCAATTCTTCTAAATTCCCGTGAATATAGTCCTAACTGATCCAGTCTATCCTCATATGTCAGTCCTGCCAACCCAGGAATCAGTTTGGTAAATCTTCACTGTGTTCATTCCATAGCCAGGACATCCTTCCTCAGATAAGGCTTGCAGACAGTCCTCCAGGTGTGGGCTCACCAAGGCCTTGTACAATTGCAGCAAGACATCCCTGCTCCTGCAGTCGAATTCTCTCACTATGAAGGCCAGCACACCGTTTACCTTTTTCACCGCCTGCCGTACCTGCATGTGTACTTTCAGGCACAAGTTAATCCCCCTTACTTTCCGCAAATAAATCCCCACATTATTCTACAACTGCAAGATCCAGGTATAGCTGGGCCAGTGAATCGTTTCAACCTGAACCACCCAATAAGAAGGATGGCAAAATTGGCACCCTGCCCAATTTGACGTCCCATGGACCTCTGCTGGAACCTGATGCCAAGTGGTCTCTCAAGCACATTGATCCCTTCAAAAGGTAGCAATGAACATTTTTTTTGTGAAACCCTTGGAAAACAAAAACCTTTTCTCACGCAGCAAGTAGTTTGAGAATGGAATGTACCACCTGGATTCAAAGGAGGCTTTCAAGAGGGGCTTTGGACGGTAATTTGGATAGAAATGGCATGCAAGGGACATGGGGACAAAAAGAGGAGATTGGTGCTAGGGGATAGTCACGGTGGGCTGAATGGTGTCATTCAATGATCTAACTTTTTTATTGAAGTCAAATTCCACCACCTGCTGTGGTGGGATTTGAACTCAGATCCCCAGAACATTACCTGGGTCTCTAGATTAACGATAATACCACCAGCCGTCAGCTCCCCTATTGTCCCTTGGTGTGGGCGCACAGGCCGTCGGTGAGGCGGTTTCTCAGCCAATCCTGCAGGCTTGCCCCTCACATGCTCTGTTCTGCTTGGTCCGCACAGTCAAGCCTGAGTCTGGCCAGTCTAGAGTTACCAGTCTGGAACTCGGGCTGCTCACTGGCATCCGTCTACAGGATTTACCCATCTGCCAGCGGCGATGGGAGACAATTTTGTGACAATCGTTATCCACATTTTCACTCATGCCAATGTCACTGTACGTGTCTTTGGCATCGCAAAACATCCCAAAGGGGTTATAAAGCACGCTGAGTACGGGGTACAGAAGGAGGGGGAGTAGGTTCTTAAAGGGTGTCTTAAAGGTGGAATGACACATGGAGGATCAGAGAAATTTAGTGAGGGAACTCCAGAGTTTGGAGCCCAGAGAGGCTGAATCGTAGAGACTGTCAGAAGAAGCTAAGAAGAACTGATTGTTATTTCAATGGAGAAAGATTACAGAAAGCTAGAGAGCAGGGGGGATTTAGGAATCCTTATGCACGAATCACAAAAGGTTAGCATTCAAGTTCAGCAGGTAATAGCGAAGGCAAATATTTCAAAGGGGATAGAGTATGGAAGTAGATAGATGTTACTAAAACTATACAAAGGCACTAGTCAGACCCACAGCGGGAATACTGGGAACTGTTTTGGGGCCCCTTATCTAAGGAAGGATGGACTGGCAGTCCTGAGAATGTTCACTAGGCTGAACCCAGGGATGGAGAGACTGTCTTATGAGGAGACGTTAAGAAGGTTGGACCTGTACTTATTGGAGTTCAAAAGAATAAGAGGCGACCTTATTGAAACATACAAGGTTCTGTGGGGACTTGACAGGGGGATATGTGGAGGGGTTGCTTCCCCTTGTGGGAGAGTCTAGGACCAGAGCCTAGAATCTCAGAATAAATGGTCGACCATTTAAGACAGAGATGAAGAGGAATTTCTTCTCTCAAAGGGGAGTGAATCTGTGGAATTCTTTACCAGAGACGGCTGTTGAGGCTGGATCATTTAGTACATTCAAGGTTGATACAGACAGATTTTTAATCAGTAAGGGAATCAAGGGCTATGGCGTAAAAGGCAGGAACATAGACTTGAGGGTTATCAGCTCAGCCATGATCTCATTGAATGGCAGAGTGGGCTTGATGGGATGAATGGCCTACCTCTGCTCCTATCTCTTACAGTCTTATAAAAAAAACACTGTCCATCCAATCCATCAAATCCTCTCAGAATTTTAAAGACCTCTTTGAGCTTTCTTTCTTTTGAGTTGCTGCATCGAGGCTGGGTGCTGGTTGCCACGACAATGTTACGGAGATTGTTGATCTTTTTCATTAGGTTCTCATCTGAGCAGATTGTCCCATCCTCATTGACAAAACCCACTTACCCACATTGCTCCTCAGGGAAAGTGCAGGGGTGTGTATGTGTATGAGTGTCTGTGTGTATGTGCTTGTATGTGTGCGTGTGTGTGTGCGTGTATGTCTGTGCCTCTGTGTGTGTGTGTGTGTGTGTGTGTGTGTGTATATGTCTGGACTTGTGTGTGTGTGTGTGTGTGTGTGTGTGTGTGTTCATGTGTCTGTGTGTGAAAGTCTGTGTGTCTGTTTGTGTGTATGTGTGGGTGGGTGCACCTGAGTGTTTGTATGTGTGTGTGTGTTTGTGGGTGGGTGTATCTGTGTGGGTGTATCTGTGTGTGTGTGTGTGTGTGTGTGTATATGTCTGTGCCTGTGTGTATGTCTGTGCCTGTGTGTGTGTGTCTGTGTGTGTGTGTGCGTGTGTGTGTTTGTGTGGGTATATCTGTGGGTGTATCTGTGTGTGTGTGTGTGGGTGGGTGGGTGTGTGGGTGGGTGTATCTGTGTGTGTGCGTGTGTGTGTGGGTGGGTGGGTGTCTCTGCATCTCTGTGTGGGTGTGTGAGTGGTATAGCAAACAGGGAAGAAGGCTATTTGAGACTACAACAGGATCTTGATCAACTGGACCAGTGGGCTGAGGAATGGCAGATGGAGTTTAATTCCGATAAATGCTAGGTGTTGCATTTTGGTAAGACAAACCAGGGCAGGACTTGCACAGTCAATGGTAGGGCCCTGGGGAGAGTTGTCGAACAGAGAGACCTAAGGGTTATATGTACATAGTTCCTTGAAAGTGGCGATGCAGGTAGACAGGGTAGTGAAGAAGGTGTTTAGCATGCTTGCCTTCATCGGTCAGAGCATTGAGTACAAGAACTGGGGGACATCATGTTATAGCTGTATAAGACATTGGTCAGGCCACATTTGGAGTACTGTGCAATTTTGGTCGCTCTGTTATAGGAAGGATGTTATTAAACTGGAAAGGTTGCAAAAAGGATTTACAAGGATGTTACAGAAACTAGAGGGTTTGAGTTATAAGGAAAGGCTGGATAGGCTGGGAGTTTTTTTCCTGGAGCATAGGAGGCTAAGGGGTGACTTTATAGAGATTTATCAAATCATGAGGGGCATAGATAAGGTGAATAGCCCAGGTCTTTTCCCCAGGGCAGGGGAGTCCAAAGCTAGAGGGACATAGGTTTAAAGTGAGAGGTGAAAGATTAAAAAGGACCTGAGGGGCAACCTTTTCACACAGAGTGTGGTGCATACATGGAATGAGCTGCCAGAGGAAGTGGTAGAGGCAAATACAATTACAACATTTAAAAGGTACATGAATAGGAAGAGTTTACAGGGATATGGGCAAAACGCAGGCAAATGGGACTAGTTCAGTTGAGGAATCCTAAGTGGCATGGATGAGTTGAGCTGATAGACTGTTTCTGCGCTGTATGACTCTACGACTCTAAGCTGTGGGTCAACAATGAAGCTGCAACAGTTTGACCTCCCCCTGACCCTGTCTCTACTAGTTCAATACTGGATTGGTGGCTCCTTCCTCCCCATCTCCAGCAGCAACCTGTCACTACCCGCTTTCCTGGGAGCCTCTACTGTATTTCCAGAGCAGTTCCCGTTATCTGGGATACGGGCGGCACGGTGGCTCAGTGGTTAGCACTGCTGCCTCATAGCGCCAGGGACCCAGGTTCGATCCCACCCTCGGGCAACTGTGTGTGGAGTTTGCACATTCTCCCCGTGTCTGCATGGGTTCCCTCTGGGTGCTCCAGTTTCCTCCCACAGTCCAAAGATGTGCAGGTTAGGTGGATTGGCTGTGCTAAATTGCCTGTAGGATTTAGGGGGATAGGTCTGGGTGGGATGCTCTTTGTGTCGGTATGGACTTGTTAGGCTGAAGGGCCTGTTTCCACACTGCAGGGATTCTATGAAGAAAAGAATCTGGGCCTGTAAGGAGATGGTCAGCCTTGCACAGGGACAGCCTGTCCCTGAAGGTACTGTGTTCTCTCTCCAAAGTCTCTCTGAGCTCCCTCAACAATTAACAGGTTGTGGGAATTTGGGGGCTGATGTTTACAGGTGGAATCGTTCTCCTTCGGCGACTGTTCCTGACGAGTTATTGTTTTCCTTGGGAATGAGAGAGCACAGAGTTAGAGGAATGTGACGAGCAAGGACACTGCTTATCACCTGTGTGTGTACTGCTGTTATCACAACGATATGCAATCATACCTTCAAGACCAGTAAAAGCCCTTGTGACAGACTGTATGAGTTCACCCCGGTGATTAGGAGTTAACACAGTTAATATTTCCATTATTCACTGAATGATCACATAAGGATACAGAGCCTTTGTTGGTTTTGACCAACCTCTGAAGGTCACTGACTATCTGGTTGCGCACAGTGTTGACTCGAAGTGTTCAATTCCCTCCATCTGTACCCACAGTTCTCTTAATAATGTGACAACACTCTCTAGTAGCCTGAGCAGGGAGTCAATTGCCCGCTGGTAACCCACCGAAACCATCCGCATACAACTCCGAAATTTGTCTGTTTTACCCAGAGCATCGAAATGCTGTAAGAAAAATGGAGTGTACAAGTAGACATATGACAAACGCTAAAGTTATAGCTGCATAGAGATCTCTGGAGCAAATGGGACCTGAACCCAGTCCTCCTGGCTCTGAGGTAGGGACACTACCAGCACACCACAAGAGCCCTGCCATCTTTGTTTTCTAAGATTGTTATATTTTGGGCCTGCCTCGCTCGTTGAGGATAAAATGGAGGAATGAACAGGGTCATGTGACCGACTGCCATTTCTCCCTAACAGCGGACCTGGTGATTTGATTGCTATGAGTCCAAGAGGGGCCTAGGTCAAGAAGCTTGCTGAAAAGGTGATTACACTTGTGGATAATGGCAACAGCATCTTTGCTGCCAGTGCGTAGACTGTAAGCCTCCGAATGACACAGGGGATGGTGCTAGGAATGTAACATTTTATAAACAGTTATATTTAAAAATAGAATTGTCCCACAGGCAGTGCATGCACCAGAATGCAGTCACTAAGGGCCCAGATCCAGCCCATCCCAACATACGAAATATAACAACCCTTCTGAGGAAGGGTCACCGGACCCGAAACGTTAACTCTGTTTTTTCCTTTCAGAGATGCTGCCAGACCTGCTGAGCTTTTCCAGCAACTTCAGTTTTTGTTCCTGATTTACAGCATCCGCACTTCTTTCGGTTTTTATATCGGAAATACAAGTTCATTTTATTTCAAGGAAGAATGGAGTTCAGGGTCAAGAGGATAACTACCTAGCGTTTCTACCTGGAGATAGGCCCCTGTGATTCACATTGTCATGGAGACACGTTTTTGGATGTGAAGACACTACATGAAGCCATTAATATGCAACAAACTGCTGCCAAACATACTGACTTTCTCCAGCACTCTGTGTTTTCATTTCATATTTCAAGCATCCGCAGCATTTTGCATTTATTTGAGGTTGTTCTGGAGCTGTATAAAAACCCCAGTTACAGCAGAGCGAGAGAACCGTTCTGGTCACCACATTACAGGAAGGACATGATTCCACTGGAGAGGGGACAGAGGAAATTTATGACGATGTTGTCAGTGAAATAACTTCCCAGAGGAAGTCACCTTTTATTTACATGTGGAGAGACCTTGACACTGATCCAGCTCCATCAGAGCCAGCTCTCAGACACTTCTGTTCTTATCTGTCAGCCAGGGCTCCCTGATTGGACCAGATTAACAGCCCCAATCATGAAAATCATATCCTGTGAGGTCCACCTGGCTGATCTGTTACAATCACTACAGTCAAGAATGGAGAGTTTTAGCTTTGAGGAACGGTTGGATTAGCTGAAACTGTTTTCTGTGGAACAGAGGAGGTTGAGGGGAGATTAGATCGAGGTGTGTAAAATGATGCGGGGTCTGGATAGAGTGGATAGGAAGGACTGATTTCCATCAGCAGAGAGGGCAATAAGCATGGGGAGTGTTTGAAATCAATTGGGGGCAGGGTTTGAGGGGAATTGAGGAAAATATTTTTTTTATCCAGAGGCTGGTGGGATCTGGGACTCACAGTCTGAAAAGGAGAGGCAGAAACCTTCACTGCATTGAGAAGCACCCAGCTTTGCACTCGGGGATGCTACACAATAAGGACAGGAACTGGAAAGGTTGGGCGGTTAATTCTCAGATGGCATAGATACAATGCGTTGAATGGCCTCTTTTCATGCTGTAATTTTGTGCTTGCCATAGGGACCATGAACAAATAGGCTATAACTTAATTTAAGAGATTTAGAATCATAGAATTTGAATTTAGGAGTTGGGACATCATGTTGATGTCGTACAGGATGTTGTTGAAGCCTCTACTGAAATACTGTGTGCAGTTCTGGTCACCCTGCTATAGGAAGGATGTTACTAAACTGGAGAGGGTTCAGAAAAGATTTACCACAATGTTGCTGGGAACAGAGGTTTGTGTTATAGGGAGAGGCTGGATACGCTCGGACTTCTTTCCCTGGAGCTTAGGGATTGAGAGGTTTATAAAATCATGAGGGGTATAAATAAGGTGAATGGCAGATGTATTTTCCCTAGAGTGGGGGATTTCAAGACTGGGGGCATAGTTTTAAGATGAGAGGAGAAAGGTTTAAAAAGGACATGAAGGGTAACTTTTTAACAGAGAGTAGTTTGTGTGTGGAATGGACTTGCAGAGAAAGTGGTGGATGTGGGTACAGTTACAATGTTTAAAAGACATTTGGATAAGTACATGAATAAGAAAGGTTTGGCGGGATATTGGCCAAGCGCAGGTTGGTGGGATGAGTTTAGTTTGGGACTATGGTCAGCATGGACTGGTTGGATCTAAAGGTCTGTTTCCGTGATGTTTGACTCTGTGAATACCTACAGTGCGGAAAGAGCCTTTTGGCCCACTGAGTCTGCACTGACCTTCTGAACAACATTCCACCCATCCAGAAAGAGCCCCAGCTCCCTACTCTATCCCCATAACCCTGCATTTACTATGGCCAATCCACCTAACCCACACATCTTTGGACGTTCAGGTAAGTATTTCGAAACAAAAAAAAAATTAAAAAAAGGTGGTCACATTGAAACAAAGCCCTTTAAAAGGACAAACAGCAGGGAAGGAAGCTTGTGTATTTGCCCTCAGTGCTATACATAGCTTTATATTTGCAATGAGATTGGTTCCTTTGCAAATAAATCAACGGTATTGTTTAGGATAAGAAGGCTGAACTTTGTACTGAGGATATCGTGCTTGCAATGAGAGACCATTGCATGGGCACAATCAAAATGTACCCTTTGTTGGTGATGGGTTGATACAATTCAAAGCCAGCAGAAAATACGTGAAGCTATGTCCTGCTGTGTCTGACTAGCTGATGGTAATAGAGATGTACAGCACGGAAACAGATCCTTCGGTCCAAACCGTCCATGCCGACCAGATATCCTAAGTTAATCTAGTCCCATATCCCTCTAAAACTTTCCTACTATGTACTCATGCAGATGCCTTTTAAATGTTGTAATTGTACCAGTGTCCTCCACTTCCTCTGGCAACTCATTCCATACACACACCACCCTCTGCGTGAAATCTTCGCTCCTTTTAAATCTTTTTCCTCTCACCTTAAACCTATGCCCTTCTAGTTTTGGACGCCCCTAGCCTGGAGAAAAGACCTTGGCTATTCACCCTACCCATGCCCCTCATGATTTTATAAACCTCTGTAGTATTTACTGAGGTGACAGATTTGGGTCAGCAGTTGATGTCCTGCACAGAGATTTTCAACAGATGCTTGATTAAAAAAAAAACACCGATTAGAACTTGTTTACAAAATTGGTGCCCAAATCTGGCCACAGTAGATTCACAGAATCTCTACAGTGCAGAAAGAGAGGCCATTTGGCCCATGAAGTCCACACTGACCCTCCAAAGAACATCCCACCCAGTCCCCTCACCTTGCATTTCCCATGGCTAATCTAACTAACCTGCACATCTCTGGACACTATGGGTAATTTCGCATGGCCAAACCACCCAAACTGCAAATATTTGGACTGTGGGAGGAAACCGGAGCACCCAGAGGAAACCCACGCAGATCCGGGGAGAATGTGCAAACTCCACACAGTTGCCTGAGGCTGGAATCAAACCCAGGTCCCTGGCGCTGTGAGGCAGCAGTGCTAACCACTGAGCCACTGTGCTGCCCTATTTTTAAATTACAATGAAACCTGGAAGAAAAAGCTAATCTAATGGTGACCCATTATAAAATCCCACCTGGTTCACTAATGTCGTCTATAGAAGAAAGCTGCCATTCTTACCAGGCCTCCATCCGACTCCAGACCACTGCTATGTAGTTGACACTGAAATAAAAACAGAAATTGCTGGAAAAGCTCAGCAGGTGTGGCCTGATCTGTGGCGAGAAATCAGAGTTAACGTTTCAGACTGTGTGACCCTTCCTCAGAGCTGATTGACTGTTAACTGCCCCCTGAGGAATAAATCCTGGGCATAGAAAATAAATGTAGGGATAGCCCTTCCAGCCTGCACCACCATTCAATATGATCATGGCTGATCATGCAATTTCAGTATCCCACTCCCACTTTCTCTCCATATCCCTTGTTCCCTTTACCTGCAAGGGCCATGTACAGCTCCCTATTGAATATATCTAATGAACTGGCCCCAACAGCTTCCTGTGGGAGAGAATTCCACAAGTTCACGACTCTGGGTGAAGAAATTCTTCCTCATCTCAGGCCTGAATGGCTCACCCCTTATTCTTAGACTGTGGCCCCTAGTTCTGGACTTGCCCAACATCGAGAACATTCTTCCCACAGCGAGCCTGTCCAGCCCCATCAGGATTTTATATGTTTCTATGAGATTACCCCCTCATTCTTCTAAATTCCAGCAAATGACTAAACAACAGTGTCAATGGCCCTTTGAATGACTTTATTTTAGCAAGCGTTAGAAGCAGTATACATACAAAAATCAGGAGAAGAGTAGGAATGGGATAGGGGTTGGAGTTTGAAGGTAACAGGACAATTTGAGAAAGCAGATATGTGCTAAATCATCTGAATCCTGGGCTCTGTAAATACAGGCAGCGAGTATGAAAGGTTATGCCAAACCTGTGTGAATCACTGGCTAGCCTTTAGTTGGAGAACTGTGCACAATTCTGAGTGTCACACATGAAGACTCTGGAAAGGAAACAGAAGAGATTTACAAGCTGGATTCCAGGGATGAAGGATTGCACTAATGTGGACAGTTCTCCTACGAGCAGAGACGGCCGAGGGGAGATTTAATCAGAGCTGTTTCACATCAGTCAAGAGTTTACACAAAGTGAAATTTCCAAAACTGTTCCCCCTGGCTGAAGGGGGTCAATAACACTTTTGAAATGTAGTCACTGTTGCAATGTCGGCAAACAAGACTCACAAACACAAATTAGATAAATAACCAGCTAATCTGTCTTAGTGATGTTGGTTAAGGGTCGATCATTGATTAGGACACCAAGGTGCAATCCCTTGCCTTTGCCGAAAAATGTTACTTAGAAACATGGGAAGTAGGAATGGGAGAGGATCATTCGAGCCTGCTCCACCATTCAACAATGGTCATGGATGATCAGCTCAGCACCCTCTCTGGGTGAAGACATTTCTTCTCATCTCAGTGCTAAATGGCCAACCACACATCCTTCGACTGTTCTGGACTTCCCAATCATTGGGAACATCGTTCCTTTGCTTTCCGTGTCTGGTCCTGTTAGAATTTTATACACTGTACGAGACTCCACCCCCCCCCACCTCACTCTTCCAAACTCCAATCCAGTCTCTCTCCATACATCAGTCCTGCCATCCCAGGAATCAGTCTGGAAACCTGGCCGAAGTATAATGTGACCCAAGGTGGCTGACACACCTCAAAAGCATCACCCCTTGATTCCTGCAATACTTTGGCAACAGTAGATGGCAGGAGTAGATGGTGGTACAGTGATAATGTCACTGAGCTAGTGATGCACAGGTCCTATCTAATGCCCCGAGTTCAAATTGCACCACAGCAGAAGTTCAGCTCATTGAGCTAGAATGTAAAAGTGGTTTCAGCAACAGTGACAGTGAAATTAATCGGCCACTGGCCCTTGAAGGTAGGGGCTTTCTGTCATCCTCACTGGGTCTTGTCTACATGCAACTCCAGACCCACAGCAACGTGCTGTAAGTGGCCCTCTTGCCAGTCACTCAGTATAGATGCTATTTTGGAATTGGCAGTAAAGTCCAGAAACACCCAAAACCTGTCAAAGCAAAAAGTCCCACTTGAGAGTGTGTTCTGATGATGAAGGGAAGGTTCTGGGAAGAGGTTGCGGGGCAGTGTTGAGATAGCATCTCATCTCAGACCTTAATATTTGTCTAGGACAGTAGTCAAATTGGCTGTTTCAGCTCTGGGCATCTCAACATAAAGTTTGAGAAGATGAGACTTACCATTGAGGGTACTGTATGTTCAGGGTAGAAAATACTAGCTGCCTTATAGCACAAATCAGGTTGGATAAAGTGTAGCAAATCTTTTCTACACCAGCCAGATCAACCAGCATTGCAGTTTTAATGCTAACCTGTGAAAAGTCAGCACTGCAAAACTACAGGTCCTTCGGCCATTAACAACGCCTCATTTATGTTCCAGCGTATTGTCGAGTGCTCCTTTCACTCAGGGCTAGTTCCTGTTTCATTCCCTTGGTGTTGAGATCAGCTCCTTTGCTGGGCGATTGGTTTGGCACAGCAGACAAGCAAAGATTCCCAACAAACCCGACACTCAGTTGGGAGTGCTGAATGATCGAAAGGGAATAACTAACTGTGCACATTGCAGTTGGTTAGCTCCTGTAGTATCACTGCTTACACTTAAGAGGGCGTGATATTTGATATTAAATTGTGGCTGTTGCCAATCAGAAATTAATCACACCACTTAATCCCAGCGCATTCTGCAGGAAGAATGTGAATCCCAGTGTCAGGCAGGAACTCAATCGCTGTGGATTCCTGGGTTGGATCGTTGGGCTGTCAACAGGTTCAAACAAACCTGACACCATGCACTGTGCTGTCATGTGCTCTCCACACAGGATTTCTTCAGCACTGGTAAATATGACCCTCCTGTAAAAAGAAAGAGCAATAAACATGATTATGTCAATGTTCTCCTGCAGCATCATCAGTGTGTGTGGCCCATACACCAGGATAGCTTCCTTGACAGTTTGTCAGTGTTACAAAGAAATGTCAGGCATGCCGAAACCAAGTCATGATCTGAGATACATAGCTGTGTTAGATATTGTCCAACTTAAATACAATTGTAAAAACAGTCCTTTGCTTTACTGCCACACAGCCCTTCTCATTGAGGGAGTATACCAGCTCCACTAAAGCTAAGTGCTGCACAGTGCTATATGTAATAGATGCAAAGTTGTACATGTCCGCTATGGAGTGAAAGCATTAAAACTGTGACCTCAGGTAATTTATATAGTCCTGTTTCTTTTTTTTTCCCCTCACAGGTAATTTGTATAGCCCACTTTCTCAAGGGCAATTAGGGATGGGTAAGAAATACTGGCCAACCCGTGATGCCCACATCCTATAAATGAATAGAAAAAAAATTCCACACACTAACAGGCCTTAAAATTTGCACTGCGCATGCAGATAAACGTTAGCTGCAGCTTCTTCCGGTAAATCCTCCTATTGCACACACACGCACTGCTAAATGTTTTGTCTGGTGAGGGAGTTGTTTATGCTATCACTCGGAACACTCTGGTCATGTCAATATACAGTCTCAGTGCAATCTTATTGCCTCCCATGTTGACACAGGAGCTTCACTCTGTTGTTCATGTTCAAAGTTCAGTTTGCACTGAAGCTCAGACAGCTTTCTGTCATGCTCACAGGTTGTTGTCCACTCAGCAAACACTCTTTCACACTTTGCGCTGATCCACACAGACAGAACTTGGTCTAGAGCTGGTGAGCTGTTTTTTTTTTTTTAAAAAGCCTTTCATGATTCGCCTACTGTCTGAGCAATGGTGATTTAGTGAATGCTACAGTCAGACTGGCTTATGGGTTGAGACTTATTGAGAAAAGCAGATGGAGACAAGTTGTTTGAAAAGAAAGTCAGTACTGAAGTGAACCTGTGGAATTGAGTCTTTAAAATATGAGTCCAGGCATCATTCAGACATACAACAAAGCACACATGCCACACATACACTAAAGACCAAAAGAGCGTGTGCATACACACATGAAAGCAACAAGATTAAAAACCACTTTACTCAATTTTAGCAAATGACATTTCAAAATACAAGACAGAGTAAGACAGCAATTTTAAAAGGTTCTATTTGTTTTGCGGAGTTAAAAAAAGAAATCTACAGCAATGTCAAAACCTGAAACAAATCTGCACCATCAAAATACGGTAAAAAAATACAACAATGCTTACAGCATGCTTCAGAAACTGTTGCACAAAAATGCAGCTCTGGAAGGGGCTGACAGTTAGTTAAATGTACCTAGGTAGGAACTACAGAAATATAAAACTTCAAAATTTTTTACAACTGAAATTTTCTTGTAAAGCCTTAAGATTTTGTTTAAGAAAAAGTTCAAGTCAACAGTAACTTACTTCAGGAAGGATCAATCACATTGTGTTTTGAAGATAACACCCTGCTCTCTCCCAAAAAACTAGAACGCACACACACAATCAGATAGTGTCATACAATTCAGATATATAGTTAAAATTCGCTTTTGTAAAACTTCTAATTCATTAGCTGAATGCTTTTGATCTTTTAGGGCATGCATCTAAAAATGGGGTTTTGTCATTAAGATAATGTACAATATACAAAGGTATCAACATTGAGATACCCTTGGACCCTATAACAATGACAAGACCACTGCAAAATTAACTGGCCAAACCAGACCAAGTGAAAATTACTTGCACAAGGAACATTAGTTACAAAGTGTCTTCAAGATCATAAGGAGGTCTAATTATCATTTTGAAAAAAGTGTGTTCTCAACACAACGTAATAAATTACACAGGACTAGTCAAAAATCCCAACAAGAGGTCTCAAAAATCCTGCTTCCAGTGCTAGACCAGCCATTTTTACAGAACCAATCTTCAGCAACCGAGGACTATCTCAAAAGAATGCAAGCAACCATTAAATGCAAGTGAAACTGTGTAGCTTAGAGTTAGTAATATTTGTGGATCTGTACAGATCCAAAGTGTTAGCAACTGAGAATGTGTCACCTGACCATAAAATATTAATGCTGAGTTTTAATAAAAAAAACAAAAGGCCTGCTTTAACGTCAATGTTGACTGTATTAAATTACAGGTTACTGTCTGTCTGAAGTTGACCAGTCAACTTGGAGAGTTATTAACGTCAACTGTTCTAAATAAGAGAACAGTCTGTAGTCCTATCCCAAGTATCGCTCCTCACTTTTCAGATTAAAAACAGAAGAAATTATGTGCAGAAATACAATACAAACTCAGACACTACCATCGCTCCCGCACCCTCTTCAGCACCTGTACAGTGTAGGAGTAGAGACCTTAAAGTCCCATGTTTCCAGAAAAAAAACAAAAAACAAAAAACTGATACAAATGCTAGGTCCATTAGTGCATTAGCGGGTTTAGTTTTTGTTATACTCGACTGGCTTGTCCCCAGTCTCGGCCAATAGACACGTGCGGACTAGTGCTTCTGTGACCGCGTAAGGGTCACAATTGGCAGAGGGACGGCGGTCTTCAAAGTACCCTTTCTTGTCCTGGCCGACTGATCGGGGAATTCGGATACTGGCCCCTCGGTTTGCCACACCGGCCGAGAACTCATTGATATTAGAGGTTTCGTGGTGGCCCGTCAAGCGGCGAGCGTTGTCCAAGCCTCCCTTGGGGTCATAGGCACGGATGTGATATTGATGTCTCTTGCCCAGTCTTTCGATGGACTCTTCAATAAATCTGAAGAGAAAACAACTTTGTTACTTTGTGCTGAACTGGTGTCCATTCTTACCCCTTATTGCTGGCAAATGAGGAATAGCCTATTCTAAACAATATCCGTTACTCTCTCAGTCATGTCCCATTTGCTCTGTCAGAAAATAGAGCCAGTAAGTCAGAATCACAGCATGGAAACAGACCCTTCAGCCCAACTTGTCCATGCCGACC
This sequence comes from Rhincodon typus, assembly GCF_021869965.1. NCBI lineage: Eukaryota > Metazoa > Chordata > Chondrichthyes > Orectolobiformes > Rhincodontidae > Rhincodon > Rhincodon typus. Next base: position 2,118,164 of record NC_063341.1, read on the forward strand.
AAGTTTCCCCAAGCTAAACTAGTTCCACTTGTCTATATTTGACCTACATCCCTCTAAAACATTTCCTATTCATGTACCTGTCCAAACGCCTAAAACGTTGTAACTGTTACCTGCATCCAGCATTTCTTCTGGCAGTTCATTCCACATATGCACCACACTGAGAACGTTGCCCCTCAGGTCCCTTAAATCTTTTTTCCTTTCACCTTAAAGATATGCCCTCTGGTTTTGGACTTCCTTGGAAGAGGACTTTTGCTATTCACCTTATCTATGCCCCTCATGATTTTAAAAGCCTCAAAAAAAAAAGTCACGCCTCAACCTCCTAGCCTCCAGTGAAATAAGTCCCAGCCTATCCAACTTCTCCTTATAACTCAAATCCTCCAGTCCTACAACATCCCAGTAAATAGTTTCTGCAACCCTCTCCAATTTAATAACATCCTTCCTAAAAGCAGAGCAAGCAGAACTGAACACAATATTCCAAGAGTGGCCTCACCGACATTTGTATACAAAACGTTCCCAACTCCTACACTCTGGTCTGAGCAATGACAGCAAGCGTGCTACATGTCTCCTTAATTTACTAATGCGATAGCCCACATTCCATGCAAATAGTTCCTCAAATGCTGTCTTTCCACTCATAAGAAAGCACTCACTCCCAAATCTATTAGCAGAGATGGACCAATGGAGCCAGATGCCTTCTCAAAAATGTTTCAAGAAGAGGGCAAACTTAATATTTGATACTCACTTCAACCCACCCTCGTTTCGCATGGATTTGGTGCTAAAATTGGTGTGGCACCCTGCACCGTTCCAGTTGCCTGGAATGGGCTTGGGGTCAAAGCTGGCAATGATACCAAAATCCTCGCACACCCTGTGCAGAATAAACCTCGAAATCCACAGGTGGTCTCCCATCTTGATGCCTTCACATGGTCCAATTTGATACTCCCACTGCAGAAAAAAGGTGAAAAATAAAAACAGCAATTAGCTCAAAAACAAAACAGGGGCTTCATACAGTGCTCTCTGCACAACCTAAAATCAGAGCTGAAAGAAGCCAACACTGCAGAAGACGACCCAATGTGTGACAGATTTGCACAATCCAGTATGCACTGGCTACACATTAAACCTAAAGTTAGCTGCTCAGATCCATTATGACAGGGAGAGTCTTTTGTTCACTCCCTTTTGAGGATGCAAAATCTGAGTGGTAGCAGGAAGAAACTGCAAGAAAGATCAATGATAATAGAATGGCACCAAGCAAATAGCTCAAAGCCATGGGGACCATGGTGGACTGAATGGTCTCCATCTCCACTTGTAGCTATTCTGATAAGCTTACTATCAATGGGCTGCCCAATAAATAATGCTAAAGTGGCTAGAATTCCCAATAGCTGACTTTAAATTCATTCATGAGGGCATCATCAGCTAGACCAGAATTTACTGCCCATCCCTAATTGCCCAGTGGGCAATTAAGAGTCAACCACATTGCTATGGGTCTGGAGTCACATGTAGGCCAGACCAGGTAAAGATGGCAGTTTCCTTCCCTAAAGGACATTGGTGAACCAGCTGGGATTTCAACCCCCACTCCGCCAAGAATCAACTTCGGTTTCATGGTCATTCTGGAATTAGGAGTTTCACACTTTTTATTGTATTCAAATTCCACCATCTACCATGGCAGAATTCGAACTTGGGCTCCTGAGAACATTTCCTGGGTCTCTGGAATAACAGCCCCGTGATAATACCATTAGACCACCACTTCCCACATGCCAGTGCTTAGTGTCCAATCATGGAGTCAAAACCTGGGTGCCTTTAGGTCTACCACAACAGGACAGGAGGCCATTCTGTCCCTTGAACCTCTTCTGCCATTCAACTGTAATCTCCATGAGCCTCCAACAAAATGGGGCGGGGGGGGGGGGGGGGGGAGGAGTGGAAAGAGGGAAGGAAATAGTTTCAAGGCAGACATTACAGACATCAAAAGCAATTCCCAACTGTGAAATCAGCAGCTCCCACAAACTTATTCTTAAGAATGAGGCAGACAACTAAAAGACGATCAAGGATCCCACTGACATCAGTAAACATTATGAACTGACTCCATCAAAAACTGCCCTCAGTATGCCCCAGCACTGAGACACTGCATGCAGAATCATAGTCTGTATATAGTGTGGAAGCAGGCCTTTTGGTCCATCAAGTCTCCACTGACCTTCCAAACAGCATCCCACCTACGTGTCCCATTGAGGTCAATTTGAGATTGTCAACCATAGCTGACACTCCATGGCAAAAACTGAGTGCACTTTTTTGCCCGATAAACCAAATGTCAAGATCTTAGTCACATTCCACATCCTTTGGCATGGTTCATTTTTCACATTCAAAAATGAATTGCCATCAATTCTGAAGCAGTTAAAGCTTTCAAATCCTGTTTGTCCCTCTCCCTCATTCTTGGCCACATATCCCTAACTTCATCTCCTCGAAGTATTGATCCCAATTCACTTGGGAATGTTGTCGTAGTATCAGGATCCACCAATGCTTGCAGACAGTAGAATCCAAATGCAAGCTACTCATTGTGTGAAGGATTTCCTCAGGCTACCTTGCTTTTGTTTGATCTTCAATCTGATCTTGCTGGTGGTCAAACCTGTCAGCATTACAAACAGTCTTCCTCACTGTCTTTTAGAGGGAGGTGATGGACTGTTAATCCAAAAGACTGAGGTAATGTCCTGTGGACCCAGGTTTGAATCCTGCCATAGCAGATGGTGGAATTTGAACCTAATAAAAACATGGAATTAAGAGTATAACAATGACCATTAATCCATTGTTGATTGTTGGAAAAACCCATCTGGTTCACCAATGTTTTTAGGGAAGGAAACTACCATCCTTATCTGGTCTGGCCTACATGTGACTCCAGACCCACAGCAATGTGGTTGACTCTGAACTGCCCTCTGGACAGTTAGGGATAGGTAAAAAATGCTGGCCTAGTCAGTGATACCCATGTCCCCTGATTTGAAAAAACATTCATGATTTTAAACACCTTCATCAAAGCTCCCCCAGCCTATATAACTGTGAAATGCAAATAAACAGTTGTGAAGACAGAACAGTTTTGGGACATGGATGACTAGCATCTTTTTACAGATAAGTGACACCCGGAACTTCAGACAATTCTGCAGTTGGGACCAAAGCCGGGATCTTTATACCTGGTACTCTCTGCTATCAACTAGATGGAGTTGGCTGTATTACAAACTCAGCTGACCATGTATGATGTGACAGAAAACTTGTCCACACAGTGAGTAGTCTGGAAGGCACTGTCTGGGAATGGGGTGGAGACAGATTCAACTGTGGCATTTGAGGGGGCATTGGACAGTTTTGGCTAGTAATGGTGTGCAGGAATGGGGTTGGGAATGGCAGGAGATTGGCACTTGACAACAGAACTGGACTTGACAATAGAGCTCATCCAGGCACTTGGGCCAAATAGCCTATTTCTGTACCATAATAATTCTGATTCAAAGATCTTGGGAGGGAAGAATAAAACTTGCACCAGCCTGGTTTTGCTCTTTAAAGAAATCACACCACTTGGATTACAATTCTTCTGCAATGTACAGCCTCATGATTTCATGTTGAATTTCTCTATCCACCCATTCCACTGACGCGGTTCTCTTCAACACTGACCATCTTCCTCCCATACAGCCATGCGCCACATCTCCAAATTAAAAAATGAAGTTCTATCCTTTAGCTCTCCCCCCTCTCACTCAATCCCCAAGTCATTAACTCGTACCAATGGGACTCATTTTACATTCTGTGCTGGTCAAAGTGACAGTCATTTTCTGCTGGTTGGCTATTTCTACTGTCCACACCAATGTTGAACTGATTCTGCAAAGGATAGGAATGTTTGCAAACCCTCACACCAGCTCAGTGGTTTATCACTCAGAATTTGCAAGCTGTACTTCAATTAAGGCTTATGCCAGAATTCCAACCCACAACCACCTTTGTGGTTATTTGTTATCGCTCTTCAACCTTGTAAAACAACATTAAGCAACCACCAGTCCCCTCTCACCTGAGATGCCATTACTTCAGCATTGGTACCAGAGATATGAATTCCAGCATAAAGGCAGGCTCGGTAATGAGCCTCCACAATATCTCGGCCGTAAGCTTTGTCTGCGCCAACTCCACAGTAATAGGGTCCTAGAAAGTAACATGATCCCACTTACTGAGCACACCAGTAAAGTAGCAAGAGGTAAATAAGCAATTGTCCATTGAGACCATCCCACACACTGCAATGCATAACCTCTAACTTCAGCAGTATTGCTGAAAATAAATATCAAAAACTTTTTGACACTCACTAGGTCAGGAAATACCCATTTTAAAAAAGGGAAAACCAACATATATACTGTTGGAGAGAAGTGGCAAGTGGATTCTGATTGGTAGAGGCAGTGCCATGGAGAAGACACCAGTTAATGATGATTGACAATTAACTGCAAGGGTTAATGTTTGATTTTAAAATCAGGCAGGTTCACAGATTTGTCAAAGCTCTGCTTGGAGAGCCAAGCCAAGAAAATAAGCTCACTTATTTTGTGCCACCTTTCAAGTTACCATTTATTCTCTTGGGCTCTCCTCACTGATCTTTGCTTCCTTCCAAATTTGAAAGTACACTCAATAGCCTAAAACATCCCAGTGGTTGCAGTTCTTTTAAAAATCTCACTGCCAAAAGCAACATCCTTACTCCAGATCCAAGGGAAGTGGAAAAAAATAGCATACCTTGTGGTCCAGGAAAGCCATTGGAGGGCCATCCAAAGGGATGTCCGTCTGTTCCTAATAAAGTGTACTCTTGCTCCATTCCGAACCACGGATCCTCATTTGCAACCATGGTCATTATTTTCTGGCATGAGTTTCGCAGATTAGTCTCTGCAGAGACAAAGAGGTGTGTAATCTCACTGTCATCCATCAGCTTCACATCTACAAGCAACTAGTAATTCTACAGACGCATATTTCAATCAGCATAAAGAAAAATCGCCTCAACTGTCTCATTTAATGCAGACAGAACTCAATTCTATGGATCTGATATATTCCACACTTTAACAGTTCAGAAACAACAGACATGCCAAATATGATGAAACAAAGCCCTTCAATTACTCCTGTTAGATATCCTTTTTGACTATTGCAATGCAGCATTTTGGACACGGTAATATGAACTCTGCATATTGAGCACCCATTACCAAGGGACTAACCTCCAGCTCACCCAAAGACAACACCAAAGGGGCCAGCTCTTTGAAAGCTGCAATATTCTTTGGGGAGTTACTTGGGATAAATGTGGGTATGTATCAACAGCACGAGGAAAGTGGCCTTGTGCTCACAATTTGACTAAGCTAGATTGGCATGGCTCGAAGGAATTTGAATAATTAGGTGAGAACAATCTGGGGTATGGAGGAAGGCTACATTGAGACTTGAGCTGACTTATTCCGCAAAGCAACTGAAGAACAAGGGATAGTAGGAACTGCAGATGCTGGAGAATCTGAGATAACAAGGTGTACAGCTGGATGAACACAGCAGGCTGAGCAGGAAGGCTGAAGTTTCAGCCTTCCTGCT
>NC_063341.1:2124116-2133456 GCF_021869965.1 Rhincodon typus
GTCTTTATAGAACATAAAACAGTATAGCACAGTACAGGCTCTTCGGCCCAGGGATGAAGAGACTGCAATTGGTGGGAAGTGAGAACTCCCCCAAGTCTGCTACATATTCAGTAGCAACTCCCAGAAGAGGCGTAAACATAATTTGAAAAAAGGAAAATTTGCAATGTTATAGGAACAGTAAGAACCAATGCTGAAAGGGTTAGCAGAGGTACGATGGATTAAATGACCTCAGCAAGCTGACTCAAACTAACTGGACAACTAAACAAAGTGTTAGCATTGGTGGGATGGATCAGATGCCTGAAAATCCCTTTTGTTCTGTCTCTTGATGATAGCCACCCCATGACTGACAAGCTGGGCCTTGATCCCAAATCTAGAAATCTTATCGTCCCTCCAGTGTGGAAACAGGCCCTTCAGCCCAACAAGTCCATACCAACCCACACAGCATCCCACCAAGACCCATCACCCTATAATCCACCCACACACAGTCGCCAGAGGGTGGAATCAAACCTGGGTCACTGGTGCTTTGAGGCAGCAGTGTTAACCACTGAGCCACTGTGCCACCCTCAATCTTTGTTTCTCTCCACACAAATCATTGGGGTCAAACCTGTGGCTATCTACCTTGTGGTTTGGTGTTATGTGATTTGACAATGCCCTGGCAATGAGCCTTTGCATGTTATGACTAGCTCTTCAGTCTCAGGGAAAACTGCACCCAGTGTGTACCTGCTGGTTTCCTATTGTATTTGAGGACTTCACAAAGGACAAGCTTGTTTGGATCCTTCCGGAAAGGATCCCGGAACATGGCTGACGGGATGAGGTACATGTCGCTGTTGGATCCTTCTGACTGATACGTGCTCGAACCGTCAAAGTTCCACTCTGGGAGATCTGCAAGAGAGAACAAACAGTCTCATGGCAGCCAAAGACAAAAGCCCTCGGAACTCAAAAGTATTGTTTACATAGGGAGCTCGTGGAGAAAGTTTCATTTTAATCTGGAGACTGAAAACTGAATATTGGATTATTCGAGGAGGAGTCATTTTTTCATTTGTTCAGCCCTGTGTTTGAATTCTTCTTTATACTTACTTTTTTCTCCTTTTTATGCATGCTTAATATTAAATCTGTGGGCAAGGAAAGGTATTATATTTTTGTATATTTGGTGTTATTGAGAGCTTTAAGGCTTAATGTCCGAAGGTATTCAAGAAACCCAGTGTGATGACTTGTACATTTAGAGAACTGATCACACAGCAGGATCTGTCAGATGGGTGATAACAGTGTGGAGCTGGAGGAACACAGCAGGCCAGGCAGCAGAGGAGCAGGAAAGTTGACGTTTCGGGTCGGGACCGTTCTTCAAAAAGCCCCGAAACATCAGCTTTCCTGCTCTTCTGATGCTGCCTGGTCTGCTGTGTTCCTCCAGCTCCAGTGTGATCTGACTCCAGCATCAGACATTCTTACTATCTGACTCAGTCAGGTGGGTGACTGTCAAGAAAGGTAAGGTAGTGGCTCAGAAATCTCCTGTGGCTATTTCTCTCTCAAACAGCTATTTGTTTTGGGTACTTGAAATAGATGGTCTCAGGAAATTAGAAGCAGTAGTCAGATCCTGGGTACTAAGAATGAATCTTGTGTTAAATGGGGTTTGTCAAGACCAAAGAATAACTGTTATAGGGGACTCAATGAGGGACACAGACAGAAGATTTTGCAGCAGTGAACATGAATCTAGGATGGCATGTTGCATTCCTGGTGCCAGTGTTAAGGACGTTTCAACATGTTTGAAGCATATTGTCAAAGAGGACAGACAGAGACACAGACACCAGATGTTGTTGTACACATTGGTGCGAATGACAGTTGGGGAATGTGTTAAGGCTGTGCAGTATGTATAGAAGAGGTTACTTGGAAGGTTTAAAAAAACAACCAACAACAGTAATCTTTTGCTTACTTCTACTGCCAAGTTCTAATGAGGGTAGGCATAAGAGGATAAGGGAGATAAATCAATGGCTGAAGAGGTGATGCAACGTGCAGGGGTTCAATTTCTTGGACAGAAAAGACCTGTTCAAAAAAGGTTGGGTTTCACCTGAACTGGAAAGGGACCATATCCTGGTGGTTAGATTTGCTAGTCATATTTTGGGAGCCTGTCAACTTTTAGAGAGGGGATATGGGGTCTTCGTAAGTAACAGCAAAAATTGAGAAACAAATGAGGATGGTTCTGCATCAGAAAAGAACAAGTTAATTAGAATAGTCAGACAAGAGGAAGTCAGCGAATGAAGTAACTCTGAAGAATCAAAACTGCATTTATTTCAAAAAGAGGTCTTACAGTTAAAGCTGATGAACTCAGGGCATGTACGGGAACATGGGACTGGGTCATCACAGCTATTACAGAAAGTAGGCTGACAGAAGGACAGAACCGGCAGCTCAATGTTTCAGGTTTAGACATTATAGGAAGGCTAGAAAGGAGAGTGAGAGCGAGCCATTTTTGATTCAGGAAAACTGTAATTAGAGAAGGTATTTGAGTGATTGTACTATAGGGTCCCCAATATAATATAGGGTCCTCAAAATAAAAATGAGAAGCAAATATGCAGAGATTTCAAATAAATGCAAGAATAAAATGGTTGTAACAGTCAGGAATTTTAATTTTCTAATCATTGACTGGGACTGCCGTAGTGACAAATGTTTGGATGGTGAAGAATTTGTTCCATGTTTTCAAGAAAATTCTCATCAATGCATAAATGTTCTTACCAGAGAAGGAGCAAAATTTGAGCTTCTCTTTGGAAATAAGCCAGGGTAAATGACTGAGGTGTTAGTAGGGGAACACTTTGGGATTAGTGATCATTATTCTAATAGTTTTAAGATAGTTCTGGAAAAATACAAGTTTTCCATAAAAGTTAAAGCTCTAATTGGAGTGGACTGTTCACAGGTAAAAGGACGACTGACAGGTGGGAGGCTTTCAAAAACAGGAGTTCAGAGGCATTATGTTCCTGTTAAAGAGAGGCAAGGCTGGTAAGATTACAGAACAATAGATGAATAAAGATATTGAAGTTTAGTCAAGAATAAAAAAAACATGTATTAGATATAGACGACTGGGATCAACTGAATCTCTTGAAAAGCAGAAAGAGAGTCTAGGGGCATTCTTAATGAAATCAGGAAGGCAAAGGGTGGATGAGACAGCCTTGGCAGATAAGGTTAAAGATAATCAGAAAAGATTTTACAAATACATTAGCAAGACAGCAACTAGAGAGAGTAGGACTCCTTAAAGATCAAGGAGGTTGTCTTTGTGTTGACCCTCAGGAGATAGGAGAGACATTAAATGACTATTTTGTCAGTTTTTACTGCTGAGAGAAAAAAAATGGAGGCTACAGAACTCGGAAATAAATATAGATGTTTTGAAAACAGCTCACAATAAAAAGAAAGTGCTGGAGGTCTTAGAAAATAAAAGGTAGATAAATCTCCAATGCCTGATCGAGTGTATCCCACAACTGTGGCAAGTTACGGAGGAAATGGAGGGGGGGGCCCAGCAGAAATATTTGTATCATCCATAAAAGTGGGTGAAGTACCAGAGGACTGGAGGATGGCTAATGTTGTGCCATTGTTTATGAAAGTCTGGAGGAAACGCCTGGAAACTACAGACCTGAGACTGGCATCAGTGGTAGGCAAGTTGTTGGTGGTGATTCTGAAAGGATTTACATACATGGAGGCAGAACGTTTACTTGGATTTAAATAAAGCCTTTGACAAGGTTCTGCGTGGTAGACTGGTTAGTAAGGCTAGATCACATGGGATTCAGGGTGAGCTCACTAATTGGCCTGGCTGTAGGAGACAGAGGGTGATGGTGGTCTAATTTTTTGGACTGGAGGCCTGTGACCAGCAGCATTTCACTGGGTTCAGCACTGGGTCCACTTTTGTCTGTCATTTACATTCAACCTATAGCAGGAGGACTGCAGCGGTTCAAGGTGGCAGCTCACCACCATCTTCTCAAGGGCAACTAGGGATGGGCAAGAAATGCTGGCCAGACAGCGACACCCACATTCTACAAATGAATGAAAAAAAAATGATGATTTGGATGAGAATATAGGAGGCATGGTTAGTAAGTTTGCAGATGACACCAAAATTGGTGGCATAGTCGACAGTGAAAAAGGTTATCTATGATTCAAAAGAGATCTTGATCTATTGGGTCAATGGGCTGAGGAGTGGCAGATGGAGTTTGATTGGGATAAATGTGAGGTATTGCATTTTAGTACAACAAACAAGGACAGGACTTATACAGTTAATGGTAGGGCCCAGGGTAATGTTGTTAAACAGAGACCCAGGAGTTCAAGTACCTAATTCTTTGAAATTTGTGTAACAGGTAGACAGGGTGGTTAAGAAAGCATTTAGCATGCTTGCCTTCATTGCTCAGACCAATGAGTATTTGGTTAGGATGTCACATTGAGGTTGTACAGAATGCTGGTGAGGCCTCTTCTGGATTGTGCGGGTCTGGTTGCTCTGTTATAGGAAGGAAATTATTAAACTGGAGAGGGCTCAAAGGATTTAGCAGGATGTTGCTGGGAATTGAGGGTCTGAAATAAAAGTAGACTGGAAAGGCTTTTTTCACTGGAGCACAGAAGGTTGAGGGTGGTCTTGTTGAGGTGAATGACAAGTGTCTTTTCCCTAGAGCGGGCGAGTTTAAAACTAGGGTGTGTCTTTTTAAGGCAAGAGGAGAAAGATTTGAAAAAGGACATGATGGACAATTTTTTTAAAGAAAAGAAAAAAAATCAGTGGTTCATGTGGGGAATGAACTGGCAGGGAAGTGGTGGATGCAGGCACAGTTACAACAACCTTTAAAAGACATTTGGATAAGTTTGTGAATAGGAAAGGTTTGGAGGAATATGGGTCAAACACAAGTAAGTGGGACTAGTTTGGTTTGGGAACAAGGTCAGCATGGACTGGTTGGACCGAAGGATCTGTTTCCATGTTGTTATGATGTGAATCCCAGCAAGCAGTAAAGTTGTTTCACAAGGGGCACTGTTTAAGCATTCCAAAATCCCCAGCCAGCACAAACACTATTCTGCTCACTTCCATTCCAAGATTTGGAAAGTTAATTAATTGCTTCTCACAATAGTTTGTGCCTCTTCATTCCATCCTCATGGATGTAAATAATTTAAACTCGCCCCAGTGGATTTGACAGGCTGCCCAATGTCTGGAACTAGATCTCCAAGAACAGAAAGCTCCACAATTATATTTTACATTGTTAAGTGGCATTAATGCAATCGTGCCTACTATTTCCACACAAACTTGGAATAATATACCAAAGCTGGCTTTCTAACGGGACGCTACCGTCTTTGATGGGGTTAAAGCAGCTTGAAATAAGCATCACCATGCAGATGCGGCAACTATGGTGACAGAAGGGTGTGAAAATCAAAATGTAAAAGAGTGAACTTTGTTCGATTTTATCTTCGAAATCGAACTTTGATACATTGGACCGCATCATGGTTGTTTGACTATACCTCACACCCAAGTATTTCCCCCAATGTTTACAAAAGGGAAGAGCTCAGCATCAAACCATGCACACACCCTATAACAAGCTAAACATACTGGCCTCCGTATCCGTGGGGCGTAGGAAAGGGTGCATGAGGGAACAAAAATTGTCAAAAAAACTTCCAGTTCTTCATCACTTACCCAGCCACTTACTGGAGAAAAGCACACCTTAGTGGAGACCAGGGATGGAAGGAGAGCACCAGGTTTTGCAGCGGTGATGCCCCTTGTAGTTAAATAGCCTGCCCACACAAGCATGAAGTTGACCACTTGGGAAAGGAGTGCAAGTTGGCAAGCAGAAAAAAAGCAGAGGGAAGAAAACAAGCTCAAGGCAATTCAAATACACTGGACAAAAAGGCCTGTTCCCCATCTGTACCAACACCCACCCCCCCAAAAAAAATACATACTACCCTGGGCAATGGAATTTGGAGGGGGAGAAAAGTTTTGTTTTGAAAAGGCACTCAATTGATCTCTATTCTTGACGAAGGGAGTGAGGTCTCGTTTTGGGAGGAGATCAGGATTTCTTGATTTCACTTTGGGACCCTGAAGTGCCGCATTTATCAGAAGTGGTGAGTGAAGTGTGTGCAAATGAATGGGTTAGTGGGCTACAGGTCAGTCAATGTGTAGGGGGTTCTGAAAGCTGTCCTTACCAGTTATGCTCTTGGGTTCCTTGTCCAAGGTCTTGGTTTTACATCGCACAGACTCCCCCGTGCCATCGATCCAGATGTACATAGCCTGCACCTTGCCGTCCTGGGGCAGCTCCATGTAGTTCTTCTTCACAATCTTGCTGAGGTTGGCGCTCGCTGAAGTGGCCATCTTGTAGGTCTGCCAGAGAGACAGACAGACACGGAGGCGGGGAGGCGAAAAGGAGAGAAATGCAGCAAGAAATGGACGGCATTAGTGAGCTTTTAGAGCCACATGGCACTCAACGGAGAGTTCCCGGTGAAATAAAACACACAGGCACATTGAGACACACAGACAGAAACAGAAACCCGCACCGACTGCAATTCTCCACGGCACGGGCTGAACCACCACCTTTTGCTTTATTTTTATTATAATAACGGGGGTGGTGTAGGGGGAGGAAGCCAAACTTGTGGGCGGCGGGAAGGAAGCTGCAGATAAAACGGTCATTTGCAGAACAAAGGAAATTAAACGCCAGGCAAGCACGGTGTCTGAATGTTATCTTCCCCCCCACCCCACTACTCTCTCTCTCTCTCTCTCTCTCTGGGGAGGGAGGGAATTTCAATTGTGCATTTGCAGATCCCAGGATTTTATATGCAGAGGCGTGTAGAATATCTAGCGTAACACCTCCCCCCTCCAATCTCTGTGGGGGTGCATTTTAATTATTTTTAGGAGGGGGAAAAAAAAAGGATTTTGCAGCGTTAAAACAGATCGTGTATAGCGGCTGTGCAGATCCCAGACTGGATTTTATATGGAGAAACGTGGAGGGTTGTCTAAAGCATTTTCTCTCTCTCTGGGGATGCAATGTTAATTCCTAAATTTTGGGGGTTTAGATAAATCGTGTATGGCGGCTGTGCAGATTTCAGACTGGATCTTAAACGGAGAGGCGTGCAGGTTTGTCTAGTGCATTCTTCCCCCCCGCCTCTGTGGCGAGGGTGCAGGGTTAATTCGTAATTTTTTTGGGGGGAGCGGTTTGCAGCATTTAAAAATATGGTGTATGGCGGCTGTGCAGATCCCAGACTGGACTTGAGAGAGAGCGACACACATACACAGAGGAAATACCAACCAATATTGACTTACAGGTATCCAAATAGGTGTGAAGGTGGGAGGCAAAGGCACCATTTGGGGACAGAGCCCGCGCTTGGCCCAGACAGAGGGGTTTCTGGAGGCTGGAAATTTACAGACCCTCTGGATCATCACCTTCATGCAAAGCCAGGCCTGCATCACGGAGCATGCAAAAACCCAGACCCTGCATACATCCTGATTGCAACTGAGACCACCCGGTGTTCGACATGCATCATTTTAAAAAAGTAACCCCAATTAATTCCGTTTTTTTTCTGCCCAATCCTGATCAACTCTGACACATGCAAATCAGACCATGCATAACTTTCCACCACCACCAGCACCTCCCCCTGCAATCCCATCATTTTCAGAGCAAATTCCTGAACCCCTTTATTCGAGTCTGCTCAGTAAACCTACATGTTGGTTCCGCCAATTCGTCGGCCTGACATTGCCACATTTTTTTACCAGAAACAGGAAGCACCGAGAGGAGATCCGCATTCTCCAGCAAAAATGGACTACAAAGACAAAACGCCCAATTATTACAAATAACAAAGTGTCGCTTCTCTGGGAAGTCAAACTGACGGAGATAGCGAGGGGGGGGGGGGGGGGAGTTAACATCACGTTCATGCTTTAGCAGAACATTTTGTCTGTTTTTTTTAAAAGAAATACAAGCAGAAAGTAACAGCAGCAACAACCTAACTAAAAAACACAGTAGTAGCAGCAGCAGCAGCAACAACAACAAACAGAAAACGGGCTAACTCTGAAAACAGTCAGAAGGTGATGAATTCAGTGAATCTCCATCCTTTTCTTAGTGGCTATTGGGTCAGTTACCTTTCTGGTCTGTCACAGGTTTTCGGGGTCCTCTTTCACTGTTCTTCACTCTGCAGAGGTTTCACATTCAGATCCACATTGCAAAGGGATTTGGGGAAGATCTTAGGGTATATGAAGCAAAGGGCCCGACATTTATAATGTGTCCAGGGCGCTCATTGGTGAGCGCAAAACGTGATCGCTTCGTGCAGCAGACTCATGTTGAGAGAGTAGTGACTGGAGGAAATTTCCATTCCTCAGATCCCGCCCCCCAACCGGTCTCTCTCTCTCTCTCCAGCTCTGTCTCTATCATCCCCTCCCTTTCATTCCCCATCCTCCCTCTCTCTCTCTCTCTCATACTGGGACACAAAAACAAGGGGGAAGGGAGAGCGTAACAAACCAGAAATAACATCCCGACTTCAGCTACTGGCTCCTAACGGGATCTGAGAGTTCCCTGGTGTCCCTGTCGCCAGCATGTGCAATTCTCTACCCCATCTCAAACAAAAATTCCAGAAATTGCTGAAAGGTTTTTTTTGGTTTTTGTTAAGCACAGCACTGGCCAAAGGCAGGAGGATCCTGCTGAAAACACAGTCCCGCCTGCCATTCCGTGGCTGTGGTTTGTAACGCATGACGACTGGTTTTCCCTGAAGATACACAGGCACAGGGACAAAACACAAGAAACCGATTAAATCAAATTGCCTTGCCTATCGAGGCAAACACTGACTCAGAACTGACATAGCCGCCTGTACAGCAGGCAGCGATCACTGCGCCTTCTCACTCACAAAGGCTTGGGTTCACTGCCCCGGACATTCAGCACTAATGCCAAGGCTATCATTTCACAGCAACACTGAGGGAGTGCTGCACTGTCAGAGGGTCACTGCTGAGGGAGTGCTGCACTGTCGGAGGGTCAGTACTGAGGGAGTGCTGCACTGTCGGAGGGTCAGTACTGAGGGAGTGCTGCACTGTCGGAGGGTCAGTGCTGAGGGAGTGCTGCACTGTCGGAGGGTCAGTGCTGAGGAATGCCTCACTGTTGGAGGGTCAGTACTGAGGGGGTGCTGCACTGACAGAGGGTCTGTACTGAGGGAGCACCGCACTGTCAGAGGGACAGTACTGAGGGACTGCTGCACTGTCAGAGGGTCAGTGCTGAGGAATGCCTCACTGTTGGAGGGTCTGTACTGATGGGGTTCCACACTGTCAGAGGATCAGTACTGAGGGAGTGCCGCACTGTCGGAGGGTCAGTACTGAGGGAGTGCCGCACTGTCGGAGGGTCAGTGCTGAGGGACCACAGCACTGTTG
>NC_063341.1:2133466-2161996 GCF_021869965.1 Rhincodon typus
AGGGTCAGTACTGAGGGAGTGCCGCATTGTCAGAGGGTCAGTGCTGAGGGACCACAGCACTGTCGGAGGGTCAGTGCTGAGGGAGCGCCGCACTGTCGGAGAGTCAGTACTGAGGGAGCGCCGCACTGTCGGAGGATCAGTACTGAGGGAGTGCTGCCTGGAGTATTGCTGTGTAATTCATTTTTAAAGTAGTTGAGGTTTAATATAAAATTGTAAATATGACCATGGTTGTTTGTAACTTGCTGTTATTAAGCTTACAGTTGATGTGAATTAAAACTGTCTTTGATGTCCTCAGCTGAGAGGAATTTAAATTCCACATACAATGCAGGATCTTGAACATTGTGGTCTGCATTGCCTCGTGCCTGTTATTGGTTTGATCATGTGATTTGCTGGTTTCATTTCAATGTGTGCGAGGCTGGGTACTATTACAGCCAGTCTCCAACTAGCATAGCAGAGGGCTTCCTCAGACTGCACTGCTCCCTTGTCCCCTGTCCCCTTTCTGCTACCAAGGGGAATCATTGCCCCATTGCAAAGGTGGCCCTGAGCACTGGCCACATCCTATTGCCCACACCAAAAGCTGACACAGCCCGAATTTGCAAATTCCTTGTCACTGGAAGGTTGACGGGCCAGGTTTCAGTGCAAACCCTAGACTTTGTCATCCCATAAAAGTGCGAAAGTCAGACCAACCCCATAACTTGGAGGCTTTGCAGTTACCGAGTCAGGGATAAAGTCGACAAATCTCCAATCTCCTGCTAAATGTGCAAAAGAAAATATGCTTGGCAACCAATACCAAGGGCAGGAAACCGGCTGCTCGGTCCTGTGACAGGCTTTGAAGGATTTGTTGACGTCCTGTAACCAGCAGCGGGTCATTCGCTAAAAAGGATTTCACATTTCATTGAATAAGATTAAAAAAATTCCCAATCAATTTCCTTTTCTAATATATCTCTCTCTTCTCCTCCTCTCCTGAAGGTGCTGACCCTCACTAGGGGGTGGGGCCCGGTGCCCACTGCCTTCCTGTCCTGAAGGTGCTGACTGTCTCTGGTTGTGGATAATACCGCACCCCCCCCCAGCCTTCGCCAATAACAGAGGGCTGGGCTACCAGAGTAAGTTTGCCGCTGTTCAATTTAAAGCTGCCAAAACTGAAACAACAAACAGAAGTCAGAGTTAAGGGTCTGCCCCTGATGCACAGCCACCGATAAGCAAGGGAGGCTTAGCTGTGATGCCTCAGGTGGTCCAATAGCTCGTTGCTGTCGGTGGTAACTGAGCAGTTGACTGCTCCATCTGGAGTCCATACGAGGGAGATGAGCCTGGAATGTCCTACCGTTTGCTGACTGCACAGCCCAGAGGAAAGCAATGGATGGAGTAGTGGAACACTTATATAGCTAACTTCAGAGCTGCCGTCTGATTGGCTGCTGCAAACCTACTGACCAGCTGTTACACTGCGGACTGGACAAACCCTTGCAGAGGACAGGGAGTCATTCATAAAGCCATAGAGTCTTACAGCACGGAAATAGACCCTTCGGTCCAACCTGTCCATGCTGACCAGATATCCTAAACTGATCTAGTCCCATTTGCCATCATTTGGTCCATATTGCTCTAAGCTCTTCCTATTCATATACTCATCCAGATGCCTTTTAAATGTTGTAATTGTACCAGCCTCCACCACTTCCTCTGGCAGCCCGTTCCATACAGACACCACCCTCTGCGTGAAAGGGTTGCCCCTTAAGGTCCCTTTTAAATATTTCCCCTCTCACTTTAAACCTATGCCCCTCTAGTTTTGGACACCCCCACCCTAAGGAAAAAGACCTTGGCTAATCACCTGAAGGTCACCCCTCAGCCTCCGACGCTGCAGGGAAAATAGCCCCAGTCTATTGAACCTCTCCCTATAGCTCAAACCCTCCAATCCTTGTAAATCTTTTCTGAACCCTTTCAAGTTTAACAACGTCTTCCCTGTAGCAGGGAGAACAGAGCTGAGCACAGTATTGCAAAAGTGGCCAAACCAATGTCCTGCACAGCCACAATATTCATTCTCCTGTGGGCCTGGAGCAGGCTCTATGGTGCCAATGCTTACAGTTGCTGGTCCCCTCAGCCACCTCTGCCCAGGCTGTCATCACAGTGGCCTCTTGCTGCTATCCACGGGATAAAACATCTTCCGCCTCTCCTGGGTTGTGGTGGATGTGTGGGTCCATACCTCCTGTCTGCCCACCCACAAAATTTGACATTTTCCTGGTGCATGAATACATAAGAAACGGATCATGAATGCACTATTCCCTTCGATGGAAACAAGGAATAACATTAAGGCAAATTAATCTTGCTGAACCTGCCTGTTAGGCATTTGCCGGGGACTATACTGGTGCGACAAGCAGTAATCTAATCTATGCACTAACAAAGAGAGTGTAAATTTCACAGACACTTTATGAGTGACACTTCACATTCTCCACTTTATACAGGGATCTCTCAACATGGTCTTCATTTTCTTTGTCAGATGCAGTTGAGGAAGAGAGAATTTAATCACATCAAATATGTCAAAATGAGATCTGCCTTCAAGGATGAACAGAAATTACAATCAAGCCCTCTCCTGGATTACTTTCAAATCAATCAGCAAAACAGATGTATGTTTGATACAAGAACTATCAGGTTCATCTGACAGAAATAGCCTCAGCGTTTTCTGTTTAATTCTTTAATCCTTCTCAGAATCTAAAAGGGAGACAATCTTCTGCAACTCACTTGCAAATTCTCTGTGATCACTTCTGTCTGGACGGAATGTTTTAACCCACGTTGCCTGAAATCTTGCCGATCCCTGGGTAACCCATGCAGCAATTTCCAAGTGAAATCAGGACTCCCAGTCACACAGTGACAATTACAGAATACCTACAGTGTGGAAGCAGGTCATTCGGCTCATCAAGCCCACACCAACCCTCTGAAGAGCATCCCACCCAGACCCATCCCATCCTCATTTCCCACGGTTAATCCACCTAACCTGCACATCCTTGCACTACGGGAGGAAACCCATGCAGACACAGGGAGAACACACAAACTCCATGCAGGCTGGAAAGGAACCTGGGTCCCTGGCACTGTGCGGTAGCAATGCTAACCCACGGAGCCACTGTGCTGTCCCCATGGAATATTCCATGGGATCCTCACTTGGTCTGGAATCCATCAGGGAGAAAGGTTCTCAGCTGCTTATGTGGGGGGTTTAACTTCCTTAACCCCTCCCCCATCCATCGTGATCCAAGGTTAATGTTAATGCATACTCTAGTTTTCACAGAACTTTGGAAAACTGAGGAATGGCTGTTACTTTATCCATAAAGAAAAGTTGTTGACCACCTGAGCATAGTTCCTTTTCAACATTAAGCAATGGTAATGTTTTTTTACAGAGGCAAAATACTGTGAATGCTGGCGATCTGAACCAGATGGGTGGCGCGGTGGCTCAGTGGTTAGCACTGCTGCCTCACAGCGCTAGGGACCTGGGTTTGATTCCACCCTCGGGCAACTGTCTGTGTGGAGTTTGTTTGTTCTCCCTGTATCTGTGTGTGTTTCCTCCGGGTGCTCTGGTTTCCTCCCACAGTCCAAAGATGCGCAGGCTAGGTGGATTGGCCATGTTAAATTGTCCCATGGTGTCCAGGGATGTGT
Organism: Rhincodon typus; assembly: GCF_021869965.1. Lineage (NCBI taxonomy): Eukaryota > Metazoa > Chordata > Chondrichthyes > Orectolobiformes > Rhincodontidae > Rhincodon > Rhincodon typus. The sequence goes on from NC_063341.1 coordinate 2,137,100, forward strand.
AGATTAGGTGTGTTAGCCATGGGAATTACAGGTTGGGGTAATGGGTCTGGGTTGGGTGGTCTTCACATTGTTGATGTTGGGTTGAAAGGCCTGTTTTCACACTGTATGGATTCTGTGAAACACAGAAAATGCTGGAGAAACTCACTGGGTCTGGCAGTATCTGTAGAGAGAGAGAAACACAGAGTTAACATTTTCCAGGATGACTGTTCTTAAGAACCCCTTTTCATTAGTCTGTTTCAATCTTTATCGCCAAGCGTTGTTCCTCAGTTTGTGTTCAGGAATAATTAGTTCCCAGTGTTGGCTCGGGTGAAACATAGAAATTAAGGGCAGGAGTAACCAGTTGGCTCTTTGAGTCACTCAGGTTGATCATGGTTGATCCTCTCTCTCAATGCCACATTCCCATTTCTCCCCATTCCTCTTGATGCTGTTAAAATGTGAAAAATTATTTCTCTTTTTCTTGAATATATTGGGTGTCTTGGCTTCCTGTGGGAGAAAATTCCACAGGTTGACCACCCTCTGAGTGAAGAATTGTTTCCTCATCTCAGTCCTAAATGGTCTACCCTGTATCGCCCTGAGACTGTGTCCCCTGGTTCTAGACTCCCCAACCAGGGGAAACCTCCTCCCTGCATCGGGTCTGTCCAGCCCTGTTAGAGTTTTATACATTTCATTAGATCCCCTCTCATCCTTCTAAACTTGAGTGAATCCAGGCCCATTCGAACCAACCTCCCCTTGTAGGACAGTCCTGCCATCCTCAGTACCAGCCCAGTGAACTTCCACTGTACTCCCTGTATGGCAGGTCTATCCTGTTTTAGGTAGGGAGACCAAAACTGCACACTGGTGTGGTCTCACTGAGACCCTGTATAACTGCACTAGGACATCCCTACTTCTGAACTCAATTCTCTTGCAATGAAGGTCAGTGTACCTTCTTAATTACTTGCTGCTCCTGCCTGTTTACTTTCATTGACTGATATACAAATATACCCAGATCCCTTTGGACATCTATGCTTCCCAATATATCACCATTTACATAATAACCTGCCTTTCTGGTTTTCACACATTTTGCCATGTTGTACAGCATATGCCATGTCTGTGTGTGCACTCACTCCACTTGTCTAAATCACCTTGAAGCCTCCTTGCTTCCTGCTGTCCACACACAATCCCACCATGTTTTGTGTCATCGGCGAACTCAGAAATGCTGCATGTGGTTCCCTTATCCAAGTGAAATCAGGCTTCAGTCAGCAGGGGTCCCAACCCGAAACGTCAACTTTCCTGCTCCTCTGATGCTGCCTGGCCTGCTGTGTTCCTCCAGCTCCATGCTGTGTTATTTCAGTCAGCACTAGGCCTTTCTGTTGAAAAGATTGTTCCTTGTTTTGCAATGTTATTTCTCAGTTGTCCAACCAGGATACTGTGGCTCATTGGTTAGCACTGCTACCTCATGGTGCTAGTGAGCTGGGTTCAATTCTAGTCTCGAGCGACTGTCTATGTGGAGTTTGCAGGTTCTTCCTTATTTTGTGTGGGTTTCCTCTGGGTGCTCCGGTTTCCTTCCACAATCCAAAGAAGTGCAGCTTAGGTGGATTGGTCATGCTAAGTTGCCTGGTAATGTGCAGGCTCGGTGGATTAGCCATGGTAAATTCAGGGTGATGGGATGGGATGAGGTGTGGGAATACTCTTCAGAGAGTCATGCAGACTTGATGAGATGAACAGCCCCTTTCTGCTCCGTAGGGATTCTATTCCTGGATACGTTGTAATCGATTTTCTCCATGAGAGCGTTAGAACAAATTATTCATGATTCAAAACAAATCCAGGATCTCATGGATAGGTTAATTTCTGTTTGACTGCTTTTAGCAAATGCGTAGTGCAGCAAATATGCAGAGTACAAGTTCCAGTTAGGCCCCACCTAGAGATTGGTTTCCAGTTTTGCTTCCCACACTCTGGGAAGTGTGTGAGGGTTCTCGAGAGAGTGCAGGGGAGCTTTAACAGTATGGGTCCAGTGATGAGGGAATTTACTGACAAGGTTCAATTGGAGAACCTGAGGTTGTTCTCCATGGAGCGGAGGAGATCGAGGGGAAATTTAATCGAGATGGATAGGGTTATAACGGGTTTGGATAAGGGAGACAAGGAAAGCTGCTCCCATTGGCTGATGATGCAGCCTAGGGGACCCAGATTGAAGGTATTGGTCAGGAGATACTGGGCAATGGGGAGATGTTAGAAAGAACGTTTTTCCACAGTGAGTGGTAATGACCTGGAACTCACTGCCCGTGAGGGTTGGAGTTGGATTTGATGAATGATATCAAAAGGAAACTAGACAGATACTTGAAGGAAACAATCTTGCAGAGTAACGGGGAGTGCGCGGGGAAATGGGACTGACTGGATTGTTCCAGCATGGAGTCTTGCTATGCCAATAACTAACATACGCACACCTGCATCTCTCCTCTTAGGGAACTGATGCTGGTCTCTGAATAATTGTGTGCAGTCTCTCGTTTCAGGCTGCTGCCTCACCTACAGTGCAAACAGGGAGATGGGCAGGGTCTGACACCTCCAGGTCTTCCCTTCCAGGCTCCATTGAGGACATGAGTGAACGAAGCTGCTTCGACGTGAAGGGTAGCAGCAGCTTTGTGAGAAATGTGACTGTGAAACAAAAACCTCAGCTTATATGTGTGTGCGTGTGCGCGTGCGCGCGCGAGTGATCGCTGAAGGGGAGAAAGCAGGAATGGCTGAGAGTGAGGTGCAACAGTGACACTCAGTGGCTGTTCATTGTATCATCACCATCCAAGTCTGTAAATGATACATAGGGACAGGAGGAGGCCATTCAGCCCCCATTGACCCTGCCCCACCATTCAATACAATTGTGGCTGATTGGACACTTCACTGCCTTTTACCCACCCCGATCCCGATATCCTTGTAATGCCACTGGTCATCAGAAACCTATCAAACCCTGCCTTAAACACGTCAAAAATTCAAAGACTGAGCTTCCAAGGCCATTTTTGGCAGGTTTCACGACTCTCTGAGCAACATGTCATGTCATAAATGCTATCTCCTTCTTTTTAAATTGTGCCCCCGGTCCTAGACACCCCAACCAAAGGGAAGCAATGGCCTAGTGGTATTATCACTAGACTATCCATCTAGAGACTCAGGTAATGTCCTAGGGACCTGAGTTCAAATCCTACCATGGTAGATGATAGAATCTGAATTTGGTTAAAAATCTAGAATTATGAGTCTAATGATGACCATCAGTTTTTTGTTGCAAAAACCTATCTGGTTCACTAATGTCCTTCAGGGAAGGAAACTGCTGTCCTTACCTGGTTTGGCCTACATGTGACTCCAGACCCACAGCATTGTGATTGACTCTTAACTGCCCTCTGGGCAATAAACGTTGGCCTGGCCAGTGATGTCCTCATCCTGCAAATGAATAAAAGAAACCAAAGGGATATCTTACATGCAACTACCCCATCTATCCCTTTCAGTATTTGTAGGTTTCACTGAGCTCACCTATTATTCTTTGAAATTCTGGGCTAATCATCCTTCGTAGGCCAGCCCTACCATTCCGGGAACATGTCTGGGGGACCACTCTCTCTATGACAATAATATCTTTGCTGAGTTAAAGAGCCCAAAACTGCAAAGAGTGCAGTTGAGCCAAGCTCCCTACAACTGAAGAAAGACTTCACTATTTCTGGGCTCAAACCCTCTTTCAACATTCCTTTAGTCCTGATCTAATTTATTCCAGAACATCGAGGCAAGTAAGGGAGGAAATTACGAGACCCCTTGCAGAAATATTTGCATCATCTATGTCTACGGGTGAGGTGCCTGATGACTAGAGGCTGGCTAATGTTGTACCTTTGTTTAAGAAAGATTGTAAGGAGAAACCGGGGAACTATAAACCTGTGAGTCTGACTTCGGTTGTGGGTAAATTGTAGGAGGTGATTATAAAAGATAGGACTTATGGACATTTAGAGAGACAGGAATTGATTAAGGATAGCCAGCATGGTTTTGTGTGAGGAAAATTGTGTCTCACAAACTTGATCGAGTTTTTTGAGGAATTTACCAAAAATATAGTTGATGGCAGAGCAGTAGATGTTATTTCGTTGGATTTTGGTGCAGCCTTTGACAAAGTACCTTATGGTAGACTAACTAGTAAAGTTAGTGAGATTCGGGGGAGCTTGCCAATTAGATACATAACTGGCCTAACAGCAGGAGACAGAGTAATGTTTGAGGGTTGCTTTTCAGACTGGAGGCCTGTCACCAGTGGTGTTCCACACGGATCAGTTTTGGATCCTCTTTTCTTTGTCATTTATATAAATGATTTGGATGAGAATATAGAAGGCGTGGTTAGTAAGTTTGCGGATGACACCAAAATTGGTGGCATAGTAGACAGTGAAGAGGGTTTTCTAAGATTACAAAGGGATCTTGATGAAATGGGTGAATGGGCTAAAAATGGCAGATGGAGTTCAATCTGGATAAATGTGAGGTATTACATTTTGCCACAAAAAAGCAAGGGTAGGGCTTATACAATTAATGGTAGTGCCTTGGGTAGTGTTGTAGAACAGAGAGACATAGGGGTACAGGTACAAAATTCTTTGAAGTTTGCATCACTTATAGGCAGGATGATTAAAAATTCATTTAGCATGCTTGCCTTCATTGCTCAGTCCTTTGAGAATAGGAGTTGGGAAGTCATGTTGAGGTTGTACAGGACATTGGTAAGGCCTCTTCTGGATTACTGTGTCCAGTTCTTGTCACCCAGTAATAGGAGGGAAATTATCAAGCTGAAGAGGGTTCAGAACAGATTTACCAGGATGTTGCTGGGTATAGAAGGTTTGAGTTATAAGGAGAGGATGTTTAGGCTGGGACATTTTGCACTGGAGTGTAGGAGGTTGAGAGGCAACCTGATAGAAGTTTATAAAATAATGAGACGTGTAGACAGATTAATGATCGTTGTCTTTTCCATGGGATGGGGGATTTCAAGACTAGGGGGGCACATTTTTAAGGTGACAGGAGAGAGATTTAAAAAAGACATGAGAGGCAAATCTTTTACACAGAGGGTGGTTCAGGTGTGGAATGAACTTCCTGAGGAAGTGGTGGATGCGGGTACAATTAAACATTTAAAAAAACATTTGGATAGACTTGGAAAGGTTTGGATGAATATGGGTAAGGAGCAGGCAGGTGGGAGTAGTTTAGTCTGGGATTATGTTCAGCATGGACTGGTTGGACCGAAGGGTCTGTTTCCGTGCTGTATGACTCTCTGACTCTATAACAGCTCACCACACCTGCATGATAGTCTTCAATGACTTAGCAATAAGGACACCCTGTGTATATCTGCAGTCTCCAACCTTTCACCATTTAAGAAAGACTCTGCCTATCTGTTTCTCCTACCAAAGTGGATAATCTTTCCACATTGTGTTCCATCTGCCATGGTCTTGTCCATTCGCTAAGCCTGTCCAAGTCCTCCCAAAACCATTTTACATCTTCCCCACTACACACATTCCCTCATCGCTTTGTATCATCGCTAAATTTAGAAATATTACATTTAGTCCCCACGTCCAAATCAATGTTGCATGTTGTGAACAGATGGGGAGCACTCAGTGCTGTTCTTTGTGGTAACCCATTGGCCACATTCTGACCAACACCAGAATGACCCATCTATTCCTCTGTCTGCCAGCCAATCATTAATCCATGCCTGTACATTACCTCCCATACCGCGTGCTTTAATCTTTCTCATCAGTCTCCTGTGGGGGACTTTATCAAAAGCCTTCCGAAAATCTAAGTACATCATGTCCGTCAGCAGTCCTTCATCAATTTTATTAGTAATATCTTCAAAAAACTCTAACAAGTTCAATTTCCCATTTGCAAATCCATGCTTGACTCTGCCAAATTAGTACAATTATCTATTTATCCCATCCTTTATCGTGGATTCTAGTACTCTTCCCTAATACTGATGTAAGGTTGTCAGCTCTGCAGTTCCCTGTTTTCTCTCTCATTCCCTTATTAAATAGTGGGGTGACATTTGCTTCATTGCAATCTGCAGGATTATTCTAAAATCTATGGAATTATGGAAGATCATTACCAATGTATTGACTATCTCTATAGCCACTTCCTTCAACACTCTGCGATGTAGACCATCAGGTCCCAGCTTCTTAATCCTCCAGTACAATTTTCTTATGTATACTAATTTCCTTCAACTCCTCGTTCTCCCTGGATTTCTAATTCTGGGCGATTTCTTTATTCTTTCTCAGTTATTTAGTTTCTCTGCCATTTCTCCGTCTTTCATTATAAATTCTCCTGACTCTCCCTTTAATGGACCCACATTTAGTTTAGCCAAATGAATCCTTTTTACAATACATTTTAATTTTTTTTAATGAGAGTGCATTCATATTTTATTGTCCCTTTTCTTATCTGTTTCTTGGTCCTCCCTTGTTATATTTTATAAGCCTCCCATTACTGTTTCTGGGAACTTTTTATAAGTCTTTTAATCTGTACAATCCTGAACCTCTTTTGATAATCTTTTTTGAGATTTTGTGCTTTGAAGGAATGTATAGTTGCTGTAAATCATATCATAGGTCTTTAAGAACTATCCATTCCCAATGTAGAGTCATGCATTTTAATGTATTTTCGCATTTTAATGTATTTTCCCAGTTCAGCTCAGCCTTTCTAATTTTCCTTATTCAAATTAAGCAGAGATTGAACTACCGTACTTTCAAACATGATGTAAAATTCGACCATGTTGTAGTCCCTCATCCCCAACAGTTCTTTTACAGCTTGGTTTCTAATTAGCCCTTTTTTCATTACTTAAGACTAGATATTCTCTAGGTGGCTCATCATCATACTGCTGCAGAAAGCTATCCCTAATAAACTCCAGAAATTTATCCCGCACAGCCTCTGGGCTCAATTGATTTACCCAGTCTACATGCAGTCACCCATGATAACTGTTACATATGTCTCCCCTCTCCTGATTAATACCATGCCCCATACTACCACAAGTACTTGATGGCTTTTAGGTAACTCCAACTAATGTCTTCTGCCCTTGCTGTTTCTGAATTCCACTCCAATAGATGCTGCATTTTGGACTAATAAGGGATCCCATCGCTTATTATCAACAGAACTCTGTCCTCTCCTCCACTTGTCTGGTCCTTCCTCAACACTGAATATTCAGTTCCTGAGTCCAGGTCACCATGCCGCCATATTTCTGTCATAGCCAGTAGATCATAACCCCTGTAAGTCTATTTGTGCCTTTAGACCATCTGCCTTGTTTGTGAATGTTGTGTGCTTTCAGGTAGATAGCCCTTAACATTGTCTCCTTGCTATTGTTCCACATTTGGGTTGTACTGAGTTGGTTTTTCCAGTCTTTTAATGTTCCTTGCAGCTTTTCTACATCCTATTACCAACTTAAATTCCTTTCAGGTCATAGAGTCATACAGCACAGAAACAGACCCTTTGGCCGAAACAATCCATGCCGACCATAATCCCAAACTAAACTAGTCCCATCTGCCAGCATTTGGGCCATATCCCTCCAAGCATTTCTTATTCATGTACTATCCAAATGTCTTTTAAACGTTGTAACTGTACCCACATCCATCACTTTCTCTGGAAGTTCATTCCACACTTAGCGTATTTGCCCCTTGCCCTTTTTAAATCTTTCTCCTCTCACCTTAAAAATATGCAGCCTAGTTTTGAAGTCCCCCACCCTAGGGAAAAGAGACCTGCTATTCACCTTGTTTATACCCTCATAATTTTATAAACCTCTATTAGGTCACCACTCAACCTCCTATGCTCCAGAGAAAGAAGTCCTGGACTATATAGCCTCTTCTGGTAACTCAAACCTTCCATTAGTGGCAACATCCTGGTCAATCTTTTCTGAGCACTCTACAGCTTAATAATATCCTTCCTATAGCAGGGTGACCCAGAACTGCACACACTACTCCAGAAGAGGCCTCACCAACATTCGGTATAACCTCAACAAGAGTGGCACGGTGGCTCAGTTGTTAGCACTGCTGTCTCAGGGACCTGGGTTCAATTCCACCCTCGGGCGGCTGTCTGTGTGGAATTTGCACATTCTCCCTGTATCTGCATAGGTTTCCTCCCACTGTCCAAAGATGTGTAGGTTAGGTGGATTGGCCATGCTAAATTGCCTAGGTGGATTAGCCATGGGAAATGCAGCGTTACAGGATAGAGTGGGAGGTTGGGTCTGGGTAGGAGGGTCAGTGCAGATTCAGTGTGGCAAATGGCCTGCTTCCAAACTGTAGTATTCTGTGAATATGATGTCGTAACTCCTATACTCAAAGGTCTGAGCAATGAAGGCAAATGTGCTAACTGCCTTCTTAACCACTCTGTCTACATGTGATGCAAACTTCAAAGAATTATGTACCTGAACCCCTAGGTCTCTCTGTTCTACAAGACCCTACTTTTAAATGTATAAGTCCTGCCCTTGTTGGTTTTACCAAAATGCAATCCCTTGCATTTATCCTTCCCCAGTTAGCTAGTTTAAACCAGCCCTAGCAGCACTAGCGAAGGTGTCGGTCCCAGTCATGTTATAAGGTGGAACATTTCCAGCTTGTACAGGTCCCACCTGTACCAGAAGCAGACCTAATTCCTCAAGAGGCTGACGTTGTCCCGCCTACAACAGATCTCCAGCCACATATCCTATCGATCTGCACTTATGCATGTGGCTCTTCCAAACTCCCTAAAATCTGATTTAGAAAATGAGGTGTGAAGACGCGAAGTGTCCTGCTGCCAACTGGTGCCCAGCTCTTTCTGTTGGAAAATAGATGAAGCGAATAATATAGAAGGATTTGTTGACTGGTTTAGATGAAGGGAGGTGTACTTGTGAAATATGAATCAGTTGAATGACCTGTTCCTTTGCTTCATGTTCTTTGTATGTATCAACCTCTTGTGACCAGGTCTTCTGACCTCAGTAACATTTTAGTATCTCTACTTGATCCTCCTTTATAGTCCTCATTACGCTGTCATTCTCCAAAGGCAACCGTGATTTGTCATTTTGATTTCCCCTTTCCGGTTATACCAGCATCAGAGTCTCTACCCATCTCTGTAGCTCAGCTACAATGCTGCCAGAGATTGAATAGTGAGTGATGTGGTTTGTGTTTTCCTATGTTGGTACATGTAACCTATATCATGGATAATCAAGCTGTTCTCAAGTCAGGTATCTTGAAGCTTACTTACTACAAGGCTGTAACATATGGTCTGGGTTCTATAATGGAGGTTTCTGTGGAGGAGACTGATTGTTTTATGTTACTGAAATGAGTTGAGATTTAAGGTATTTTAATATAACTGCTTATTTGATATTCCATGAAGTACTTACTCACAGACTTAACTCAAAGACTACTCAGTGGCATCTCTCTTCAAAATCTCTCCAACATTGTATGAGCTCTTACGATGCCACTGATGTACCCTATTATTTATACATTCAAATATTAACCTTATACTTTGTACACGAATAGTCATGGAAATCTGCAATTCTCTCCCCTAAAAATTGTTGAGGCCCTGGGATCCATATAGATTTCCTGGGATATTTCTTGGGTTCAGAGACCACATAAACTCTATATCACTTCTTGCTATCAATTTAATTTCATTTCTTGCTAACAAGGCAACCTTGCCCTCTGCCCATCTGTCTGTCCTTTCAAAAGGATATTTGTGAGGCCTCTTTTAGAATACTTGGTGCAATTCTTGTCTCCCTTCTATAGGAAGGATATTGTTAAATTTGAGAGGGTGCAGAAAAGATTGATAAACATGTTGCTGAGACTGGAGGTGTTGAGCTTTAGGGAGAGGCTGAATAGACCGGGGCTTTTTTCCCTGGAGCATCAGAGGCCTTATAGAGGTTTATAAAATCATGAGGGGCACGGATAGGGTGAATAGCCAACGTCTTTTTCCCCAGGGTGGGGGAGTCCAAAACTAGTGGGCATAGGTTTAAGGTGAGAGGGGGAAGATTTAAAAGGGATCTAAGGAGCAACTTTTTCATGCAGAGGGTGGTGCATGTATGGAATGAACTTACAGAGGAAATGGTGGAGACGGGTACAATTACAACGTTTAACAAGCACCTGGATGGGTAAATGTGTAGGAAACGTTTGGACAGATATGCTGGCAAATGGGACTAAGTAAGATTTGAATGCCTGGTCGGCTTGGACGAGTTGGACCAAAGGGTCTGTTTCCGTGCTGTATGACTCTATGGCTTTATGGATATGGGCAGGTGGAGCTAGGATTCAGACCAGCTTAATTGGCGAGTAGAACTAGCTTGATGGGCTGAATGGACTCTAGCTGATTTTTTTTATACGTTCCATCCACGGCGATGCCATGACCCCTTTGGTTTCCCTGCTAGATTTGGGAAAAGCCAATAAATTAGATCATGTCCCAGATATCAGGAATCAATGTCTTCCTCAAAACAAAAGATCGAGATATAGTCCACATTACTGATCTCTGCACGACAAGAAATAGCTACCAGGCTCACCAAGGGGCTGCAGTGTTGGAATATACAGCACTGTTCCAAGTTACTGGCAAGGCCATTGTTTGTTCCTTGTCCCTAATTGCCCTCAAACCAAGTGACCCAACCACTCCCATTACCAATGGGATGGCAGGACTGATGTATGATGGGGGACTGTATCGGTTAGGACTATATTCGCTAGAGGTTAGAAGAATGAGGCAGGATCTTACAGAAACCTATAAAATTCTGACAGAATGAGACAGGATAAACACAGGAAGGGTGTTCCCAATGACCAGGGGAGTCCAGAACCAGGGCTCACAGCCTAAGGATGCGGGGTAAACTATTTAGGACTGAGATGAGGAGAAATCTCTTCACCCAGAGCCTGTGAACCTGTGGAAATTCACTGCCACAGAACGCGGTTGAGGACAAAACATTGAATGTTTTCAAGAAGGAGTTAGATATAGTTCTTCGGGCTAAAGGGATCAAAACTTGTGGGGAGAAAGCAGGAGCAGGGGACTAAGTGGGATGATCAGCTGTGATCATATTGAATGCTGAAGTAGGTTCAAAGGGCAGAATGGCTTACACTTGCTCCTATTTTCTCTGCTTCAACCACGTTGGTGTGGATCTGGAGTCACGTATAGGCCAGACTGGGTGAGAATGGCAGATCTCACACTCTCACACACACGCACACCCACACACACCACACACACAACCTGGGAGCCACTGTGTTGGATCTCTCGTTGTTAGATTTCTTCATTAATGAAACCAGATTGGGTTCCATGACAATTCATGACAACTCCCACAGGACACTGAGGCTTGTTGAGTAAATCCAGATTTCACTTGGAAGGTTAGCAGGAAAGCTTTCTGAGGCACAGTTGGGAGCCAGCAGCAGGGTGGGTGGTGTGGACAGTCTGTAGTTAGAATGGGGGAGAGGTTTAGTGAAATAGGGTGATCTGAAGCTTACTTAGAGGGGGTCAGGACTGGTTGGTTTGCTGGGAGGGGCATTAGTGGCTGGGGTTGCTGGGATAGCTGGATTGCAGATCATAAGGTCAAAAAGTCACAGAGATGTACAGCACAGAAACAGGCCCTTTGGTCCAACTGATCAGCTATCTTAAATTAATCCAATCCCATTTGCCAGCATTTGGCCCACATCCCTCTAAACCCTTCCTATTCGTATACCCATCCAGATGCCTTTTAGATGTTGTAATTGTACCAAACTCCACAACTTCCTCTGGCAGCTCATTCCATACATGCACCACCCTCTGCATGAAAAAGTTGCCCCTTGGCTCCCTTTTAAATCTTCCCCCTCTCACCTTAAAACTATTCCCTCTAGTTTTGGACTCCCCAACCCTGGGAAAAAGACCTTGGCTATTCACCCTATCCTTGCCCCTCATGATTTTATAAATTTCTATAAGGGTCGACAAAACAATGCAGTCGTGTGTCCCAAACAAGTGATAGGCTGATTATTTAATTTGATAAAGCTCTGCTGACTACATTGAGGGTCCAATTAAATCTATTTATAGAGGAAGCTTGCCTCATTTAACTCGAACACCCACCTTCGGATACTGTCTGTTTGTTTCACTTCTCTACAACATAAAGACCAAGTAATGATTTTCAGACTTGCAGCAGAACAGGAGCTTTGCACCAGACACAACATGTCATTATCTGATCCGGAGACAGCATAAAGCAGAGGAAATTCAAAGAATTGAATTCTTTAATTTATCATCCATTGGCCCTGCCCCAGTACTGAAACAGCTTTTATTAAAGCCCCATCTGACCTCTGTCAGATTGCAATAACCTCTCCCTCTGCCTTCCTCTCAACCTGTCTCCAACCTTTGACACAGAGCCTACGCCATCTTCCTCCAACACCCTGTCCACTGTCATAGAGTCATACAGCATGGAAACAGACCCTTCAGTCCAACTTGTCCATGCCGACCAGATATCCTAAATTAATCTAGTCCCATTTGCCAGCATTTGGCCCACATCCCTCTAAACCCTCCCTGTTCATACACCCATCCTTTGTCTTTCTCTTTTCAGTTCATAAACTTGTATACTTTCTAATACATTTCAAACTGTATAGAGAGTTCTGAACAAGAGTTGCACCGGACCTGAAACATTAACTCTGTTTTTCTCTCCATAGATGCTTCCAGGCCTGCTGAGTTCCTCCAGAATTCAGTAAGACAGAATTGCTTTAAGCTGTGGTCACACTCAATGATGCTGGTAACAATATAGACAGATCAATTTGAAGACCATGAATGCTGTAATAAAAAAAGATATATATAGAAATAAATAAGATGAATAAATATTGAGTGTAAAGTAGTATTAGATTGTTCCTGAGATTACATGTTACAAGGCCTTTCATCCCAGCAGAGTGAGAATATCAACAAAGGTAAAGCTTGAGGAAAAGCAATGGTAGGAATTAGCAACATGATATGAAAAGGCGTGGACCCCTCATCTCTTTGGCAGTAACTTCGAAAAACTCAGTGGTTATACAATCTCACCTTGGTTGTATTCAGCATGGAAAGAAGTATGAAAGACAACACTATCAAGTAACGTCATTTTCATGTTTATAAAGAAACCGTTGGTTCCTTCTAGAATCAGTGACATGTAGTGGCTTGGAGCAGCCTTGATTAATTAAATTGATTACTAAAGCTTTGATTTTCTATCCTGGGTCAGAGTCACAGAGTCGGACTCCCTGAACCCATCCCTTAAGAATGGCTACCCACATTTCGGATTTGCAGTCCAGGGTGGGGAAGCACTTGGGTTGGCAGTTGGGTCAGGTGACCTGAGAAGACCCTAAGAAGCTGCCCAGTCCCGTGTCGTCTATGCAGAGAGACACTACCAGCTCTCACCTGGTTCTATTCTCACCCATCTCGTTGGAGCCAGAGAATTCCCTGCAACTGTTTCTCTTCCTGCTCCTGCACTGTTCCCTCCGGAGTTCCCCAGTAATCTATCCTTGCTCCCTCCGATTTCTCACCTACACACTGCCCCTTGGGGAGATGGTCTGATAGTGCAGTGTTAGCTTCGCTGACTGTTGCAAGGGAACTTTAAGGGGGAATATGCTCAAGAACAACTAACTGCCAAGTTCACAATGAAAATCAAATAACCGATTGCTCATCACGGTCTGACAAACTCTGTGGGTTAGTTTAATTACAACAGTGAAAACACATCACAAGTTGTAAAGCAGACATTGTAGCAACCTACTGATTTCTGGGCTTGAAGCCTTGGGAATCTACAGCAGGCTCACTGGCATGATGTGGAGGTGCCAGTGTTGGAATGGGATGGACAAGGTCAGAAATCACATGACACCAGGTTACAGTCCAACAGGTTTATTTGAAAACACAAGCTTTCAGACCCTCATTCCTTCTTCAGGTGTTAGTGAGAGAGGTCGTATCAGACACAGAATTTATAAGTAAGAGATCAAAGGGTCGCTTCACTGATGAGGATGTATTAAACAAACCTAAGATGCTGTTAAATCTTTAGTCAGTTAGAAGGTTTTAATTGATTAATACTTATATGTGAATCTCCGAATTAAAGATTTAACAGTGACTTAGGTTTGTTTAGTACATCCTCATCAGTGGTGTTATAAATCACTCAGAGATAGTAAGAACTGCTGATGCTGGAATCAGAGATAACACAGTGTGGAGCTGGAGGAACACGGCAGGCCAGGCAGCCTCAGAGGAGCAGGAAAGCTGACGTTTCAGGTCGGGTCACTTCTTCAGAAATGGGGAAGGGAGCTCTGAAATAAACAGAGAGAGGAGAGGTGGGGCTGGGAAAGGCAGGTGGGATAGCGATAGGTGAGTGCAGGTAGGCAGTGGTGGGGATTGGTCAGTGAGGTGGGAGGAGTAGGTAGGTGGGAGAGAGGCCGGACAGGTTGGGGAGGCGGGAATGAGAGGGAGGGTTGGTCATGGGATGAGATCGGGGGTGGGGAGATTTTGAAACTGGTAAAGTCCACGTTGAGACCATTGGGTTGTAGGCTCCCAAGGCGGAATACCTACAACCCAATGGTCTCAACATGGACTTTACCAGTTTCAAAATCTCCCCACTCCCGTCCTCATCCCATGACCAACCCTCCCTCTCATCCCTCCCTCCTCGACCTGTCTGTCTTCTCTCCCTCCTATCCGCTCCTCCCACCTCACTGACCAATCCCCACCACTGCCTACCTGCACTCACCTATCGCCATCCCACCTGCCTTCCCCAGCCCCACCCCTCCTCTCTCTCTATTCATTTCAGAGCCCCCTTCCCCTCCCCCATTTCTGAAGAAGGGTCCCGACCCGAAATGGCAGCTTTCCTGCACCTCTGATGCTGCCTGGCCTGCCGTGTTCCTCCAGCTCCACACTGTGTTATCTCATCAGTGGTGTGACTCTTTGATCTTTTAATTTGTCAATTCTGTGTCTGATACTCCCTCTCTCACTAACACCTGAAGAGTAAGTGAGGCTCCGAAAGCCTGTGTTTTCCAATAAACCTATTGGACTATAATCTGGTGTCGTGTGATTTTTGACCTTGGCTAACTGGCAGGCAGAGTCATAACATTGAATACACAGAAACCAAGGAGTCCTTGAAGTGAACCCTCTTAAAGACAAGATACATATGTGACTTTTTTTTTCCAGAAGTAAGGTTAACTATTTACAATATTGACTGAGTTTATAAAGTACAGGTAATTTGCTGTTGGCAACACTTTTTGTTTCATGGAGTGCAACTGCTGTCCCAAAATAGAGTAAATAGCCAAGGTCTTTTCCCCAGGGTAGGGGAATCCAAAACTAGAGGGCATAGGTTTAAGGTGAGAGTGGAAAGATTTAAAAAGGACCTGAGAGGTAATTCTTTCATGCAGAGGGTGGTGTGCGTATGGAATGAGCTGCCAGAGGAAGTGGTGGAGGCTGGTACAATTTAGAAGGCATTTGGATGGGTACATGAATAGGAAATATTTAGAGGGATATGGGCCAAATGCTGGCAAATGGGACTAGATCAATTTAGAATATCTGCTTGGCACAGGCGAGTTGGATCAAAGTGTTTGTTTCCATGTTGTACAACTCTGTGGTGGCATGAATGTTGATCATTGGGCAGTCAGTTTTGAGAATCGTGGCTTTTTAGATCGAGTGAATTCTTTTATCTTGGCACCTTCAGGGATTGACACCTGAGAACATTTACCCCAGTGTGTACAGGTCTCATTTATCCTCATGATCTATGAGACAACCAAGAACACATGATCTGACAAACTTCTACTCTGTCAGGTTTCATGCTCTTGATAACATGAAAAGTCAAGCATGGCATCAGGTCAAAAATACATCTGCAATTTAAATGCCATGGGTGACTTTGAAACCATTGCCAACAATCATAAGAAACCCAGCTGGTTTGTTAATGTCCTTTAGGAAAGTAAATCTGCCATCCTTCCCTGGTCTGGCCTACATGTGACTCCAGACCAACAGTAATGTGTTGCCTATTAGCAGCTCTTTGAAATGGCTGAGCAAGCACTCAGTTGCATCAACCACTAGAATGGGAAAAACTGAAACTGGACATATCACCAAGCATTGACTGAGACACTGGAAACGACAATGTCAAACACAGCCCTGTCTATCCTGCTATGTCTTCCTCACTAACATCAGGGGGCTAGTGCCAAAATTGGGAGAGCTGTCTCACAGACAGGTGAAGAAACAGCCTGACATAGTCATACTCACAGAATCATACCTTACAGGCAATGTCGCAAACACCACCATCACCATCCCTGGAAATGTCCTATTCCACCAGCAGGACACACCCAGCAGAGCTGGCAGCACAGTGGTATACCTCCTCGAAAAATTAAATCAAGTTAGTAGAACATGACCTGGCCCGCACAAAGCTATGCTGACTGTCCCTAATTAGGCCATAACAAAAACAAAGTTGCTGGAAAAGCTCAGTAGCATCTGTGGAGGAGAAAACAGAGTTAACGTTTCGGGTCCGGTGACCCTTCCTCAGAACTCAGTCGCTAATTATGCCATGCTTTTCCAAATGTACGTAAATCCTATCCGTAAAGAATTCTCTCCAATAGCTTCCCAACCACTGATATGAAGCTCACCAGTCTATAGTTTCCCAGATTATCCCTATTTCCCTTCCTGAACAGAGGAACAACATTAGCTACTCGCCGATGGTCCGGAACCTCTCCAGTGGTTAATGAGGATACAAAGATCTTGGTCAAGGCCCTAGCAATCTCCTCTCTTCCCTCTCTCAATAATCTGATTAGATATCCTCGCCACCTGGGGGCTTATTCACCTTAATGCTCTTCAAAAGACCAAATACGGCTTTCTTGATTTCAAAATGCTGTAACATATTAGCATGCTCGACACAAATCTCACTATCCTCCATATTCTTCCCCTGGATGAATACCAACATAAAGTGCTCATTTAGGATCTCACCCACATCCTCTGCCTCCAAGCACAAGTTCACTCCCTTATCTTTGAGCAGTCCTACCTTCTCCCTAGTTATCCTTTTGTTTTTAATGTATCTATGGAATGCCTTGGGATTCTCCTTAACCCTACTTGCCAGGGTCATTTTATGGCCCCTTCTTGCTCTCCTAATTCCCTGCTTACTGTATATTCCTCATGGGTTCTGTCCAATTTTAGCTTCCTAAACCTTACACGTTTTTCTCCCTTGTTCTCCAAGGGTCCCTTACCTTGCCATCCTCGTCCTTCCTCCTAACTGGAACATGCTGGTCCTGAACTCTGATCAGCAAGTCTTTAAACAACTCCCACATGTCAAATGTGAACTGCCTGATAACAGCTCCTCCCAATTAACAATCTCTAGCTCCTGCCTAATACTGACATAATTTGCTGTCCCCTGATTTAGTACCTTCCCGCAAGGTCTTGACTTATCCTTATTTGCAGCTATGTTAAAATTTAAGGAATTGTGGTCACTGTTTCCAAAATGCTCTCCCACTGAAAGGGGAGTCACCTGGCCAGACTCATTAGCCAACACAAGGTCCAGTATGGTCCCTCCTCCAGTAAGATAATCCACATATTGCTTCAAGAAACCCTCTTGGGTGCATTTAACAAATTCTGCCCCATCTAAGCCTCTTGCTCTAAGGGAGTCCCAGTCAGTATGGAGGAAGTTAAAGTTACCCACTATGACAACCCTGTTGTTATTGCATCTTTCCAAAATCTGCCAACATATCTGTTCCTCAATGTCTCGGTGGCTGCTGGGGTGGGTGGGGTGGGGGGGTGGAGGTGGGGTTTGGGGGGTGGCTACAGCATAATCCTATCAGAGTGATTGTACCCATCTTATTTTTGACCTCTATCCATATTGCCTTATTGGATGAGCCCTCCAGTATGTTCTCTCTTGAGTTCAGATGTGACATTCTCCCTGATCAGTAATATAACTCCTCCACCTCTCATACCTTCCTCTCTAACTCGTCTAAACAACAAAACCCTGGAATATTGAGCAGCTAGTTCTGTCCCTCACTCAACCAAGTCTGTGTAATTGCCACAACATCATAGACCCACGTACTGATCCAGGCTCTAAGCTCATCTGCCTTACCTATAATGCTCCTTGCACTGAAATAAACACACTTCAGCCCATTAGTACCATCGTGTTCATTTACCTGTCTCTGCCTGACCTTCCTTTCTGATTTACTGATCCTAACATCTACCTTCTCCCCTCAATCCCTCCACCTGCTGACCTGCTGATCTGGTTCCCAGCTCCCCGCCACTCTAGTTTAAACCCTCCCGGGCAGCACTAGTGAACCTCTCTACAAGGATATTGGTTCCCCTCCAGTTTAGGTCCCTCATGTACAGGTCACTCCTGCCCCAATGATCCAAGAACCTGAAACCCTGCCCCCTGCAACAGCTCCTTAGGCACGCATTCATCTGGCCTATTGTGGCACTGGTAGTAACTCAGAGATTACTACACTCGAGGTCCTGCTTTTTAGGTTCTTTCCTACCTCCCTGTACTCACTCTGCAGGACTTCATCTCTCTTTCTACCTATGTTGTCGGTACCAATGTGCACAACCACCTCTGGCTGCTCACCCTCCCCCTGTAAGAATTTCATACAACTGTTCAGGTGCCACCTTTGACCCTGGCACCAAGGAGACAACACACCATCCTGGAGTCTCGAATATGGCTGCAGAAACGCCGGTCTGAGCCCCGAACTAGCAAGTCCCCAACCACTACTACTCACCTGGATCCTGCCCGACCCTGCTCTACAGCAGAGCTAGTTGTGGTGCCACAGGCCTGGCTGTTGCTGTTATACTCCCCTGAGGGGCTATCCCCCTGCTCCCCCCAACAGTATCCAAAACGGTACACCTGTTAGAGAGGGGAATAGCCACAGCAGACTCCTGCAATCCCTGCCTGCCTGTCCTGGCAGTCACCCATCCACCTGACTCCCAGGGCAACACAGTACACCACCACATCTACTGGGCCTGTCCTGCTGATGGGACAGGACTTATCCAGGGATAGTGATGTGCAGGACGTTATCTATAAGGTATGATGTGGCGAGTATGGCAATGTACTGTGGAACAGCTCTTCCAATTTTCACATGGGCCTCCGCCAGTTGGTGAGGAAGTCTTCGCAAGGTTGATAGGGCTAGGTTTTCCATTTCGGTATCTGAGTCAAATTGGTGGTCCATTTAATTTTACTCTCATTGCGCTTTTGTGTAGTGTTTGAACGCAACTGATCAGCTTGCTGGGGTTTCCAGATAGAAGTTAGGAGTCACACATGTTCTATAGGCTCTGGAGTCTCCAGCAGACCAGAGCAGGCAGGATTTTACAACTACACAATAGTTTCATGGTCATCATTCCTGCCACTGCTAACCTTCTCTGCCACATCCAGCAAGGTCTCCCTGGTGTCAGTATCCTCCTAGCCCCTAGACGAGATTCAAGTAACATATAATTTTATACAATTAAGCAGCTTTGTCTGTCAACAATTCATTTGCACAGTTTCTGTTCGCCCATTCACAAGTTCAAACCCTTCCAAATAAAGCATAAACGAGATACTTATTTCTCTCCCTATTTCATCACGGCTTGGTATGGTAACTGCTCTGCTAAGACTGCAAGAAATTAGAGACAGTTGTGAATGCAGCCCAGACCATCACATAAACCAGCCTTTCTTCCACTGACTTTCTGACTCTGCCTATACTTCCTGCTGTGTCAGGAAACTGACCAACATAATCAAAGACTCCTGCCACCCCAGTTATAACTTCTTCCATTGGGCAGATGGTACAAAAGTTTGAAAACACGTACCAACAGATTCAGAACAGCTTCTTCCCCTCTGTTATCAGACTTATGAATGGACCTCTCATACATTAGAGTTGATCTTTCTCTGCTTAGTCACAAAGTCATACAGCGCGGAAACAGACCCTTCAGTTCAACCAGTCCATGCTGAGCATAATCGCAAACTAAACTAGTCTCATCTGCCTGCTCCTGGCCCATATCCCTCCAAACTTTTCCTATTCAGGTATCTGTGCTAATTTCTTTTAAGCATTGTAATTGTAACTGCATCCATCACTTCCTCACGGAGTTCATTCCACAAGTGAACCATTCCCTGTATAAAAAATTTGCCTATGTCTTTTTTAAATCTCTCTCCTCTCACCTTAAAAATGTGTCCCTGGTCTTGAAACTCCCCCATCCTAGGGTAAAGACAACTACCATTAACTCCATCTATACCTGTCATTATTTAGTAAAACTCTATCACGTCACTTCTCAACCTCCTACACTCCAGTGAAAACAGTCTCGGCCTATCCAGCCTTTCTTTATAATGCAAACCTTCCATACCTGGCAACATCCTGCTAAATCTGTTCTGAACACTCTTCCTATAACTGGTTGACCAGAACTGGACACAGTATTCCAGAAGAGGCCTCACCAATGTCCTGTACAGCCTCAACATGACTTCCCAACTCCTCTACTCAAAGGACTGAGCAATGAAGGCAAGCATGCCAAACACCTTCTTAACCATCCTGTCTATATGTGATGCAAACTTCAAAGAATTGTGTACCTGAACCCCTAAGTCCTTCTGTTCTACAACACTACCCAAGGCCCTACCATTAATTGTATAAGCCCTACCCTTGTTTGTTGTATCACAATGTAATACCTCACATTTATCCAGATTGAACTCCATCTGCTATTTTTCAGCCCATTGACCCATTTCATCAAGATCCCTTTGTAATCTTAGGAAACTTTCTTCACTGTCTACTACACCACCAATTTTGGTGTCATCCGCAAATTTACTAACCATGCCTTCTATATTCTCATCCAAATCATTTATATAAATGACAAACAAAAGAGGACCCAGCACCGATCCACATGGAACACTGCTGGTGACAGGCTTCCAGTCTGAAAGGGGGCAACCCTCCATCATTATTCTCTGTCTCCTGCCGTTAAGCCAATTATGTATCCAATTGGCAAGCTCACCGTGAATCCGATGTGACTTAATTTTACTAGTTAGTCTGCCATGCAGAATCTTGTCAAAGGCTGCACTAAAATCCAAAGAAATAATGTCTACTGCTCTGCCATCAACTATATTTTTGGTAAATTCCTCAAAAGACTCAATCAAGTTTGTGAGACACGATTCTCCTCACACAAAACCACGCTGACTATCCCTAATCAATTTTTGCCTCTCTAAATGTCTATAAATCCAACCTTTCATAATCACCTCCAATAATTTACCCACAACTGAAGTCAGACTCACAGATCTATAGTTCCCCAGTTTCTCCAGTCATCAGCTGCCACACCAGTAGTTATAGATGATGCAAACATTTTTGCAAGGCATCTTCTCTGCAGCTGTAGAACTATATTCTGTTCTATTACCATGATGTACTTTAGTAGGGTATGATTTGCCTGGATAGCACACAAAACAATACTTTTCATTGCAACTCGGTACATGTGACCACAACATATCAAAGCAAATCAAACCAAGGACTCCTTTTAAGGGCTTCAATTTGGCTTCTAGAAAATATTTTTTCTTTTGTTCTGAGGGACAACCTTTAATTTGCATTCAAACAGTAACATTCCCTTCTGTATTGGTATTGATGAATGGGGGATTTAGACTCAGAAGCAGAATTAGAAGAATTCATCACTATCCTCAAGGACTATCAATCCAATTAAAATTAAAACACAACACACAAGAGAAACATCAATTTCAGAGATACTAAAGTGTTTAAATTGATGCAACAAAGCATCGCTAAGTAACAAAAGGAACAGTCTTTTGCAAAATAACTGATAGACAAAAAGCCACCATCTTTTGCAGACTGGTGGAATCACAGTTAATAGAGTCATAGAGTCGCAGAGTCATACAGCACCATGTTTCCAAAGCTGAAACATTTTAACCAGGCAGTTGCTACATATTTTTTTACTACATCTCAGATCTTAACCTCAGAATTAAATTTAACAGTACTCATGACAATGACATCCACAATATTTTCACCTTGTGGATACTGAGTATTTACAGCCTTAAGTCAGAGATGCCACATTCATTTGTAAGTAATTCATTACCTCAGTGATTCCATGTTTCCCTCAGTCCTGGTTAGCTGAGTGTTCCTTGGTTGGCATGTTTAAAGTTGTTCAGTCTTCTCTGCAGCTGCCCTCTCTTCCCTGCTGTTGTAGCTTCTCTCTCTCCAAGTCTCTTTCAGGTTACTGGTCTTCACCCAGCTTCTGGTGGCCTCCCCACAATCTCTTGCAGCCTCCTGACTCTGCCCAGCACCCATCCTGCACTGTCTACCCCTTGGCTCCTCTGATTACTGGATATTTCTCTTATATGTGTGTTCTGGATAGGGTCATAGTAAACCTATCAGCAGCAAATACAAGAAGGAACCAGTCTATGATGGGGAAAACACTATCTCTGGATTGATCCCTTCCATCCTGGTGCTACTAGCAAAATATTTGAGATCAACTTCAGGCTGTGCATCCATATTAATCCCCTACATCCCCTGCCCATTCTCTGCTTTACCCCACAGATAATATCAAGGAGTGCTTCTGAATTTTGTGGATAAGAAAGGCTTGAAATTGAAGCTGTTCATCCTGCAGTCACCAGGACAAAACGCAAGAACCCAAATTTCAAATGACCGCACCAATTTATCCTCCAGGAGAAAAGGGGTTTCAACCCTGAGTGTGGCTTTTAGCTCCACAGCAATTAGTTTATGGTAATCAGTCAAACCCAAAATATGGTTGTTACACAATTCAGAAATGATGAATGATCTCATGCAGAGATATGCAAACAAATGGAATGTGTTCAGGCCCCTTGCGCCTGTTTGAATTACTCAGTAGCCTAGAAATCCCACCCGCTGCTCTCTCCATGGCAATGGCAAAGCCAATCGCATTGGACTAGGCAACCAATCAGTACCCTCCTTCACCAGTAGCATGTTGCGGTCATGTGGCATTCTTGTGATTGTCCTGCCAAATGCAAGATGAGAAACCTCGGCAGTCTGTTATTTCGGGGAGATTCAATGTTTTTTTACCACCATTTCTCTGATGTCCTCTTGACGACGACACACTGGCGCTGGGCTCTGATTTCCCCATTTCTGACACACTGTCGCTGCTGCAAAAAGGTGTCACTGTGGTCCTCTGCTACATAGCATGTTGTGATAACAATACTGGCATGATGTCCAACCCCTTTAGTAAGGGAGATGAACCAGGTTCACTTGCAAAGCACATCACCTTTACCGAGTCAAGGCTTCTCATTTATTTTGACATAAAAGGTCAGAACAAAGCAAAGGATTTCTTTTAAGCATTCTGATTGTCAATACTTCACAATACACTTCAATTGCAGCATCAAAATATACAGTATTGAAACACACAACTCAGGGGCTGTCTCCATCGAACTGACTAGGGTGCAGCCCGCGGACTGTTATGGTCAACTTGCACTATAAAATCAAGCCTTTTATTTCAACATAATTTCGTAGACTGGGAAAAGAACAAAGATATTTCTGAAAACCTCAATCACATGCCAGTAAGTCACTGAACTCACTAAGATTGACGGAACTTTCCAAACTGCATGCAGAAACACACACTGGCCAACCTGTTCAGACAGGTCTGGGTGGGGATGGAGGGAGAGGGGTAAGGGTGGGGTTGGAGAGTGGCTTTTGGGTGGGAGCAGGGCATGAAAGTGGAAACTTGATCATTTACATATCAAACGTTGGCTCTTTACTGTGCTTCAAGCGTTTCCGAAAAGAAAAGTAAAAACAATGTTGAGTCCCAGGGGTGGCCGCGTTCTGCATAACACAGCAGCGACACCTCCACCAACCCCTCCCCACCCTCACCCCCACCCAAGGAAATGTCCTGCTTGCACTGCAGTCAGACCAGGCTCCATCAAGGTCCCAAAACTCTGTCCATGAGGATTTCTGTCCCAGTTTGAAGCAGGTCTCCTCAGATTCTTGAGAGATGCACAAAAGTAACAGGCAATTGGAGATTTTTATAAAATAAAACACACACAGGACTGTTCTGCTTCACTTGGTGGGATGGCTTTCAGTGATACGTTCTCCGCCCCCTGGCCCGGGGAGGGATGGTGGGGTGTGTTTGCAGTTAGCGCAATTTCCAGGGAGTGTGTCCATAAGTAGAGCCACATCAGGAATGGGAGTGGCCATTCTTCCATCCTCTGTCCCTTGCTGTCTCCTTGGCCCATCACTTTTCTCAGGACCAGGGAGTGGGAGCAAGAACAGGAGCAGGAACAGGGAGCACGGATCAGGGAGTAGGAGCAAGGAGCGGGAGCGAGAACAGGAGCAGGAACAGGGAGCAGGGAGCAGGAGCGGGAGCAGGGAGCAGGAGCAGGGAGCATGGAGGAGGGAGCGGGAGCAAGAACAGGAGCAGGAACAGAGAGCAGAGAGCAAGGAGCGTGGAGCAGGAGCAGGGAGCAAGGAGCGTACAGCAGGAACAGGAGCAGGAGTGGGGAGCAGGGAGGAGGAAGCAGGAAGCAGGTGCAGGAAGCAGGAGAGGGTGCAGGGAGCAAGGAGCGGGTGCAGGAACAGAAGCAGGAAGCAGAGAGCTGGAGGAGTGAATGGCATCCAGGAGATTCATCCACAATGCAGTCTTTTCCGTAATGACAGTGAGGCTCTGTCTCCGCCTTTTCCATTCAATAGTGCCTCAGGAAGAGGGGGAGAGGTGGAGATAGAGAGAGGGTAACATGCCCATGTCTATGTGAAGGGAGCTGAATTACCAGGGGCTGATAGCACCAACTGTCTCCCACCCCCTCACAATCCAAAAATGAACATAAATAAAAATCCCACTCTGCTGAGAGGTGTTACCTGAGAGAATGGCAGCTCTTTAATCTCAGGGTTTCTCTCTCTGTCTGTGCTGGTCAATCCAGCAACTGCACCCCCTCCCCCATCTTCCCCCCCCCCACTTCTCTTCTCCCTCATCGTCCTCCCTCCTCCTCATCCCCCCCCCCCCACCTTCCTTGTTCTCCTCTTCCTCCTCGCTGACCCTGCTCCACTACCCCCTCCCCTCGCTGGTCTAAGACTGCCGACCCCACTCTCCCAAGTATAGCACTGCCCCCCTCCTCCCACGTCTAACACTGCGCCT
>NC_063341.1:2162396-2229896 GCF_021869965.1 Rhincodon typus
CCCCCCCCCTCCCCTCCCCGGTCTAACACTGGTCGTCCTGGTCCTGGTCCTGTTCCTGGCCCTGGTCGGTGAGAGTGAGGGGTGGCCCGCTGCTGACGGTAGCTGGCCCTGAGCCCGTGGCCCGTGGCCCGGACGCCCCCAGCCTGGCGCGGTAGCTGCCGTTGGGAAGCTGCCAGCTGTGGCGGAGTGGTGGTGCCGACGAGATGGTGTGCGAGCGGCCGAGGCTGGTGGCGACAGCGGCCTCGAAAGTGAGGGTCTCCTCCCCGGGGCCCTGCTCCTGGTCCAGGCTGCCCCCTTCCTCGTGCAGGCTCAGTGACGGCTCAGAGATGTAGCGCAGCGGTGTCGAGTGCTGGCTCTCGCTCTTGGCGCTCAGGCCCGGCGACTCGCTCCACAGGACCTTGCTGGGCCGCACCCTCAACGACTGGTACTGGCACTCCCCCTTGCCCCTTGGCGTGGCGTGCTCACAGGAGGGCAGCAGCGACCACGGCTCAGGCCGCTGGGCAACCGGAGAGTAGGAGATGTGTGGCCGCGGTTTCGGGGGTGTCTGTGGGATCTGCCGCCGCCCGTGTCTTGGCGTGCTGGTCCCAGACGTTGAAGGGATGGGGCTGTCACTTGCTGGACTGCTAGCCTGCAAGAGACAAAACAGAGATACATCACTCCCTGTACCCCTCCTAAGGTGGTGGGGTGGCAGTTACACAACCGGAGCCTCTCCTGGCCAGCACTGATTGGCTGTTCCCAGTTGCCCCCTCGAGAAGGTGGTTTCTGAGTTGCCTTGTCGAACCGCTGCAGTCCATCTGCTACAGACTGACCCACGAAGCTATCAGGGAGGGAATTTGACCCAGTGACAGTGACGGAACGGCGACATATTTCCAAATCAGGATGGTGAGGAAGGGGAACTTGCTGGTGTTCCCATGAACCTGCTGCCCTTGTCCCTCTAGATGGAAGTGGTCGTGGTTTTGGAAGGTGCTGTCCGAGGAGCTTTGATGAATTGCTGCAGTGCATCTAGATTCATCAAATGCAGCAAGCCCCAGGTCTCCAGCCAGCGCATGCGTGTGTGTGTGTGTGTGTGTGTCTGTGTGTGTGTGTGTGTCTGTCTGTGTGTGTGTGTGTGTGTGTGTGTGCGCGCACGTGTACGTGCGTGCGTGTGCGTGTGTTTGTATGTATGTGTGCGCTCAGGTATGCTTGTCTGTGTGTGTGTCCGTGTGTGTATGTATGTTTGTGAGAGAGTGTGAATGAGACTGTGTGTGAGTGAAAGAGAGAGAAAGAATGTGTGTTGTTGAGTGAGTTGTTGTCTACATGAGCTTCAGTAAAACCTTTGACAAGGTCTCTTATGGCAGACTGGTGCAAAAAGTGACGTCACATGGTATCGGGGTAAGCTGGCAAGATGGATACAGAACTGGCTTAGTCTTAGGAGACAGAGGGTAGCAGTGGGAGGATGCTTGTTGGACTGGAAGGCTGTGACTAGTGGTGTTCCACAGGAATCAGTGCTGGGACCTCTGCTGTCCGTGGTCTATTTAACTGATTTGGAGGAAAACATAGTAAGTTTGCGGATGATACAAAGATTATTGAAGTTGCGGATAATGAGGAGGATTGTCAGAGGATACAGCAGGATGTTGGTCAGTTCGAGGCATGGGCAGAAAAATGGCAGATGGAGTTTAATCCAGATAAATGTGAGGTGATGCATTTTGGAAGGTCAAGTACAGGTGGAAGTTATACAGAGAATAGCAGAACCCTTAGGAGTATTGATATGCAGTGGAATCTGGGTGTGCAGGTCCACAGATCACTGAAGGTAGCAGCGCAGGTAGATAAGGTAGTAAAAAAGGCTTATGGCATGCTGGCCTTAATTGGAAAGGGCAATGAGTATTAACGATAGACAAGTTATGCTGCAGCGTTGTAGAACTTTAGTTAGGCCACACTTGGAATATCGCATACAGTTCTGGTCACCACACTACCAGAAGAATGTGGATGTTTTGGAGAGGGTAGAGAAAAGGTTTACCAGGTTGTTGCCTGGTATGAGGGATTTTAGCTATGCAGAAAGGTTGGATAGACTGGGTTTTTTTTCACTGGAACGCAGCAGGTTGAGAGGTGACCTAACAGAAGTTTAAAAGATGTGAATGGCATGGATAGAGTGGAAAGTATGAGGCTTCTTCCCAGCGTGGAGGGGTCAATTACGAGGGGACACAGGTTTAAGGTGCGAGGGGGAAGGTTTAAAAAAGACATGTGGGGCAAGTTTTTCATGACGGGTGGTGAGTGTCTGGAACATGCTGCCAGAGGAGGTGGTGGAAGCACCTGGACGAATAGATGAATAGCAAGGGAATTGAGGGATATGGATCCTGTAAGTGAAGACAGTTTTATAATCAAAAGTGGAAAATGTAGGAGTACAGGCTTGGAGGGCTGAAGGGCCTGCTCCTGTGCTGTAATGTTCCTTGTTCTTCTTGTTCTGATTTGTGTGAATATGAATTAGAGTGTGTGCGTCTGTGTGTTTGTATCTGTGTATTGTGTGAGTGTGTGTCTGTGTTGTGTGTGTTTGTTTGAGAGTGTGTCTGTATGTGTATGAGTATGAGTGTGAATGTGTGAGTGAGTGTGACAGAGTGTGTGTATCTGCATGTGTGTGTTTGTATGTGCTTGTATATGTGTGTGACTGTGTGTGTTTGTGGGCAAGTGTGTGTGTGTGTAAATATGAGTGAGTGTGTGTGTGTCTGCATGTGTGTTTGTATGTTCACATCTGTGCATGTATGTGTCTGTGCATGTCGGTGTGAGTGTGTGTGTATCTGTGTGTGAATGTGAGTGTGAGAGTGTGTGTGTCTGTGTTGTGTGTCTGTGAGTGTTGTGTCTGTCTGTGTATGATTGTGAATGTCTTTGAATGAGCGAGTGTGAGACAATGTGTGTGTGTTTGTATGTGTGTGTGTCTGTGTGTATATGAGTGTGAATTTGGGTGTGTGTGTGTGAGAGAGAGAGAGAGAGACTGTGTATGTCCGTGTGTGTATGTGTGTGCGTGTGTCTGCATTCTGCTCGTATGTCTGTGTGTGTGAGTGTGAGTGCGTGAGTGTTACAAAGTTGTGTAAGTACTCTTGAACTGGAAGGCTGGAAGCTAGAATATGTTTGTAAAAATAATATGGGAGAAAGAATGTGTGGTCTCTTTAAGAGGTGATGTGTTTTTCCTGTGCTTAGAGATTTTTAAAATGTATGTCTGTGAGCAGCAGCTGGAGGATGCCAGAACAGAAAGTACCCGAAATTTAAACATTTATTTTGAAAGGCCCATCAACATTTTTTACCAGGTTTTTAAATTTAGCCAATCAATTTAATCCAAGCCCTTAGATACTAAAAACTTAACAAATTTAAATCTGATGGCATTGACAACATTGAACCAATCCTACGTAAGAAATATTGTTATGTCATCACGGGTATAAAGAAAGGAGCAGTTGGACAGAGACCTTAAGAACCTTTAGCTCTCTTTCTCTCTCTGAGAGAGAGAGAGAGAGATAGATAGAGAGAGAGAGAGAGAAATTGGTTCTCACAGTCATCTATGTATTAGAGAAAGCACCATCTCCTAAAAAGGTACCACGGCATTTCTAGCTAGAAGCCCTCACAGAAGCAATATTAGAGAAAAAACATCCCTGACAGCAGAATCAGCAAAAAAAAGTCATTTGTGGAGTAACGGAGAAGACACAGTTTGTACGAACTTGGAGAGATTAAGTTTTAATTTATTGTTATCTTATTAATTGGGTTTATATAAGTGGGACTTGTATTTACTTGAACAGCATTCCAGCAGAATTTAGGCCATTTAGGGAATAGTTAATAGTCTGGGGGGTAATTGTTTGGTTTATTAGTAATTTGTTGATTGTTAGGGTTAAATAAGTAAATTGTTTCTTGTTATTTATAAAGTGGTCAGGGATTTTCTTTCTTTCAACTTCTCTTTTATCAGATTATGGGGGGGAAAGCGAGCTTCTCTGGGTGTTTCGGGGGTAATTATTAGACGGGAACCTCTACTCCTGTCCTAACACATTGGGGCTTGTGTTTTGGTTTAATTATCAGACAGGTTCGGCCACTCTCCCTCTGTAACAGTGACTAAGTGTGAGTGTGTGTGTCCATGTGTATGTATCTGTGTCTGCTGTGTATGTGCATGTGTGTACACAAACTGGTGCTAAGGGACTGCAGCACTTTGAGCACCGCCACATTTTACTAAAAACATTAAACCAACGCTGTTCCTGCCTCATTGGATAGGCTATTGGAAAAAAGCTATGGACCTAATCCTGGGTGCAGTGCTGGGTTTCATCTCTCTCCCAAGCAACAACATTGGAACCCGATTCTCTGGCTGCTGTCATTTAAAAGGGGTGATAGTGGTATTGTCACAGGACTGGCCATCTTGAAACGATAAAGTTAGCGCAGGTACAATGAGCAATTGAGAAGGCGAATGGAATTGAACTAACTGCACAGAGGCCAAAATCCCGTCACTAAATCACTCTTTATTTACTTGGGCACAGTGCACTGGCTCTGTAGTCTGGGGACCCAATTCAAAACCCATCCCAGCAGCTGCATTGTCTGTATCAATCTGACTTATAAAGCTAGCCTTGGGCTTTTGTGGCACAATGGTAGTGCCCCTACTTCTGAGCCAGGAGGTCCAGGTTCAAGTTCCCTCCTCCAGAGGTGTGTGATAATATCTGTGAATAGGTCGATTTGACAGTATTTATAAGGCTACTCTCAGGCGATGGTGCATGTGACACTACTGTCGATTGTAAGATAGCAAGGTGTAGAGCTGGATGAACACAGCAGGCCAAGCAGCATCAGAGGAGCAGGAAAGCTGATGTTTCGGGTCTGGACCCTTCTTCAGAAAATTGTCGATTGTAACCAGCATTTCCTCTCATTTTCCTACTGCTTCACAGAGCCTGGTAGGGGCAGGGACTTCCAGAATTGGAAATAAATGCCTGTCCTATTGCTCAACAAAATGATGGCTGACGTACCCCACCCCAGGTCTCAACATACGTGCAGCTTCTCATAACCCTCAACTCCTCTAAATTTTAAGAAACTATCTCCCTCCTCTTTCCAGTGATCTAGCTTCCACAACTCTCTGGGGTGGAGAGAAGACATTCCTTTGCACCTCAGTTTTAAATGAGCGTCCCCTTACTCTGTCACTATTGCTGCGAGTTTGAGACTCCCCCACCGGTGCAAACGTCTTCTCAACATTTGTCAAGTTCCCTCAGGATCTTGTGTGCTTCAGTAAAATCACTCCTCATTCTTCTAAACTCTGGTGAATAAAGGCCTCGCCTGTTTAGCCATTGGTGATAATTCATCCTTTATCCCAGTAATCACGCCAGCGAATCTCTTTTGTGCTGCCAACATATCCTTTTTTTTAAAAACAGAGAGATTCGGTACTCCGGGTGTGGTTGTAATACGACTTTCCCATTTTTAAATTCTAACCCTTAGCAATAAACGCCAAAATTCCCGCACTGATTGGAACTGGCTGACCTTGTTGGCTGCAAGATCATTGTTAATCTGGGCCAATCAAGAAAGTCCTGGCTGATGAATAAAACCAGGAGATGAGAATCTCCTCAGTTGAGGGGACTGACTCCGAGCTGGCTGACCAGAGCCAGTGCACTGTGCGCAAGTAAATAAAGGCTGATTTGGCGACGGGATATCGGCCTCTGTGCAGTTATTTCAATTCCATTCACCTTCTCAATTACTCATTGTACCTGCACTTAACTTTGTCATGTTTCAGGCACAATAACACCCCAATCCCTTCACACTGCACTTTGTTAGTGTTCCTCCCCATTTAAAAAGCAATCTGCCCTTTGACCTGTCCTACCAGAGTTCACAACCTCTCTCTTTCCTACATTAAACTCCATCTGCCCAGTTTTTGCCCACTCCCTCAGCCCATCTATATCTGTTGTGTGTCCCCTGTGTCTCCATTATAACATGCACTCCCACCTATTTTTGTATTATCAGCAAATTTGGATGCAATACATTCTGCCCCCTTCTCAGGTCGGATGGGCTGAGGAGCGGCAGATGTAATTTAATTTAGATAAATGTGAGGTGTTTCATTTTAGTAAGGCAAATCACAGTGAGACTTACATTTAATGGTATTAGGGAGTTTTCCAACACTGGGGGACAATAAGGACAGCAGACGCTGGAAGCCAGAGTCTATAGGTGTGAGGCTGGAAAAGCACAGCAGGTCAGACAGCATCCGAGGAGCAGGAAAGTCAACGTTTCGGCCCGAAACATTGACCCTCCTGCTCCTCTGATGCTATCTGACCTGCTGTGCTCTTCCAGCCTCATACCTATAGACTCTTACAACACTGGGGAGTGTTGCCAAACAAACAGATCTTGGGGTGCAGGTTCATAGTTCCTTGAAGATAGAGTTGCAGGTAGACAGGGTAGCGAAGAAGACATTTGGTATGCTTATTGGTCAGTGTATTGAGTATAGAAACATAGAAGATAGGAGCAGGAGGAGGCCATTCGGCCCTTTGAGCCTGCTCCGCCATTCATCACGATCAATCCAACTCAATAACATTTCTGAAGAAGGGTGGCAACCCGAAACGTCAGCTTTCCTGCTCCTCTGATGCTGCCTGGCCTGCTGTGTTCCTCCAGCTCCACACTGTGTTATCAGTAGCCTTGTCCTGCTTTCTCCCCATAACCTTTGATCCCATTTGCTCCAAGTGCTACATCTAGTCGCCTCTTGAATACATTCAATGTTTCAGCATCAGCTACTTCCTGTGGTAATCAGTTCCACACGTTTTGGGTGAAGAGATGTCTCCTCATCCCTGTCTTAAATGGTTTACCCTGAATCCTCAGGCTATGACCCCTAGTTCGGGACACACCCAATCAGGAACATCCTCCCTGCATCTACCCTGTCCAGTCCTGTTAGAATTTTATAAGTCTCTATGAGATCCCCCCCTCATTCGTCTGAGCCCCAGCGAAAATAATCCCAACCTAATCAATCTCTCCTCATACGTCAGTCCTGCCAACCCCAGAATCAGCCTGGTAAACCTTCACTGCACGCCCTCGAGAGCAAGAGAATCCTTCCTCAGAAAAGGAGACCAAAATTGCACACAGTATTCTAGGTGTGGTCTCACCAAGGCCCTGTATAACTGCAATAACACATCCCTGCTCCTGTACTTAACCTCTCACAATGAAGGCCAACGTACCATTTGCCTTCTTTACCGTCTGCTGCTCCTGCATGCTTACATTCAGCGACTGGTGTACAAAAACACCCAGGTCCTGCTGCACACTCCCCTCTCCCAATTTACAGCCATTCAGGTAGTAATCTGCCTTCTTGTTTTTGCTTCTGAAGCGAATAATCTCACATTTATCCAAATTGTACTGCTTCTGCTATTGATTTGCCCACTCACCCAACCTGTCAAGATCATGCTGAAGGATCTCTGCATCCTCGTCACAGTTCACCCTGCCACCCAACTTGGTATCATCTGCAAACTTGGAGATGTTACATTTTGTTCCCTGATCCAAATCATTAATATATATTGTGAACAAGAGATGAGACATCATGTTGCGGCTGTGTGGACATTGGTTAGGCCACTTTTAGAATACTGTGTTCAATTCTCTCTCCCTGCTGCAGGAATGAAGTTGTTAAACTTTAAAGGTGCAGAGAAGATTTACAAGGATGTTGCAGGGTTGGAGAGTCATAGGGAGAGGCTGAATAGGCCAGGGCTATTTTGCCAGGAGCATCCTGATGACCTTATACAGGTTTGTAAAATCATGAGGAGCATGGATATGGTGAATCAAGGTGTTCAAGCAAACGCCACTCAGCTTAAGAGAAATTAGCACTGGGTAACAAATGCTGGAGTTGCCAGTGACTCCCACATCCCATTAAAGAATAAATAAAATAAATGATGGTGCAGTTTGTAGGAGCTTTCTGTGTTCCCTTTGGCAATGACTTAACAGCAATGACGCCACTTCAACAGAGTAAGTCATTGGCTCTACTACGTTTTGGGAAGTTCTGCAGCTGGGAACGTGATCTAGAAATACAAATGTTTGTATAATGCCACCCACAGGCTTGCATTACTCTGGACTTTCCAAAAACTACCTCTCCCACTACTGCAAGTTCCGATCACCTTTTGTCCTGTTCTGGAGTCAGACTGGGGGTTTTAAGGCCATAACACATGGGAGCTGAAGTAGGCCATTCTGCACATTGAAGCTGCTGTGCCATTTAATGAGATTGTGCCTGATCTGATTATCCTCAACTCCGCTTTCCTGCCTTTTCCCCATAAATTCCCTTACTGATTAAAAATCTGTCTCAGCCTTGAACATACTTAATGAACTAACCTCAACATCCCTCTGTGCTGAAGAGTTTCACAGATTCACTCCCTTCAGACAAGAAATTCTTCCTCATCCTTCTCATAAATAGGAAACCCGTTACTCTGAGTTTCTGTCCTGTGGTCCTGGTCTCTCCCACAAGGGGAAATAACCTTTCTGCATCTACTCTGTCAAGTCCCCTAAGGATCATGCAGGTTTCTATAAAGTCGCCTCACGTCCTTCCATTTTCCAAAGTGTACAGGCCCAACCTACTCAACCTCTCCTCATAAGACGGTCTTTTCATACCACAGATCAGCCTGGTGTACCTTCTCTGCAATACCGCCAATGTCAGTCTATCTTTCCTTAAATAAGGGACGCAAAGCTGTTCACAGTATTCCAGCTGCGGCCTGACTGGTGCTTTCTATAACATTTTTTTTTGCAAGACCTCCCTGTTTTTACACTCCATTCCCTTTACAATAAAATATTCCAGGTGTGGTCTGACCAGTGCTTTGTACAGTCTCGCAAAACCTCCCTAGTCTTATAACTCCATTCCCTTTGAAATCAAGCAATGGGGATCGAGAGGAGATTTGATCGAGTTGGACAGGATTATAACGGGTTTGGATAAGAGAGACAGGGAAAGCTGCTCCCATTGACTGGTGGCACAGGGACTAGGGGATCCAGATTGAAGGTTTTTGGTCAGGAGATACAGGAAGGCAAGGGGAGGGGTGCATGTGAGGAACAACATTTTCTCACAGCGAGAACATTTTCTCTGAGCTCAGATCTGATATGACCGCAGTATGTCGCATTTCAATGTTGAAATGAAGTATGTTACTTTTTGAATTACTCTGTCTCTCACAGCTAGAGAGAACTCTACCCTTACCGCCTACTCTTCTGAATGAAAACCTGCAGGATTTAGTTCTTTAAAGTTTGACTAGTCCTAACTTGTTTAATTTAGAGCAGGTGTACAGCACACTTGGATTCGTGGTTTGAACTCTGTCCAATAAATATCAATCTTTGTATTAAAGTAGGTACAGGAACCGTCCGATATGAGCACGAGCCTGGGGCCTACCTGTCCCCGGTGAGAACGAGATTGGCCGAGACTAGGGGACCGAGATAGCCTCTCATCCCGGGGATGGTGCTGTGGATACTGAGCACGTTCTGCTGAGGTGCACAGGGATCTATCAGGTGACAGCAAGTGTTTCCTTTCCTTTGAACGGCTTCTGTCCAGGCTGTCTATGTAAGGGATGTCTGCTGTTCGGAGCGCTGTGAAAGGAAAACACATCTCTGAGAACATGCTACAAGCTCACTCCATGTTTAAGACCGGGATTATGATAGCAATAAGCACATCAAGGCAAAAATAACTCAAAACAAACCAAGCCAGCGTGGAACAGAGTGCTAAGCCAGCTAAGGGAAGGAGTGTGGGGTAGAAACAGCAATAATCTCATTGACTTTCATAATCAAGGGGAGAATCAAAACTGGGGCTTTCTTTCCTGGAGTATCAGAGACTGAGGGGTGACCTTACAGAGGCTCATAAAATCATGAGGGGCATGGATAGGGTGAATGGCCAAGGTCTTTTTCCCAGGCTCATGGAGTCTAAAACTAGAGGGTATAGGTTTAAACTGAGAGGGGAAAGATATCAAAAGGACTTGATGGGTAATCTTTTCATGCAGGGGGTGGTGCATGTGTGGAATGAGCTGCCAGAGGAAGTAGTAGAGACAATTACAACATTTAAAAGGCAGCAGGATGGGTAGGGTTTAGAGGGATATGGAACAAATGCTGGCAAATGGGACTAGATCAGATCAGCACGCACGAGTTGAACCGAAGGGGCTGTTTCCGCATTGTAAGACTCTATGCTCACCTTGTAAAGGCAGCACATTTGTCAAAAGTATTCAGAGTAATACTTGGAACTGGTCTGGTAACAGGCTCTATTTAGGTTTAATAATGAAGAACTAACTATTGTCAGTTATTCCAAAGGGTATGTGCTTGTGAAAAGCATTCCAATGTGTCAGAATGTTTTTCTCAAGCATGAACCTTTCGACTTTGTTGTAGATATCCTCATCCCTTATTCTCTCTTTAAGGACAATGAGTGAGAAGATCCTCTTTAGTGGTTATGTCCTTACAGACAATGCACACAAAAAACAATCAGCTGAGTTGTGTTCATGTCAAGGATTCATGGAACTGTAGCGACTGTGT
Organism: Rhincodon typus; assembly: GCF_021869965.1. Taxonomy (NCBI): domain Eukaryota; kingdom Metazoa; phylum Chordata; class Chondrichthyes; order Orectolobiformes; family Rhincodontidae; genus Rhincodon; species Rhincodon typus. The sequence continues at coordinate 2,172,837 of NC_063341.1, forward strand.
TCACAGTCCTTCAGGTCCTGCTGCAGTTGCTGATAGACCTCTTCAGACAAAGTTTCCACCCATATTGCTCCTGTGGCAGCACCAAACTCTAGACGGCCCTTATTATTTCTTCTTTGGTCTTAAAGTCTTTGAGTAAAGAGTCAACAGCCACAGTCATTGCTTCTTTGATTCTTCTATCATCTGTGAACGATTTCTTGAGTTCTGCGAAAATGCAAAATGATACTGCAGTGCAGGGTGGCTTAGAGAAAGTGACATTGAGCTTTAAAAATGGTTTTCAGCTCGTCAATTCTCTTTGTCCAAAGCATGCTGTTCAAGGGAAGACTGTCTCTGAATTTACTGTGCATTGTTGTGTGATGTTTTTCCAAATTCACCTTTTTACCTCCTGATATATCTTGGTGAAACATCAGGCAAACGCTCTTGTCTTTCACAGTGGTGAATAGAATTCATTTTCCCATTCTGTGTGGAATTTATCTGGATTCCTTTTAGATGGTTCGGATTCATCATTTATCATCATTAGCCAGGGAAATTTTTAATTTAGCTAAGATAAAGCCAAGGTAGCACTAGTCTACAACTGAGATCATACCTTGGGTTAGAAACCAGCTTTTCAAACTGGTTATAGAGTCATACAGCACGGAAACTTGTCCACACTGACCAGGTATCTTAAACTGAACTAGTACCGTTTGCCTGCATTTGGCCCATATCCCTCTAAACCTTTCCTATCCATATACCTGTCCAAATGTTTTTTTAAAAGTTGCAACTGTACCAACCTCCATCACTTCCTCTGGCAGTTTGTTCCATATATGCACCATTCTCCGTGTGAAAAAGTGGCCCATCAGGTCCCTTTTAAATCTTTCCCCTGTCACCTTAAACCTAAGCCCTCTAGTTTTGGACTCACCTACTCTGGGGAAAAGACCTCGGCTATTTACCTTTTCTATGCCCCTCATCATTTTATAAAGCTCTCTAAGGTCACCCCTCAGCCTCCCATGCTCCAAAGGCAATAAATCCCAGCTCATCCGGCATCTCCTTATAATTCAAACCCTTCAGTCTCCCTTGTCAACCCTTTTTGCAGCCATTCCAATTAAAACTATTCTCCCTGTAGCAAAGCAGCCAGAATTGAACTCAAAAATAAATTTTGCACTTGCAGCCGACTGAGTTTTAAATAAAAGATGCTGCTTCCCCTTGCTGTTTGTGGTGTCTCTCTGCTGCTAGTCATGCTGCAGCCAGGCATCTGGTTATCACCTTCGGAATACACTTGGAACATTGCTGGCTACCTTTAAATGGGAAGGCACAGGAGCCAGGCACTACTGGTCACAGTTTGTTTCCGGGTCCCTGGCTTAGCTGACACTGCTCAGATAGCAGATTTGGAGCGCAGCAGCACTTCCGTAACTTTTCTGTGTTCAGCGTGGAGGTCCGAGTTCTGTGTACGGGAGTGTTTTCAGGAAGCAGAAGTTACGTTGTAGCACTGCGATCGTTGTGCACTCAGCTTAGAGTAATGCAGGCAGTGTATGAGGGATTGAGATTGACCAAGAATCAGTGATCGACGGTTTAAACTAGTAGGACAAGGGCAGTAGATGTATGCCTGTTTGCGATGTATCTACTAACCTATCCCTCGTTATTTCAAAGCTTAGGTTACTGACATCTAAACCTTTGGCTTGTAACTCTTTTCCTCCTCCCTTTTAAACTTAATACTGAATTAATTGATGTTGTGATCCCATTTGCAAGATTGTATCGTATGGTCATTTTTAAATTTTATTCACTCATAGGATGTGGGTTTTGCTGGCTAACCCAGAATTTATTGCCTGCCCCAAGTAGCCCTGGTGAAATTTCCATTGAGTTGCCTTCTTGAACCGCTGCAGTCCATGTGGTATAGGGAGAGCCACAGTGCCATCAGGGAGGGAATTCCAGGAATTTGATCCAGTGACCGTGAAGAAATGGCCCCTAGGTGAAAGTGATCATGGGTTTGGAAGGTCAGAGATAGCAAGAACTGCAGGAGTCAGAGACAACACAGTGTGAGCTGGAGGAACTCAGCAGGCCAGGCAGTATGTGAGAAGCAGGAAAGTTGACATTAAGGGTCCTGACTCCAAACGTCAACTTTCCTGCTCCTCTGATGCTGCCTGACTTGATGGGTTTGGAAGGTGCTGTCTAAGAAGCCTTGGTGAGTTTCTGCAGTGCATCTTGTAGATGGTACACAGCTGCTGCTACTGACCGTTAGTGATGGAGGGAGTGGATACTTGTGGATGTGGTGCCAATCAAATGGCCTGCTTTCTTCTGCATGGCAGAATGTAGATTAGGCCAGGGCTTTCCAAATTGGACAGTCAGGATCCTAAACAGGGTGGTGAGTCATGACTTTGGGTTCATAATCTCCGAGGTAGCACTGGCCAACATTCCTCTCCCTTTAAGAATATGTGTTGCTGGAGCTGCACCATTTTATGTCAGGACTTACCTGGGCAATTTTCCACACTGTCAGGCAGATGCCGATGTTCCATATAACTTGATAACCTTCCCCAATCAAAACCCAACTTACTTAAACTGGAAATTTTTAGATAGAACAAAACCCACAGTGTGTTTTTCAGGGAGGGGTTTGTGGTCAGTGGAATGGGGATGGGGGATATTTGGGTGAGCCATTATTTCTGATTCCCCTACAACCTTATTGTGAAGCAGTCCTTTCTGATTTCACTCCTGAAAGACCTTCAGTGTCAGGTCCCCTTGTCCTGCATGCCCGCCCTCCCACCCACCCTCCCCAGTAGCTTCCCTCCACATTCCCTGTTAATTTGAACACTTTAGTTAGATTACCACACAATCATCTAAAGGCAAGGGAATACAAAGCACATTGATGAAACCTGCCCTTAGTACATCCAGGAATTGTTCTGGGGAATCTGTGCTGCACCCCATATCTCCAATATCTCCTTCCTGAGGTGCGGAGGCCAGAACTGAACCCAGAATTCCAGATGGAGTCAAACCTGAGCTTTCCACAATGGAAACAGAACCCCTTTGGGTTTCAGCCCCCTTGCAATCCACACCAACATTCCTTTTACTTCTCTAATCGTGTTTGGAGCTGTCCGTGAGCTTTTGGTGCTTTCTGTACTTGGAGCCCTCAATCTCTCTGTCTGTCCACAGTTCCCAGCTTCTCCCCATTTCAAAATGACTCGGATCAATCTTTCTTAGGAGCAGAGTGGATGAGATCCCAGTCCATGATGCACGCTCTTGTAGGACCTGGGCGGTGAGTCTCTGTCCAATTCCCAGTCGCTGATGGATTCAAACAGTGCCGCCTGCTAACACCCATCACCTTAAGCATGTTTTTCTCTGTCACACTGTCTGATGCCATGAAGACATTCCTGGGATATCGAAGCATCTCAGTCAGAGATGATTCCAGACAAAAACAAGGTCTCCAAGGACATAATTGCTGATTTCCCATTTGCCAATAACCATTTATGAGCTGCAGACCCTGAGCTGGTCCTGTATTGTAGCATGGACAAGCTCTCCAATATGACTTTCACAGTCTTACAACCAACTTAAAGAAAACTGGAGTAATGTCCCAGCCTGCTCCAGGCATGCCCTCTTTTGATCCTGCCAGTAGAGAATAAGTTCACTTCTCTCAGTAGCACTCTCTTTCTCTCTCAAGCTGTCTACATTGACAAACAGAGACATTTGCTAAAGCAGTGCAACTTTCAGCAGACTTTGAACATCAGCCTGGGAATGTGGAGGATTAAGTCTTTCTACCAAACCATAAGTCTAAAGGACAATAGTCTTGCCAATTCTGCTGTATGCACGTTAAGACTTGGACTGGGTAATAGTACCATGCCAACAAATTCAACCACTTCCCCTTTCCTTATAGCCGCCTTTCGGAGTTTTGGAAGATTGGAGGGAAGGACAAAATACCAGCCACTCAGACGAGCTGGCCTGCCAAACATCCACACCCAAACTGAGACAGGCACAATGGAGACAGCCTGGTCACCCACTTACCAAAGCATATCCACGGAGAGCTCGGGTCTGGGGTGCACTCTCAGAATGGTAAAAGGAGGGTGCTCTGAACATCTCACCTTGGAGTTTGTATATCGATTGCAAGTCCTGGGAAGGGCGCGCGCAGGATCACTGCACACAGCATAAGTGACTAAAAAAGATGCAGAAAGCAAGCAAGCGTGTTTCAAAGGCAGAGAAAAACAAAGGCGGTGGGGGGGGGAGCTGGAAATCCCAAAACAGCAACTCATCCAAAGATCCGTCATCTGCAGTATTCTGGCCTGTTTGCAGCACGACCTCTGGGCACTGGTTGACCTCAATACCCATTGGAATCCCCAGAGGAGGAATATGCTCATCTTCCTCTTGAGGGCAAATGAGTAGAATTGAAAAAGCTGAGACCTCAGTACAGACCACTACGGTCTCCTTCTGCCACTAAACTACACATATATTATCCCGATTCTCTGTCTCCTACTTCCAATCCTGTTTCTTACCCATTGGAAAAGGTTTCCATATGTTTCCATGTTTATGAAAAGTCTCTTGTGTGGAACTTTCTTGAATGTCTTCTGAAAGATCATATAAACCATATCCCTCGACATTCCCTTGTCTCTCACATCAGTGAGCTCTTTAAACAATGTAACCATGTTCGCCAAAGAAGTCTGACCCTTTGTAAATCCACTCTAACGCTCTCTGAACAGGAAATACGTTCAGTTATTTTATCAGAATTTACTTGCAAAACTTTGGTAGTCTCTGCAAGTTCTCTTTTGTATCCTCTTCTCAATGTTCTGCTGCTACTTTTCTTTGTATTTCTATCAGTCTGGGGGACTCTTTGCTGCCTTATGTCTTCATACAAACCCTTAGTTATGATTCCATACAGTTTCACATGTCCCTATGTTGTTTAATTACACACATAGAGTTCTTGCCTTTTAAGAGTGTGTGTATACAGGTTTTGTACTCTATTAAATACTTCTTTAGACACGTCCCATTTCTCATCTGTATTTCAGACCATCAATCGGGGGAGGTGCAGGTGTAGTGGACCAGCAATCTAGAGGCCCAAGTTAATTCTCTGGGGATAGGGGTTCAAATCCTACCATGGCACCTGGGGTTCAAATTCAATAAATAAATGTGGAATTGAAAGCAAGCCTTGGTGAGAGCAACCATTAAATGATCAGCCATTGCGTGTAAATACCTGTGTGGTTTGCTAATGCCCTTGAGAGCAAGAAATCAGCCAGCCTTGCTGGAATGGTTTCCGTTGACTCCAGGCCCATAGCAATGTGGGTGATTCTGAAATGGTCTAGCAAAGCAGTTAGCGATGGGCAACCAATGAACTGAATTAGTTTTATTGTCACTGTCCTCAAATGAGTACAGCGAAAAGTTTAAAAGCACCATCTCAGGTACAAAGTACTTAGGTAGAGATTCTTCAGTACAAGTTCTTAGGACAAAGAAAATTAGAAAAATAAAGAAATAAAAAGTCCAGCATTGCTGTCCTTGCCAGCGTTGCCCACATCCCACGAAAAAATTATATCCTGCTTACTGTGGTGAACTTTATCTGATAACACTTGGTTCATGAATCATCCTCATAAACCTGATCACGTCATGGTCATCATTTGCTCCTTTCCCATTATTGTTAATAAGGTGCTCTGAATTATTTCACCAAAATGAAACCTTTTTACCTCAATATTCATTTGCATGACCCGCATCCAGCTTCGAGTGCAATCCCCATTAAATGAGCCAGGAGGAACGCTGCAAGGCTCAACAATCAGGAGAGAGTTAAAACCCGAGCGAGGAATTTTAACCCAACCACTTCTTTGCCAACCCAGGCAAAAGCAGCCACCTTTTTAACCCAACATTCAGAGGCACGAGGTCACTTAGCCGTGTAGCAGCGTACCTGCAGTTGAAGACTTGCCGGATGACCTTAGCGGTCTGCATCCCCGTTTCTGGTACAGGTCGTCTGGGCCGGCTCTCTCGAGTGAGTACTCACTGAGCCAGCTCCCACTCAAGTGATGGCCAGCAAATGTGGAGAACGAACGTTTCATTGGGCTTCTGCCTTCCGTCGACTTCCAGGCCACAGAGGAACAACACACACCAGAGAAGAAGGGTTAGCAGCACTGAAATCACACACGTACTAACATGAGGTGTTTTAATAACAAACACATTATTGTTTGGCTGTGAAGTACCTTTCAGTTTTGGCTGGTATCTCTTGTCCTTTTATATAGTGAGGAATGGCACTTCTCACTTGCCCCACAAACTGCCCGTGTGCTGTTATTTCATCACCTACTCCCACTCAATCCTTTCAAAGGTCTCTCTGTTCCTTCCCCCAGTATTCCCGTCTTCCAGAATCTACAATCCAAAGGTGTTATCACTTTGTATTATAACCCTCTTCTTCAACACTTTACAACTTGAAGTGGCACTAGCTTCCTCTGCTTTTGTCTTTTTAAGTCAATTTCAAAGCATTTCCAATGCTTATGACCTACCATTTGATACAGGTGCCCGTACTCACTCTACTTTGGGCCACAGCCTGCCACAAAGTGAGACCAATCCTTTGATCCCATCAGATACAAACATGAGACCAATCTTTAGCCCATTCGGGATCTGTTCCAAACTCAGAAGAGACAGTTAAATGGATGAACAATGTTAGTGAAGAGAGACAAGACAGGAAGGGATCTAATGTAATTGCCAGTGGAGAAAGTAATTTGGTTTTGATTTATTATTGTCACAGGTACTGAGATACAGTGAAAAGTATTGTTTCGCCTGCTGTAGAAAATACAGAGAACATAGAACAGTACAGCACAGGAACAGGTCCTTTGGCCCATGATGTTGCACCGAACATGATACCAAAGTAAACGAATCCCTTCTGCCTGCCCTTGGTCCATATCCCTCCATTCCTTGCATATTCATGCGCTTATCTAAAAGTCCTTTAAATGCCCCTATTGTATCTGCCTCCACCACTGGCCCCTTGCAGCACGTTCCACACTCCTACCGCTCTCTGTGTAAAACACTTGCTCTTCACATCACCTCTGAACTTTCCCCCCTCATCTCAAATGTATGCCCCCCTGAGTATTAGATATTTCAACTCTGGGAAAAAGATTCTGACCATCAACCTTATCTATGCATCTCACAATTTACAGACTTTTATCAAGTCTCCCCTCAGCTTGTGCTGTTGCAGAGAAACAACCCAAGTTTTTCCTAGCATCTCATAGAATCCCTACAGTGTGGAAACAGGCCATTTGGCCCAACAAGTTCACACCGCCCCCTCCGAAGAGCATCCTACCCAGACCCATTCCCCTACCCCTGCATTTTCCTTGTCTAACCCACCTAATCTAAATATCCCCGGGCACTATGGGCAATTTAGCACGGTCAATCCACCTAGCCTGCATATCTTTGGACTGTGGGAGGAAACCCACGCAGACACGGGGAGAATGTGCAAACTCCACACAGACAGTCGCCCGAGGCTGGAATTGAACCTGGGTCTCTGGCACTGGCAGGTAGCAGTGCTAAGCACTGAGCCACCGTGCTGCCCAAAAGCAGAGACTACCACGCAAGCCTCCAGTCAGAACGCAAAGCATGCAACTCGCAGTTAGAATCCAACACAGTTGGTCAGTATGGGGATCAAACCAATGACCCTGGCGTTATTAGCACCACACTCTAACCAGCTGAGCTAACCGACTGCCACAAATGTAGCTGGCTTATAGCTCATACTCTCTGATCCAGGTCGCATCCTGGTAACCATCTTCTGCACCCTCTCCAAAGCCTTCACATCCTTCCTGTAACGTGGCGACCAGAATTGAATGCAATACTCGCGCATACACAGACACACATGAGTTATTTCATCCAAGTTGTTTGTGTAGCCGCAGATACATTCTGTTTTGCTCAAAAAAATAAAATCTGACCCCAGTTTAAAACATAGTCAGATTCTAAGCAAGACTTCACACCTAAAATACATTGTCTGACCTGAGATGTCACCTCTTGTATATATTGATAAAACCTTTAATTATTTCGGGACAATGGCTTGAAAGGAATCTGGATTTTGCATTTTAATCAGTAGTCTCCTTCCTAACTAATTAAACATTCAACAAGAGGCAGCCAGTTTTAGTGTTAAGAGATTTTAGGAACTGCCGATGCTGGAGAATCTGAGATAACAAGGTGTAGAGCTGGATGAACACAGCAGGCCAAGCAGCATCAGAGGAGCAGGAAAGCTGACGTTTTGGGTCTGGACCCTTCTTCAGTTTTAGGGTTGTTACCTTTCAGCTTATAAATTCTGTGACTTATATCCTCTCTCACACTACGCCTGAGGAAGGAGCTGAGCTCCAAAAGCTGACGTTTTCAGATAAGCCAGTCGGACTATAACCTGGTGTCCTGTGATTTTATACCTCACATAAGCATTTCAGGGTAATAGAACCGAATGCTGAATATAGTGTTTCAGCTACAGAGAAAAATCAAATCTAATATATGAGCAGGTGCATTCAAAAGTCTGATAACAGCGGGGAAGAAGCTGCTCCTGAATCTGTTGGTATGTGTTTTCAAACTTTTGTATCTTCTGCCCGATGGAAGAGGGTGGAAGAGAGTGTAACCGGGATGGGAGGGGTCTTTGGTTATGTTGGCTGCTTTTGCGAGGCAGGATCATTGAAGTTTTGTGCTTTACAAAAGGGACACAGAACACAGGACATCAGATGTTGCTTTAGGATGTTTTGTTCTGGAAGGTGTAATGGAAACACTGAAAGCACACAGTACATTGTCATGTCCACTGGGCATTTAGGATATCATTACTTATTTAGACATTACTTTCCTTTTCTCTTTAAGGAAATGGCTTTGCTGGACTTTTAAACTCACAGCAGATGGGATATTATTAAACTGGAAAAGTTGCAAGGACATCACCGGGACTGGACGGCTTGAGTTATAAGGAGAGGTGACATAGGCTGGGGTTTTTTTTTCCCTGGAGTGTTGGAGGCTGAGGGCTGACCTTATAGGGGTTTATAAAATCATGAGGGGGTGTAGATAAGATGAATAGCAAAAGTCTTTTCTCCACGTAAGCGGAGTCCAAAAACCAGAGGTCACAAGTGTAAGATGAGAGGGGAAAGATTTAAAAGGGACTCGAGCAGCAACGTTTTCTCCTAGAGCATGGTGTGTTTGTGGAACGAGCTGCCAGAGGATGTGGTAGATGCAGTTACACCATTTAAAAGACATTTGGACAGGTACATGAATAGGGAAGGTTTAGAGGGATATTGTCCAAATGCAGGCAAATAAGGCTAGTTTAGTTTGGGAAACGTGGTTGGCATGGACAGATTGTATTGAAGGGCCTGCTTCCGTGCTGTATGACTCCATGACTCTATGACTGACTGGCTGACTACAGTCTGGAAGCCTCTGGCAGTAAAGTGGCAGAAGGACATGGCTAGTCAGAGGAGCCTGGTGGAAATTCACAACTGTCGGGCACATGGTACACTAACAAGACAAAGAAAGCACAGACTGTTAGTCTCTCAGACTGCAACATTAACAAAAGCAACATATTGAAGTGATTAAAAGTATATTGACCAGAGAGATAGAAACTGCCCCCACTAACCATTACATGTGGAAGCATGTAGTGGAAGTAGGCCATTAGCCCATCAAGTCTGTTTTGCCATTAAATGAGATCATGTCTGCTCTGAAAATCCTCAATTCTGCTTTCCTGCCTTTCCCTATAACCCCCGATTCTCTTACTGAAATAAAATCTATCGCAGCCTTGAATATACTTTATGACCCAACCTTGAAAGACCTCCGTGGTGAAGAATTCCACAGATTCACTACCCTCTGAGAGAAGAAATTCCTCCTCATCGCTGTCTTAAATGTGTCACCTCTCTGGTCCCAGTCTCTCCCACAAGGGGAAACAACCTCTCCGCATCTACCCTGTCATGTCCCTCAGATTCTTGTATGTTTCAATAAGATGCCTCTCATTCTTCTAAATTCTAAGTGAGTACAGGCCTAACTTACTCAACCTCTCCTCATAAGACAGTCCCTCCATACCTGGGATCACTCTAATGAACCTTCTCTGGAAGTGAATGCCTGTGTATCTTACCTTCGATAAGGGGAACATAACTACTCACAGTTTTCCAGCTGAGGTCTGACCAGTGCCTTTGATAATATGAGCAAGACATCCCTATTTTTGTACCCCATTCCCTTTGAAGTAAAGGCCAACATTCCAACTGCCTCCTCTATTACTCACTGAGCTTGGATGTTAGCTTTTTGTGATTCATGCATTAGGACTCCCAGATCTCTCTGTTCTGTAGCTTTCTGCAGTGTTACTCTATTTAAATGATTGTTAGCCCGTTGTTTTTCCAGCCAAAGTGCCTAACTTCACGTTCATATCGACAATACAAGCTTTCCCAAATCTTTCGTTGGAACCTTTCTCTCAATCCTGTTTCACACATTGTTACAGGCACTGAGATAGACAGACAGACAGACAGACTAGGCCCCTTTATTTTCCAAGCTTCCGGTCCATAAGCAGGTCGAGTTTAATTTCAAGAAAGTTTGGGTATCTTTTTCCCCCCCAAAACCCCACTGTCATTTGTGCGAAGTCAGTTGTTAAAGTGGGGCTCAGGAGGTTCTCTCTGAAAACGTTATCCAGGAGAGTTATTTATTCTTGCATTCAGTCCTGGAGTGGTGTTAAATATGCCAAGTAATTCATGTGAGTATTAGCCTCCAGAGTCCAGTGAGGGGGATAGGGGTGAGCAAGGGCAGGAACAGAGAGCAGGGTTCAACTGCAGAACCAGGACGGAAGGGAATTGAGGGAGGTAGGAGGCTTCCTGCAATGAGAAGTTAAAGTCCACAGGAGTACAGCTGGCTGAGAGTTGACAGCAGTGTTGATCATGTTTATTTTTCAGGCAAACACAAGCACATCAGGTTTCAAGGAAACTTATACTGTCGTTGCTGTTTCAGAGATAGTAGGAACTGCCGATGCTGGAGAATCTGAGATAACAAGGTGTAGAGCTGGATGAACACAGCAGGCCAAGCAGCATCAGAGGAGCAGGAAGGCTGACGAAGAAGGGTCTAGGCTCGAAACGTCAGCCTTTCTGCTCCTCTGGTGCTGCTTGGCCTGCTGTATTCATCCAGCTGTACACCTTGTTATCTCTGTCATTGCTGTTGTTTCGTTTGTGCAAATCTGAGTGTTGGCCTGGAGTTTTATTTTCTATTGCTGCTGCTGTGGCATTGATGGGCCGAATCATAAGGTCAAAACCAAAAATCTACAAATAGCAGAGGGGCTTTGATCATGTAATGCTGCCCGGTGAGTGGTGATTTACTGTGAAGTTAGGCACTTTGGCAGGGAAAAGCAACGGGCTAACTATCATTTAAATAGAGTAACACTGCAGAAAGCTACAGAACAGAGGGATCTGGGAGTCCTAATGCATGAATCACAAAAGTCACTAACATTCAAGCTCAGTGAGTAATGGAAACGGCAAATGGAGTATTGGCCTTTACTTCAAAGGGAATGGGGTACAAAAACAGGGATGTCTTGCTCATATTATCAAAGGCACTGGTCAGGCCTCAGCTGGAAAACTGTGAGTAGTTTTGTTCTCCTTATTGAAGGTAAGATACACGGGCATTCACTTCCAGAGAAGGTTCATTAGAGTGATCCCAGGTATGGAGGGACTGTCTTATGAGGAGAGGTTGAGTAAGTTAGGCCTGTACGCATTTAGAATTTAGAAGAATGAGAGGCATCATTGTTGAACCATAAACTGATGAGTAGTTCTGATGTCGAGCTGGCAGAGACCATTCCCTCAGGTTATGGAGAGATTGATGAAGGGTATCAGGAATTTACCAAGAACAGGAGACATTTCTTCACATTACTGTGTGAACTGGAGAAAGAAGCACAGACATTAGTTTGGATAAAGGCAGGAAACAGAAGTTACCTCAGACTCCAGCTCCAGTCGTGGCATTGACACAGCCCGTCCTTGGTTTTCGATGGGGAGGTAATGGCTGTTGTGGGGATATTCCAATTTTCCTTTCTCTAGATCCTAGCACATCGTAAATTAAAGATGCATAGCCAGATTAATGCAACATACTTCACTAACAACTACATATAATTGAATGCACCTCTCCAAGTCATTGGTCAGAGCACATTTGGAGTATTCAGTTCAGTTCTGAGCACCTTGTTTAAGGAAGGATGTTAAAACCCTGTAGACAGTTCACAGGAGATTTGCAAGAATGAGACCAGGAACAAGCCTCAGCTTGTCAGAAAGAGCTGAAGATCCACGTGATTTGATGGTGTTAGGGGAAACTTTAGACCCAATCTGTACAGTCTGAGCATGTGTACCTTGCACAGTGAACTGGCACATGATCTGTGCATGAACAGGATTTGGCCGTGGAAACGGTTTGGAAAATGTTGGAAAACTGCCTTTTCCAGAAGACTTTGAAACACCCTCGCAAAATCGAATCCTTAAACCCTAGTTAGATTCATAGCATCCCGACAGTGTAGAAAGAGGCTATTTGGCCCATTGAGTCTGTACTAACACTCTGAAGACCATCCCATCCACCCATTCTATCCACATAATCCCACACACCATGGCGAATCCACCCAGCTTGCACATCTCTGGGGGCACTATGAAGTAATTTAGTATGGCCAATCCACCTAACCTGTACATCTTTGGACTGTGGCTGGAAACTGGAACATCAGAGAAAACCCACACAGATACGGGGAGACTGTGCATACAGACAGTCGCCCGAGGGTGGAATCAAACCCAGGTCCCTGCTAACCAGAGCTACCATGCTGAAATTTATGAATGAATGTTTTACACAGTGGATTGATCAGGCAATTATCTCTTGTGAATTGCACTGTGCTTGAAACTGAATATAAGGACATGCTAATATAGAAAGGATTGTTGAAAATGTAATTATCAAAAAGGTCCTCCAAACAATTTATTGACTTTAAGGAATTTTTGTTTTCAAACTCAGCAAACTGCACATTCACATATATCACAGCGCTGTCAATTTTGATCTGCTTTTGAAATGTTGGGCTGCAAATTCATGGAAGATGCTTTCTTTGCTTGGGGGCTCATGACTTGTGATCTCCCTGAGCATGAAGCCAGCAAATACATCTCCCTGTGCTCAGTTTAAATGATTCTGGGTGGGTTGAGGGGGTGGGGATGGTGGTAGTGTGTAAGATGGACATGGGGGTTAGGGGGAGAGAGGCTGCTGAACATATAGCCAGGCTGTGAGGGTGGGGGTGGTGAGACGGGAGAACAGACAGTGGCTTTTTCTCCCCGCCATTGCCTGATCTTCCTCCCTTCTCTTCCCAAACACCCACATCCCCCCAACCCCCACCGCCACCCCAGACATGTCTCTCCCCCTTCCAGGACCTCCTTTCCATCCATCCCCTGATCTCCTGCCCTCCTGATCACTCCTCCCCCAGGGGCAGGGAGGGGGTGGGAGATCAGATAGAATTCATTTTACTGCACACCCCCCCAACCCCCATCCTGAACCGTCTCTCCTTGCCACCTCCACCCCTCCCAAAGCTGTCATTTGGCTTCCTCCACTCACCCTAAATTTGCCCCTACCCCACCTGAACCCCCTAATGCTCTGTCTGTCTTCCCCTTCACCTTCCCACCTTGGTGACTTAGTGGTGTTAGCAACACAGTCTAATCTTCAATCAACAATGGTGATGCCATCAGACTCAGTGGGCATTCAAAGACCCTGTGTAGCCCCCAGTTCCCTGCAGCATACTCAGCCGATCCCAGTTGTGTACCTTGATCTGCTCTGATCTCAAATTCGAATGCCAGCTGATTCCTTACCTTTAGCCGCTGGTCACGAAATTCGTCTGCTTGCCGTGCTGACGTCCTGCTATGCTGGAACATAATCGATGGGGGCAAGGGCACCAGGGGGGCAAACTCACTTCTGCTATCCCTGTGAGGAGCATTGGAATGAAAGACAATGTTTGACACAGCACCACTCACAACCTAAGGCCATGCCGAATCATTTGACAGAAAACGAGCTTCTTCAGAGGGTGGTCCCTATCGTCTGCTAAGAAACTGTACAGGTCGTTTCCTGGTAATGACGATTCCCAAAAGCAGCAATGTCGGAATAACTGGGCAATCTGCTGCTTGAGGGATTAAGGACATGGGGAAGTACACACATGCCATTGTTTGGAAAGTGCCTTTGGATCTCGTACGTGAGAAGACAGAAGGACCATCTGAGAGACAGTCTCTCCGACAGTGCGGCACTCCCTCAGCACTGACCCTCCAACAGTGCGGCACTCCCTCAGTACTGCACTGCATTTTTAGCATGGATGAAGTGCTCATGTCTCTGGAGTGAGACACGAAGCCACAACATTGTGAATCCGGGGGCAGAGTGCTCGCACTGAGGCCCAGCTTACAGTCCCATACATTAACGGGTTTTGCTGATTTTTTTTGCATTTCTGAAGAAGGGTCTAGGTCCAAAACATCAGCCTTCCTGCTCCTCTGATGCTGCTTGGCCTGCTGTGTTCATCCAGCTCTACACCTTGTTATCTCAGATTGTCCAGCATCTGCAGTTCCTACTATCTCTGTTATTTATATGCCTCAGCTTTTTGGGATGGTTCACGTTACTTCCGGTTCTGTTTCTCAGTGGTTTGTTCACAGGGACTAATTCAATGTGTTTGTTGATGGAGTTCCGGTTGGAATCCAGGCCTCCAGGAATTCCCTGGCGTATCTCTGTTTGGCTTGTGCGATTATGGATGCGTTGTCCCAGTCAAATCTGTGTCCCTCTTTGTCAGTGTGTAGTGAGACAAGTGAGAATTGGTCGTGTCTCTTGTGGCCGGTTGGTGTTCGTGTATCCTTATTGTCAATTTTCTCCCGGTTTGGCCTATGTAGTGTTTCTCACAGTCCTTCCATGGTATTTTGTATATTACACCGGTTTTGCCACAAACCGAGGCATATAAATAACAAGCGGGACAGAACACCAAATCTTCACTGGAGGCGTGGTGACCGTGTTACCTAGCAAGATGACAAAATGTCTGCAACCAAACCCAACCTCATCCACAACCCAAGCTACAAATCTTCTCAAAAACTTTGAATTGACCACAGTTTCATGGTCATCATTAAACTCTTAATTCCACATTTGTTTTTACTGAATTCAAATTCTACCATCTGCCTTGGCATGATTTGAGCCCATGAACTGGGTTTCTGGATTAACAGACCAGCAGTAAAACTGCTAGGCCATTACAAGGTAAGCAGCTTTGTCTCTCATTCAGGAGCGGACAGACTGACAAAGACAGTTAGTCACAATGAGAAGAGATCTGCCTGCAGCAAATCTCCAAGGGAACACAGCTCTGACCCTGGAACCCACCTGACAACAGGCTCAACCAAAACAGGCTGAGTGGCCTGTGGCTGTAGAGGGGTGATCAGGCCCAGGAGAGATTGGGAAATGGTGTGGAGGGTGGGGTGAAGGGGACAGTCAGGAGTTGATAAGGAGGTGAGTGTATGGTGTGAAGGGTCAGGAGTGGAGCAGAGATATATTGAGGAGTTGAGTAAGTGGGCAAAGAGTTGGGAAATGGAGTATAATCTGGGAAAATGTTTATTTTGGGAGGGAGAACAAAAGGACAAGAGTATTACCTAAATGAAAAGAAATTGCAGAAAAGCTGCAACACCAGGGACTTGAGGGTACTTGTGCACAGAACACCGAAAGGTCAGGGCAGTGGACTTTACAGAAGTATTTGACAAGGTCCCTCATGGTAGACTGGTCCAGGAGATTAAGTCACATCGGATCCACAGCGAGTTAGCAAATTGGATACAAAATAGGCTTAGTCACAGAAGACAGAGGGTGGTTACGGAGTGGTGTTTTTCTGGCTGGACATCTGTGACCACTGGTTTTCTGCAAGGATCAGTGCTGGAACCTCTGTTGTTTAAAATATATATGAATAACTTGGATAAAAATGTAGGTGGTCTGACGTTTGCAGACAACACAAAAGTTGGTGGAGTTGTGGATAGTGAGGAAAGTTATTAAAGGATAAAGCAGGTCAGTTTGAAAAGTGGGCAAAGAAATACAGATGGAGATAAGTGTGAGTTGTATTTTGGGAGGTCAATTGCAAGAGGAAAGTATACAATTCACGGCAGGGACGTTAGGAGCATTGTACAGAGAGACCTCAGGGTGCAAGTCCATAGCTCCCTAAAAGTCAAAACACAAGTGGGTAAGGTGTTAAAGAAGGCCTATGGCATGCTGGTCTTCATCGGTCAGGGCATTGAGGATAAAAGCTGGCTAGTCATGTTGTAAAACTTTAGTTCGGCCACATTTTAGAGGATTGTGTCAATTCTGGTTGCCATGTGGAGGATTTGCAGGGGGTGTAAAAGAGATTTACCAGGATGTTGCCAGGATTGGAGAATTTAAACGATAAGGAGAGGTTGGACAAACTTGGATTGTTTTCGCTATAGCGTCGCAGGCTGAGGGTTAAACCTGATAGAAGTATACAAAATTATGAGAGGCATGGATAAGGCGGATAATCAGAGCCTTTCTCTCAGGATGAAAATATCAAAAACTAGGGGGTACAGGTTTAAGGGAGAGGCGAAAGGCTTAAGGGAGATGTGCGAGGTAATTGTTTTTACAAAGTGCTTGGTTAAGTGCCTGGAATATGCTGCCAGGTGAGGTAGGAATGTTTAAGAGGTATTTAGACAGAGACATGAGCAGGCAGGGCATAGAAGGATATGGACCATGTGCAGGCAGATGGGATTAGTTTAGGATGGCATCAGGGTCGGCACAGACATGGTGGGCAGAAGGACCTGATCCTGTGATGTCGTATGTTCTAAGACTTACTGCAACTATACAAGGTGTTGATGAGGCCACATCTGGAGCACCGTGAGCAGTTTCGGTCCATTATTTAAGGAAAGTTATCATTTCATTGGCGGCAGTTCAGAGATGATCCCTGGTCTGGAGGGACTGTCTTATGAGCAATGGCTAAACAAGTTGGGACTCTGCTCACTGGAGTGTAGAAGAATGAGAGGTGATCTCATTGAAACATTTTGGATTCTTAAGGGGCTTGAAAGGGTCAATGCTGAGAGGATGTTTCCCCTAATGGGAGAGCCAAAGGCCAGAGGGCATAGTCTCAGTATAAAGACGTGCCAGTTTAAGTATGAGATGAAGAGGAATTTCTTTTCTCAGAGGGTAGATTGTCTTTGGAACTCCTTGCCACAGGGAGCTATGGGGGAATGTCCTTGTGTATTTTTAAGGCTGAGATTCTTGATTAGTCGGGGAATCAAGAGCTATAGGGAAAATGCAGGAAAGTGCACATGAGGAGTTTCGAAACAACCGCAATCTTATTGAATGGCAGAGCAGGCTTGAGGGGCCGAATGGCTTCAGGCTGTTCCCATTTCTTAGGGTTTCATCGTCAGGAGTGGGGCAGTGGGTCACGAGTTGGGGAGTGGGGTAGAGGATGAGGAGTGAGGTGGAAGATCAGGAGCAGTGCTGAGGGTCAGGAGTGGTGACTGGGTAAGTGTGGTAGAAGGGCAGGAGGGCGGAGTGGGATGGAGAGTAGTGACTGGGTGGAGGGTGAGGAGTGGGAGAGTGGGCAGAGGGTCAGGAGCGGTGACTGAGTGGCGGGTTGAGTAGTAGTGACTGAGTGGAGGGTGAGGAGTAGGGTGTGGGGTGGAGGATATGGAGTGGGGAATGGGGTGGAGGGCTAGGAGTGGCGGAGTGGGCAGAGGGTGAGGAGTGGGGGAGTGGGCAGAAGGTGAGGAGTGGGGGACTGAGCAGAGGGTGGGGAGTGGGCAGAGGGTGAGGAGTGGGGGAGCGGCAGAGGGTGAGGAGTCACCAGAAGAATGACAGTCAAGGTGGCAATTGGTCATGATAGAATGGAATATGTGAACAGTCCCCATGGGCTGAATGGCCTCCTCCTCCCTGTGGGTGATAAGGAGGTGCCGATATGAGTCTGAGTGAGCTAAAACAAGATGCTCGAGGGTGGTAGTCAGCTGATTGAACAGAATCCTTCACTATATCTTAATGCTGGTTCTTTCTGCACTGTCTGAGACACTGTCATCATGTGGAACTTACATGTCATGGCCCATGTCTGAGTGTAGAAAAGGCAGTGCTTTGGTACTGGAGATAATCTGTGGAGGCAGAGATGAAGCTTCCATCCGCTGGAACATCGGCGTTCGACTCTAAACAAAGAACAAATTTACAATTGCTCCTTGTTGCATAGAATTCAGTCCAGAAGACACACACCATAGCTCATCTTGCTGTGAAAACCCAACACAGAGCTTGCACTAACAACAAACATTCCCACCCTCTCCCTTTGTTCCCTGCTCCCTTGCGTTTCTTCAGTTGTAGGAGCTGGTCCTGGGAATGGGACTTACACCAACAATCTACCAACTGACTCAAAATCCAGTGTTAACCCATGTCAGTGTCTAAATAACAGCGGGCTAAATAGTCCATACATTGTGTGATTGTGGCAAGTGCCTGACGTCTGCTATTCAACTCAATGGATGGGGAGGGATTCCTCATAATCAATTTTGATTTGATTTAATTTGATTTATTATTGTCGTATGTACCAAGGTACAGTGAAAAGTTCTGTTTTGTGTGCAGTACAGGCAGATCATACCATACAAACTGCATTAGGATAATACAACACAGCAAAGACTACAATGTTACAGCCACAGAGAAGGTGCACAAAAAGGGACATCAACATTAAGTTTAAAATTTGAGAGGTCCGTTCAGAAGCCTAATAACAGCGGGGCAGAAAATGTTCTTGAATCTGTTGGTGTGTGTGTTTAAGCTTTTGTATCTTCTGCCCGACAGAAGAGATTGGAAGAGATTAGAAGTGGGCTGCTGGGAGGGGTCTTTTATGACATTGACTGTCTTCCTGAGGCAGTATAGATGGAGTCAGTGGATGGAAGGTTGGCCGGTGAGGGACTGGGCCGTGTTCACAACCCTCTGTGTTCAATGTAAGCAATACATGATATGGGCTATATACTCTCTTGGGAGATAGGAATGCTACAAAATGTATCTACCATTCCCGCCCCAAATTCGCACCCGCCAAACCCAGATCCTGAATTCCCATTCCAACTGAAACTACACTGCCACATCCAATCTCTATCCCGTTTGGCCCCACAGTATCTGTGCTATCTAGTTTATTGCCTTAGTTAGGATCAGTGTGGTATTGGTGGCTCAAGGACAGTACCTGCTCCTCCTGTAGCTGTTGGTATTTTTTGGTTTTACTCTGTTTGTAGTAATCCATGATCATCATGGCAGCGTAGATTTTGCCGATTGTAAGGTCAGTGGCTGGCGAACAGAAAGAGTTAGTTACTCCTGAGGTCTCACCCACACACTGAAATTGAATTGAATTAGTTTTGTTGTCACATGAGTACAGTGAAAAGTTTACAAGTCGCCACTTACAGCACCAGCTTAGGTACAAAAGTACCTAGGTACGGATTCCTCAGTACAAGTTCGTAGGACAAAAAATTTAGAAAAATGTAGAAATAAAAAGTCTAGCACTACAGATCTTCAAAAGTACAAAATCATTGTAATAAATTAGAAAAATAAAGAAATAAAATGTTCAGAATAACAGTCCTTCCACAATGGTGTAATAAATAAAATGGAAAGGAGTTTAAGGTTTTGAGAAATCAGAGGTAAAGCTTAAAACTGCTGTCACATTATATTGAGCAGGGAGCATTCATTGGTCACTCAGTCTATAAGTGAGCTTCTCAGTGCAGATCTGTAACCCAATGTCTGGTAATTGTCGGAATTGTCAGGCAAAGCCATGGGCAGGAAAAGGGATAAAATTAGCTAAAATCTCGAGTCCCATATGGAGTCCAAGGTCAGAAGAGCATCAGGCTGGATCGAGGAGCTTGGGATCGGGAGAGGAGACCCATCATAAAGGGGTCGTTTTTCTGTCACCTTTAAATGTGCTTCTAGTTTAGGCTAAAGGAAATAATGGTCAAGGAAAAGCGATGCTTCACTTACGCATATGGATGGGAACTAGGAGGTCTAGTGTCTTCTGAGAGAGGTGAGGCCAGATAGTCATAATTTCCTTTCGTAACTCTGCATCTAACTGCTGCTTATCTGCTCCACCTGAAAGATAGGCTTTATTCAAGAACTGCATTGCAATGTGTATCTCAACGTAACCCAACCCTACATAGACGGTTCACAGTGTACAGATATCTCCCTGAGAGAGAGAGGACTGAAGATACACCAGTCAGTGTACAGATAGCTCCCTGAGAGAAAGGAGACTGACTGACACCAGTGTACAGATATCTCCCAGAGTGAGAGGGTCTGAGCAACACCAGTCAGTGTATGGATATCTCCTTGAGCCGGCTGGTGGGGGAAGGGTCACTGAAATGAATTTGTTTGTGTACAATTATCTTCCTTTGAGCTGCAAACTGAGAAAGTGATAGATACAAATGGAAGTACTAATATCTCTCTTGAGACAGATTATGAATGTGCCAAAAATATGACAGGAAGCACGTCATAACTTCCTGTATAGTTATCTCTCCGTCTCTCTCTCTCTCTTTTACAAAACGATCCTTAAAAACTACCTCATTAACGAAGGACAGTTCCTCTGATATATTGCTCAGGTCACATTCTGTGCGGTGATCACTCCTGTGAGACATCTTGGCATGTTTACTACAATGAAGACACTATAGAAGTGGGAGCCAGTGTTTTTAATCAGATCCCAAAATGAGAAAGCCTGTGTCCTGTTTGGTGTGGCATCAACACTTGAAATCCCTCTTACCTTTTGCAAGCTTGATGTGAAGTGCTGTCCTGATTAGGCCCATGAGGGTGGAAGTGAAATGAACAGTCTTGTCATCACTCACAGGCATGTTCATCAATACCAGCCTCTATAAAGGACAGGGGATAACAAGTTACAACCAAATCCCAGCTGGGCCATCTTTTCAGAGATGAGAGGACTGGAACCTAGTTATACTCTTCATAGCAGCTCCAGTCATAGTGACGGTGTGTGTGTGTGTTGCAACGTAACATGTTCCCCAACACCCTCCCATTGTTGTTCCCCTTACATAACCCCTCCCAGAGTTCGTCCATTCGCTGCACCTTCCTCCCACTGAGGTTGGAAAGCCAGTTGTTTAAGGTAACCCACTGAAGTTGCCAACTCTGACTGCACTCCTGGAGGTGACAGCACAGAAGCTGCCCACAGACTCTTGCCATTGGCTGCTCAGCCCATCCATTGCTCATTGGAAGGAGACCAATCTTGCTGCAACCCGATTGGACAATTTGTGAGCCACTTTTTTGCTTCTACCTCCAGCAGCTCCTTTTATTTTGCAAAAAAAAAGTGTTGAAAGAGAATGCAAAATAAATGCTATTTCAATTTGGTAGCCAGGTAATTTATTCCCATTTTGTCCGCAGTGTCTGGGAGAGGAACCGTTTATAATTCCTGTGCCCTCCAGGGGAAACTCGGCAGACTTGGCAACCACAGAAGATACTAAACAAACAGCAACAGGCGAAGTCACCCACATTCTGAAATGGTGCCTAAATCCAGGATGTCCCCACCATCCCCCCACCAACCACTTTGCAGTAACTTTCTCAATTATTTAGGCAAATTGGTGGCACCACCCCCCATTGAATGGAAACATCTAACACAACTCTCGCAGAATGAAAACTCACTGCACTCTCACTGCCTTTCGACCGGCAGCATCTACTGGGGGTGACAAGCTACCCATAACCTCTCCACCCGGAGTGACGGATGATCCATTTTTGTCAGGAGGCTTCCATCTGACACCAAGATTGGGGTTGGGTAGTTAACACTGAAGAAGATAGTTGTAGGTTACAGGAAGATATAGGTGGGTTGGTCAGATGGGCATGCCAGTGGCAGATGGTATTTAACCCTGATAAGTGTGAGGTGATGCACTTTGGAAGAAGAAACGAGTTGAGGGAGTATATGATGAATGGCAGGACACTGAGTAGCTTAGAGGAACAGAGAAATCTTGCGGTAATCATTCACAGATCCTTGAAGTCAGCAGAGCACGGTTGGTTAAGAAGACATATCGTCAAAGAGCTGTACATCATGAAAACAGACCCTTTGATCTGAATGTCCGTGCCAACCAGATATCCTAAATTAATCTAGTCTCATTTGTCAGCATTTGGCCCATATCCCTCTAAACACTTCCTATTCATATACCCATCCAGATGCCTTTTAAATGTTGTAATTGTACTAGCCTCCACCACTTCCTCTGGCAGCTCATTCCATAAATGCATCACCCTCTGTGTGAAAAAGTTGCCCCTTAGGTCCTTTTTAAATCTTTCCTCTCTCACCTTAAACCTACGCCCTCTAGTTTTGGACTCTCCCGCGCTGGGGAAAAGACCTGGGCTATTCACCCTATCCATGCCCCCCATGATTTTATAAACATCTACAAGGTCACCCCTCAGCCTCCAACACTCCAGGGAAAATAGCCCCAGCCTGTTCAACCTCTTCCTATTGCTCAAACCCTCCAACCCTGGCAACACAGAGCGGTGCAGTGGGAGTGTACTGGGCTCATAACATAGAGGTCAATGGATCAAAACCATTCTCTTGGTGGTGGCATGGTAGCTCAGTGGTTAGCACTGCTGCTTCACAGCACCAGCGACCCAAGTTTGATTCCACCCTTGGGTGACTGTCTGTGTGGAGTTTGCACATTCTTCCTGTGTCTGCGTGGGTTTCCTCTCAAACTCCAAAGATGTGTGGCCCAGGTGGATTGGCCATGCTAAATTGCCCCATAGTGATCAGGGATGTGTAGATGAGGTGGTTTGTAGGGGGATGGGTCTAGGTGGGTGCTTTGAGGGTTGGTGTGGATGTGTTGTGTTGAAGGGCCTGTTTCCACATTGTAGGGAGTCTATAAACTCTAAATCTCTTTTGAACCCATTTAAGTTTCACAACATCCTTCCTACAGCAGGGAGACCAGAATTAAATGCAGCATTCCAAAAGTGGCTGAACCAATGTCCTGTACAGCCGCAACAAGTCCTCTCGATTCCTATACTCAATGCACTGACCAATAAAGACAACAATCAGTGGACCCAGCACTGATCCTTGTGGCACACCGCTGGTCACAGGCCTCCAGTCTGAAAAGCAACCATTTACCACCACTCTCTGTCTTCTACCTTTGAGCCTGTTCTGTATCCAAATGCCTAGTTCTCCCTGTATTCCGTATGCTCTAACCTTGCTAACCAGTCTACAACGAGGAACCTTGTTCAATGCCTAACTGAAGTCCATATCGATCATGTCCACTGCTCTGCCCTCACAATCAATCGCTTGGAACCTGACTTACTCCTTGTTACATTACAGCCAGTCTTAGTACCAGATACCTGGCTGTCTGTGCTACATTCTCCCTCACTCCCTATATTTTCCAAATAAACATACCTGTTTGAGATGGGGATAGCCATAGGAGACTCCTGCACAACCTGCCTCCCTCTCCTACCTTTTCTGAAGGTCACCCATCTCTCTGACTGTATATTCAGTTTATCTACCTTCCTGCAACTGCCGTCCATCACACCCCCTAGTTCCTGTAAATTCCTCATTGCCTCTAACTGCTGCTCCAACCAATCCATGCGATCCGATAGGATTCGCAACCGAACACACTTCCTACAGACATAATCATCAGTAACAAGGAGACTCTCCCTAATCTCTCACATCTGACAGGAACAGCAAATCACTCTACTAAAGGCCATCTTCGCATCTTAGCGATCTGCACACCCAAAAAATCTCAATAGAACATGTAATAAATAAAAACCCACTCTACTCGCTATTGCAGAGTTACCAAAAAAAGTAAGAACAGTAAGGTCACTCTTTCAAAATAGCCACTTAGCTGCGAGACCTGTGTTCCCTGTTTTGTCACTCTTCTTTCTTTTAAAGTGCTGTTGTTTTGATCTCTTTTTTATTCAATGTTCCAAAGCAATGCGGCAGCTTATAATTACTGCATCTAGAATCAGCTCCAACTCTGAAAATACCTCAATAAAGAAGCAGCTCTTACAGCTACAACTTTTTCCATCCTCCATCTTGGATTACCCAGAATCCTTTTGATGGGACACTTGCTTTCGTCAGTCATGGCATAGCTATAAGAGCAAGGAGGTAATGCTGCAGTTGTACAGAGCGTTGCTCAGGCCATTGCTGGAATACCGTGTGCAGTTCTGCTCACCTCACTGCAGGAAGGATGTGATTGCACTAGAGGGGGTGCAGAGGAGGTTCACCAGGATGTTGCCTGGGATGGAGAAATTGAGCCATAAGGAGAGACTGGATAGGATTGGATTGTTTTCTTTAGAGCAGAGAAGACTGAGGGGGATGTGATTG
The DNA here is from genome assembly GCF_021869965.1 of Rhincodon typus. Taxonomy (NCBI): domain Eukaryota; kingdom Metazoa; phylum Chordata; class Chondrichthyes; order Orectolobiformes; family Rhincodontidae; genus Rhincodon; species Rhincodon typus. The sequence goes on from NC_063341.1 coordinate 2,196,994, forward strand.
AGGTGTATAAAGTAATGACGGGTATAGATAGGATGAGCAGCTGTTCTGCTTGGTTGAGGGGTCAATCATGAAAGGGCATAGCTTTAGGGTAAAGAGCAGGAGATTCTGAGGGGATTTGAGAAAAAAAAGCTTTTTCACTCAGCGGGTGTGGGAATCTGGAATGCATTGCCTGGGAAGGTAGTAGAGCCTGGAACCCTTGCAAGCTTTCAAAGATATTTGAATGAGCGCTTGAAATATCATAACATTGAAGGATATGGGACAAGTGCAGGAAATTGGGGTCAGTGTGCCTTTTGTGTGGTTATGTTGGTGCACATTCGATAGGTCGAAGGGCCTTTTCTGGGCTGTATGACACTATGGCTCTATAGCTGCCTTGGCCAATCAAAATATCAGGACGGGGACCCATTTCCAGCCTACACTAGATCAGGCTCAGTCATCTCGAGACTCACACTGTTGAAGATGAGATGACAGTACTCCACTGGAAGTTAGAAAACAAAACACCCTCTAGACAAGACTGGAGGGAAGGAGAGGAAACATGGCAACCAGTTATCAGATAAACGCTGGATTCTACAACTGGGAGAGTCTTAATAATGCACTGAGACAATCATAGTATGAACAGAGATTTAAAATGGATTTACAAAAGGGAAATTGTGTTTGACAAAGTTATTTCAGTTTTAGTGATGATCTAACTAATATGATAGATAAAGGTGAGCCAGTAAATGTAGGATACTTGTACTTTTACATAATATTTGTTAAGATGCCACTGAAAAAAAAAGTACAGGATGAGTTAAGGGACTAAGTTGCTGGAGTCTTTTGAAGAGGTAAAAGAGAGTGAAGGTGAGAGTAATGCTGTTGATGCTGTGTACATCAATACAGACTGGTGAGGAAAATTATAGTGTATGGAATAAAATGGACAGTAGTAACATGGATATAATATAGGAAACAGTGGTCAGTGGATTTTTTTTGGATTGGGACCTTGGTGTACAAGTCAAAAGTCTAGAATTTCCAAATTTCTGGAAGATATGAAACTTGAAAGCTGAAAATTGAGAGGACAATGGTGGGCAACACCAAAAGGAAATGGACAAGTTGGTGGAGTGGGCAGATGATTTTCAGCGTGGAGAAGTGTGAAGCGATATATTTAGTAGGAAGAATGTAGAGCAGAGGGTGTAAAAATTCAAGCTGTTTAGACACATTATTATATGCCTCCATGGCTAACACATCCTGAGGTAGGACTCCAACTTGGGCCTTCTGATCCAGAGCTACAGACACCACAATGTAGTTTGCAGATGACACCAAATTTGGTGGTGTAGTTGGACAACGAGGAAGGTAATCTCAGAGTGCAACGGGAACTTGATCAGAAGGGCCGATGAACTAAGGAATGGCAGATGGAGTTTAATTTAGATAAATGTGAGGTGCTGTGTTTTGGAAAGGCAAATCAGGGCAGGACTTAAACTCTTAATGGTAGGGTCTTGGGGAGTGTTGCTGAATAAAGAGAGCTTGGGATGCAGGTTCATTGCTCCTTGAATGTGGAATCGCCAGTAGACAGGGTAGTGAAGAAGGCAATGTAGGAGCACATTACTGCTGATGCTGAAATCTGTGCTGAAAGCAAAAAATGCTGGAGACCACAGCAGGTCAGGCAACATCGCTTAATCTGAACCGTCAGCATCTTTTCTCCCCCACCATGCTACACCCCTCCATACCCCAACTGTCGCATAAATGCTGCCCCCTCCACACTTAACTTCACCTCTGTTGAAGAGTCATCTAGACTTGAAACATTAGCTAGCTCTCTCTCTCTCTATGGATGCTGCCTGACCCGCTGTGATCTCCAGCATTTGTTGTCTTCAGTAGTGATGAAGGCATTTGGTACGCTTGCGTTTATTGGTCAGTGCATTGAGTATAGGAGTTGGGAGGCCATGTTGCGGCTGTACAAGACATCGGTTAGGCCACTTTTGGAGTACTGCATTCAATTCTTGTCTCCCTACTATAGAAACAATGCTGCCAAACTTGAAACGGTGCAGAAAAGATCTATAAGGACATTGCCATGGTTGGAGTGTTTGTGCTATAGGAGGAGGCTGAATAGGCTGGGGCTATTTTTGCTGGAGTGTCGGAGGTTGAAGTGTGACCTTATAGAAGTTTATAAAAACATGAGGGGCATGGATAGTGTGAACAGTCAAGGTCTTTTCCCCAGGGTAGAGGAGTCCAAAAGTAGAGGGCATAGGCTTAAGGTGAGAGGGGTAAAAGGAACCTAAGGGGCAACTTTTTCATGCATAGGGTGGTGTGTGTGGAATGAGCTACCAGAGGAAGTGGTGGAGGCTGGTACCATTATAACATTTAAAATGGGTACATGAATAGGAAGGGTTTAGAGGGATATGGGCCAAATGCTGGCAAAAGGAACTAGATTAATTCAGGATGTCTGGTCAGCATGGATGAGTTGGATCAAAGGGTCTGATTCCATCCTGTACAACTCTATGACTGTATGTATAAGTCATGAAAGCTGACAGGACAAGGGCAGAGTACAGTTAATAAAGCAGTCAGCATCATAGGCTTTATTGATAGCAGCATAGAGTACAAGAGTAGGGAGGTGGCGTTGAATCTATACACAACACGAATTGGGCTTCAACTACTGTGTCCACTTGTAGGGGACACATTTTAGGAAGGATGTGAACGCACTGCAGAGAATGTAGGGGAGGTTTCTGAGAATGATTCCGGGGATGAGGAGTGTCAGATTTGAAGATAGATTGAAGAAAGTGTGACTGTCTTCACTGGAGAAGGCTTAGACAAGATATGACCGAGGAATTCAAAATCAGAAGGGGTCTGGACAGAGTAAACAAGGAGAAAATGTTCCCAGTCATGAAAGAATCAAGAGGGAGAGGTCACAGATGGCAAGTAATCGGTAAAAGAAGCAAAAGTGAGATGGAGAAAATCATTTTCAGCCAGCGAGTGGTTAAGGTGTGGGATGCACTGCCTGATAGTGTGGTGGAGGCAGCTTCAATTGAAACGTTCCGAAGGGAATGAGGCTGTTATTTGAAAAGGAACAATGTGCAGGGTGTCAGGGAGAAGGCAGGAGAATGACACTCAGTGAATCGCTCATTCGGAGAGCTGGTACAAACAGGATGGGCGGAATAGCCCCCTGGTGCACTGTAACAGTTCTGTGATTCATTCTTTCACAGGATGTGGGCACAGCTATGTGGGTCAGCATGTACTGCCCATCTCTAAGGTGCCTTTGAAAAACAGTGGTGAGCTGCCTTCTTGAATAGTTGCAATTGCTGTGATGTTGGTGAGCCAGTGTTTATAGAAACAGCATTGAAGAATAGGTGAATGCTGGGAACATGAGCTGCGAGGAGGACATATAGAGACACACATGGGTTAAATAAATGCACAGAAAGATGGCAGATGGAGGATAAAATGGGAAGTATGAGGTTGCACACTTGGGTTCTAAAGATAGGAAAAACTGAAAAGTGCGAGGCTTGTACATGTTGAGACACTAGATGTACTTGTACAAAGGACAGAGTCAATATACAATTAGGAAATAATTAGCAAAGTGGCATTCTGGCCATTAGTGTAAGGAGACAAGAATAAAGAAATCCTGTTACAATTGTTCAGCGTTTTTCTGAGCTCACACCAGCAGTTCAGTTTTAGTATCTGAGGAAGGATGTGCTTGTGAGGAAGGGTCACCGGACCTGAAACGTTAACTCTGTTTTTCCCTTCACAGATGCTGCCAGACCTGCTGAGCTTTCCCAGCAACTTTGTTCTCGTTTTGTTCCTGATTTACAGCATCTGCAGTTCTTTTGGTTTTTATTCTTATTGTGAAGCCTGATGATTCGGTTCACTTGTCTTTGTCTCGCTTGTCCTAGTACTGTAACTTTGTCCCAGTCAAACTGATGCCCTACTATGTTGGAGTGTATTGAAATGAGGGCGAATTGGTCATGCTGTTTTGCTGCGAGTTTATTCTTCAAATACTAAGACGGGAGAAAAACTGCAGGCATCTTTTGCAATACATGGACTCCAGGAAGTGTTGGTCACTGATAATGGGCCATTGTTTACGAGCAGGGAATTTGAGTATTTCCTAAAGTCAAACAGTATTCATCATATAAGGATAGCTCCATAGCATCCATTATCCAATGGTCTGGCAAAAAGAACAGTCCAAACTTTGAAGGTGGACTTAAAGAGCCTACAGTTTCACTAGACACTAAACTATCCTGGTTCCTATTTGATGATAGGTCCACCCTTCATGCAACTACAGGGATGGCTCCAGCAGAGTTGCTAATGGGGGAGAAGACTCCACACCAGGTTAAAACTGATCTTCCCGGTCCTGGGGTGGGTGAACGGTGAAAAGGTTATCAGGAATGCGAATGCTGGACACAAGATTTGGTTAAGCAAGAGAAGTTTAGGGAATGGAGTTTAGGGTAGAAATTGCAGGAATGGCCCTGTAGGGGCAGGAGGCATGGTCAACGCAAGGTCCGGTCCAGTGACTTATAAAGTTCCGGTCGATGTGATGGTCCTGAACAAGCATGTGGACCGTATGAAAGCTGCAAACTCGCAAACGGTGTGGAAGCAAAACAGCCGCCCAGCTCCTTGACTGTCTTTCTGACAGTCCTGGAACCTGTGGGCTCTCCCTCCCCGTCAAGCATAGAAGATACCTTGGAACCTGAGATGGATATGGTGGATGTCGCTGCCCCCATGCCTTTGCCTCGTGGAGAAGGGAATGAATTTCTTGCCAGACGCTCCGGGCAATAAGAGGCGAGCTGCTTTGTGTTACATGCTGCCTGTATCCGAGGCAGAGTTGGAGTTTGCAGAGTTAGAGGAGCCTGACCCGGTGCTAAAACACCCCAGGTAGAGCTGCAAAGAGAAAGAGCCTTCTAATGTCCTTGGACTCAGACGGGGAGGAACGTAATGATTGTAATGAAGTCAGCCGGGTAGAATATCATAGACTATCAGTTCCTTGACTGGGGCTGTTAACCCGGTCCACCCAGGGAGCCCTGGCTGACACAGGCGTGTCAGACATCCTGTTCGCTCTGAGGGCTGACTCTGAGGGAGCTGGATCAGTATCAAGGACTCTCCATGTGTAAATAAAGGGTAACTAGGGGTCGGGATACCAGCCTCTGAGGAGTTATTTCAGAAGCTTCACTAGGCTGGGGTTCTTGGGATGAAACAGTCGTCCTGTGATGAGAGACTGAGTAAACTGTGCTGATTTTCTCTGGAGTTCACAGAAATCACATTGAAGCAAACCAGATTCTAATGGTGAATAGGATGGACGCAAGTTACTTCTAGTTGGGGAATCAAAAACTGGTGAGGCGGAGCAGCGGTTGGGTAATTTCACGATAAGTTGCTGATCATTAAAAACAGAGATGGGGAAAAGGACTTCCGCTCAGAGGGTGAAGAACCTTTGGAATCCTCGAGTCCAGAGGGTTTTGGACACTGCATCATTGAATATACTTAAGGCTCAAACCAACAGATCTTTAATCAAAAGGCGATGGAGAAAGTGTGGATAGGGAGACAGATGACCAGCCTGAGGCAGCAGGTGGAGGGGCTTTACTCCACTTCTAGACTTTATGTTCTAAATAAAAATCGAAAGAACTGCGGATGCTGTAAATCAGGAACAAAAACAAAGTTGCTGGAAAATCTCAGCAGGTCCGGCAGCATCTGTGAAGGAGAAAACAGAGTTAACGCTTCGGGTCTGGTGACCCTTCCTCAGGAGTTCTGAGGAAGGGTCACCGGACCCGAAACGTTAACTCTGTTTTCTCCTTCACAGATGCTGCCAGACTTTATGTTCTGTTGCACTTACAGACTCACCAGCACAGCTCAAAACTTCATTCAATAAAAAAATAGATATTTTTCTTATTTAATATAAGAGCATCGACTGAAATTGTCTCTACACTGTCCCCATCAAACACTCCCAGAACAGGGACATCATTGGATTAGATATAAAGTTTTCTCTATTCTGTCCCGATCAAACACTCCCAGGACAGGGTCAGCACGAGGTTAGATACAGAATAAAGCTTCCTCTACACTGTTCAAACATTCCCATATCAGGGCAGCAGGGCTTTAGATGTCAACAGAGACATGGAGTGTGTTTGTGTTTTTGAGAGAAGGGAGATGGAGGGAGAGTGCAAGAGGAACAATGAATGACTGGTGGAGGAAAATTGAAAGATGCACAACAAAGGAGAGGGAAAATTGAGTGGAAAGAAATTGTGTATCTGCGTAAGTATGGTGGACTGTCACTTTAACAGTCTGTCAGGCTGTTTGGGGTGAACAAACAGCTCTCTCTAAGCTCACCGCCTGCAGAGTGAACACCTCCTTCACAAAGCTCCTGCTGTGGAACACTTCAGCCTCCTGCTCCTTCTTGGAATGTAACAAAGTGAAGTGTGGAGAAGATGGCAGTGTGCACTAAAGGGGTGAGGGCCTTATAAAGACTGAGAGAGAGGTTGGGGTGGGGGGTGGCGTGGGTGGGAAGGAAGGAAAGAGATGGAGAAAGAGAGTTTGAAAGCTGGGCTAAGAGGCAGCTGTGTCCAGCAAATGCTGTCAGAGGCACTACGCTGCATTCTCCCTCTGTAAGAGACTCGATTCACAATTCCATCGTCCCATCTCAATGATCCCAGCTCCTGTCAGTGGAAATTGTTCCTCCTCTCCTGCGCCCCCTCTGACTGTCCAACCCTCCCACTCTGGGATTTTCTTCAACAGGTCCTTCATTCTGCTGGAGCCCAGATCGGCTCAGTTTGTGTACCTCAATCCAGGACAACTCCTGAGGGCAGGGATCCTAGCTAATGCAATCACCTTTCCTGCTGGATTGGGGAATGAGGGCAATGCATTGACATTGGGCTGGCACAGTGGCTCAGTGGTTAGCACTGCTGCCTCAGCGCCAGGGACCCGGGTTTGATTCCACCCTCGGGCAACTGTCTGTGTAGCGTTTGCACATCCTCCCCGTGTCTGCGTGGGTTTCCTCTGGTTTCCTCCCACAGTCCAAAGACGTGCAGGCTAGGTGGGTTGGCCATGCTAAATTGCCCATAGTGTTCAGGGATGTTCAGGCTCGGTGGGTTAGCCATGGGAAATGCAGGGTTACAGGGACAGGGTGGGCGAATGAGTCTGGGAGGGATGTTCTTCGGCAGGGTCAGTGTGGCCTCTTTCCACACTGTAGGGATTCTCCGATTCTATATTGCACTTGCAAACATCTGTGTCAGTGCAGCTTCTGTCTGTCCCGGCTAATGTCACAAAAGGTTTGCCGCATGAACTTGGTGGGTTGGGGTGGGAATTGAACTGCAGTCTTGTTCCCTGACTCCATGTAAGACGGATCTGGAAAACTCAGGCCACCCCCTAGCAAAAATGGATCAGTCAGGTCACGCGGCTCGGGATTTAACCTGCACACATCCCGCATCTTCTCGTTGGGTTCAGGCAACGCTACAATCTGTGAACAGCTAAACCGACACGACAGATCGAGAGGACAGACATTACCAAGCAATGCCCTGGAATGCACGAGGGGCCCTTCAGCCTTTGCAGCTGTGAACAGCAGGGGAGAGCTCGGACGCCTGGTACAAAGTGTTTCCAGGACGGCAGGGATGGCAATGAGTGCAGGAACTGGGGGGGAAATCAATGAGTGATCAAACCATGCACCAAACACACAGCGTTCATACAAAGCAGCTGTGCTCGCAGGCTGTCCGAACCATGCGTCACGTTACAGCATGAAATGGCCTCCAGCAAATTTCAAGTGGTCGCTGGACTTCAGTTTTTGCGCTTAGTTTTGTGTGCATCAGGGTGAGAAATGTTAGTACTGCAGAACAGAGAACTCTCCATTCAGTGCAGGTCCAGGATTAGATACAGAGCTACCTCTACTCTTTTAAACAAAGTAAAGCTCAGTCGACTCTGTCCCCATCAAACCCTCCCAGGACAGGGACAGCATGGGGTTAGATACAGAGTAAAACCTCCTCTACACTGTCCCCCATCAAACCCTCCCAGGACAGGGACAGCACGGGGTTAGATACAGAGTAAAACCTCCTCTACACTGTTCCCCCATCAAACCCTCCCAGGACAGAGACAGCACGGGGTTAGATACAGAGTAAAACCTCCTCTACGCTGTCCCCCATCAAACAATCCCAGGACAGGGGCAACACAGGGTTAGATACAGAATAAAGCTGCCTCTACTCTTGTAAACTGAAAGTAAAGCCCTCTCTACAGTGTCCCTATCAAACACTCCGAGGACAGGGACAAAACAGGATTAGATACAGAGTAAAACATCCCCTATACTGTCCCCATTAACCACTCCCAGGACAGGGAGAGCATTGGGTTAGATACAGAGTAAAGCTCCCTCCATACTGTCCCCAACAAACGCTCCCAGGACAGGGATAGCATGGGGTTAGGTACAGAGTAAAGCCCCCTCTACACTGTCCCCAACAAACGCTCCCAGGACAGGGACAGCATGAGGTTAGATACAGAGTAAAGCTCCCTCTACACTGTCCCCAACAAACGCTCCCAGGAAAGGGACAGCATGGGATTAGATACAGAGTAAAGCTCCCTCTACACTGTCCCCAACAAACGCTCCCAGGAAAGGGACAGCATGGGATTAGATACAGAGCAAAGCCCCCTCTACACTGTCCCCAACAAACGCTCCAGGTCAGGGACAACAGAGGTTTAGCTATAGAATAAAGCTCTCTCTACATTTCTAAACTGAAAGTAAAACCTCCTCTACACTGTCCCCTGTTAAACACTCCCAGGACAGGGATAGCATGGGCTAGATACAGAGTCAAGCTTTTTCTATACTGTCCCCCATTAAACACTCACAGGAGAGGGACAGCATGGGCTAGATACAGAGTAAAGCTGCCTGTACACTGCCCACATTAAACACTCCCAGGACAATGTAGAAGAAGCTTTATTCTGTATCTACACTGTCTTCATTAAACATCTGCTATGAGGTTACTGTCTTGTCTGAGTGCTGGAACTGTATTCTATTCTCAACACTAGCATGATGCACCCTGAGAAAATAAAATTCACAGAAACAAACCCCCAGGGTGGAATAGGGAGGACCAGGTTGCAGTTGAACTGTAAGAATTTCAATTTCCGACCCACGACATTAAATTGTCAGATACACAATCTAAAAGAAGTTCAATTGAGACCTCCACTCAAGCCAATACAGAAACGCTGACAAAGATCCTTTCAGTCTCAGGCAGACACGGTTTGAGGTTTGTTTTTCTACCTTGTAAGCCACTTTCGAAGGACATTTCTTCCCCAGACCCAGCGGCGGTGACATAAGGGTCAACATTTGATACATGTCAGTGTAATGGATTCGGCCGCTTTGAATGGAGGGAAGGATGTGATAAGCATGTCCAGGAGAAACAGAACAGGAAAGAATTAATCACATCTATCTCAATCAGCAGAACAGTCCTTCATCATTAAATCAGCGAGTCACACAGCACAGGAGGAGGCCATTCGGCCCATTGTGTCTTTGCTAGCTCTTTGAAAGACCTTTCCAATTCGTTCCGCTCCCTTGCTCTTTCCCCGTGGCCCCCCCGAACTTTCATTTTGTTTTCATTTTTCAAGAATATCCTTTTTTTTGGCAGAGTTACTCTGAGCCTGCTTCCATCGCCTTTTCAGGCAGCAGCCCCAGATCATAACTTGCAGCTCTAAAAACAATGTCTCGTTACCTTTCCCCTGCTGTTTGGTATATTTTGCCAATGACCCAAAGCTCTCATTTCCATTTTTCCTCTCTTGGCAAAGTTCAGCTGTTGCATAAATGCGGTGGCGAAATATGGTTGGATTCAGTGAGCTGCCGTGGGATGATGGGTTACTGGTTCAAACCCCACCATACCAGCAGTGCCCAGCACAGCAAGCATGAGTCAGAGGGAGGGACGGGGGAGGGGTGGGGAGAGGCAGAGGAAGACATGCACTCCATGCATCTGGACTATGCATTTCCCCTCCATAAAGAAACAGTTTCTCATCTTTCCTTTTCCTTTACACCGGTTCGCACTTCCAATTTCATATCTTAGCCCCAACCAAATGGCCAATTGCCATCGTGTTCATCCATTGTTCAGGATTTACACGGCATGCAGAGCCTGAGTCTGTACAGGACCCGTTCCTGACCTGCTGGACTTCTCAAGGATGTGTCGGTCACGACTGCTCCTTCAGGATTCACCGTGGCAGGCACTTTGCAGCTCAGAAATGCCAGGAAGGGTGCTGCGGTCAGGGTAGGACGTGGGTGAGCATGCGTCAGTGCACGCATGCATGTGAGAAAGTGTGCATGTGTCTGAGTGAGTCTGTGTGTGAAACTGTGTGTTTGTACATGCATGTGTACATGTGGGTGTGTGCGTAATTTTCTGCTTGCATCAACGTTTGCATCTTTAAGTGTGTGTGTCTGTGCGTGACGTGTGTGTTTGCATGCACATACATGGGTGTGTATCTGTGCATGTGAGTGTGTGCGCACTTGTGTATATGCTTGTGTGTCCGTGTGTATATGCTTGTGAGAGCGAATGTGTGTATGTGTGCGCACGCCTGTACACATGTGCATGTGAAGGTGTGTGCTTGTCTGTGTGTATGTGCATGAGACAGTGTGTCTGTGTGCATATGTGCACATGAATGCATGTATGTGCACGAGTGTGTGTCCAAATGTCAAACACATGAGGGTGTGTCTGTGTGCGTGTGTGCATGCATGTCTGCAGTGTGTGTCTTCGCAGGTGCATGTGAAAGACAGTGTGTCCCTGCAAGTGTGTGCATCTGTGTGCCTGTGTATGGCTCATTCATATAATCCGGACTTCGACACTGAACCCTTCCAACACAGCCCGGCTGTCCTCCTGCATTCTTCATCCTGTGAATCAAAGGTCAGCTCATACTCTGCCAGCTGCGTCATGGCCCACTCCAGCCCCTGTTCACCCACCAGCCCTGTCCTCCAGGATTTACACTGCCTCATGGTCAAGCAGTAGCTCGATTCCAAAACCTCACATTCTTGTTTGCCAATCCCTCTCTGGCTTTGTGTTCTGCAATTCGCTCCAGCCTCACAATTCAGGAATACCTGCCCCATTCCCCTCTACAACGGTCAGCGCTCCATCATTGATGGTCATGTTGTCTTCAGTTACCTGGACCCTAATCTCCAGTATTCCCTCATACAGCTTCTGTACTTTTGCCTTAAACCTTACCTGTTTAACAAAGCTTTCAGCCCTCATAACACTGAGTATGTATTTAGTTTTTCAATGTAGAGGAGTGTTTCATGTTAGGTGCTATATGAATCTAAGGAGTTGTGTGTTTGTAAGTGTGCTTGCGTCTGTGGGCATTTTTGTGTTTGTGAGTGTTACTGTGAAGATCAGAACATAAAAAAACAGAAGGCCACTCGGTCCGTTGAGTCTGGCCTATGTTTTGATACCATTCTGACCAATCTTCTGCCTCAACTTCCCATCTCTTTTGACTCCCCAAGAGATCAAACATCTGCAAGTATTTCAGACCTCTCCATATCTGTCCAATCAATCCCCTTCAGAATCCTCTATGTTTCAGTAAGATCACCTCTCATTCTTCTAAACTCTAGGGAAGACCAACACACTCTCTGCTCATTGGGCAACCTGCTCACTCCAGGGACCAATCTAGTGAGGTTATCGGTATGTATAAATGTGTAAGAGTGTGCATTTGGTCTCATTGTGTTCTGCTGCATTTATGTGAGTGAGAGTGTATGTGTGAGAGAGTGTGACTGTATGTCTATGAAAGAGTGTGACTGTGTGTGAGAGTGTGACTGTGTTAGACAGAGTGTGACTGTGTGTGAGAGAGTGTGACTGTATGTCTATGAAAGAGTGTGACTGTGTGTGAGAGAGTGTGACTGAGTGTGAGAGAGTGTGACTGAGTGTGAGAGAGTGTGACTGTGTGTGAGAGAGTAACTGTGTCTGTATGTGAGAGAGAGTATGTGGCTTTGTATGCGAGAGAGTGTGACTGTGTGAGAGAGAGAGAGAGAGTGTGACCCTGTGTGTGTGTGTTTGTGTGTGTGTGTTTATGCGTGTGTGTGGACCTGTGTGTGAGAGAGAGAGTGTGACTGTGCATGTGTGGACTATGTGCGTGAGTGTGTGTGACTGTGTGAGAGACAGTGTGATTCTGTGTGTGTGTCTGTGAGTGTGACTAACTGTATGAGAGAGAGTGACTGTATGTATATGCGAGAGTGTATGACTGTGCATGCGAGGGAGAGTGGCTGTGTGTGAGACAGGATGTGACTGTGTGTGAGAGAGAGAGAGTGCGACTGTGTGCGTGGAGATTCTTTGTGGACCTGTGTGCGTGAGAGAGAGTATGACTGTGTGTGTATAGATTGTGAGAGAGTGTGTGACTGTATATATATGGACTCTGCGCATGTGTGTGTGTGTCTGTGTGAGTTTGTGTGTGTGTGTGTGCGTGTGTGTCTATGTGCGTGTGTGTCAATGTGTGTGAGTGTGTGTGTGTGTGTGTGTGTGTATATGTATAGGCAGCTGCACCAAGATGAATACCCACTCAACCAAATCAGGATCTGGCCAACCCCTTGGAAATTTCAGGTGGCCTTTGCCTGTGGCTTGGTTCTGTGCAGGAAGCACGGTGCAGTGTAAAGAGAAAGCTGGTTGCTGTCGACCTGAGATACTGTCTCTTTAAAGGAAACCTGTCATTCCTCAGTCAGAGAGGGGCAACCACTGGGTGCGGCTAAGTCAATATAAAGCAAACCTTGCAGGCCACCCTACAAGGGCACTTCCTCCCCAGCCCTAGGGGGGGCGCGATCGTACACACTATTGTGTACATGTCCTTATAATGAATCCTTCCGCTACAAAGAAAGCAGATTTGGTTAGACAACAACAACAACAATAACAACGCAGAACAGACCGTTTCTATCGCTGAGTGAGGAGAGCTCGGTGCCAGTGTTGTGGATGGTGGCTTTGTGTTCCTCTTCAGCTCTGGGTACCAACTTGCCCACTGACTGGCATCAGGTCCCCCGACTAATGCAAATTAACCAAGAGACAGGAAGCCCTTGCTTGGGTCTTCAGGGAAACCGAGAGGTCGTAATCTCTCAGAAAGTCCTGCACTTTTCACTTGCCCAAAATCCACAAACGTTCACTTTCTGAAGAGCTAAGACTGAGGTCCACTGGATTGTCTCATGTCTTAAATTCTCCGGAAGATACACTTGGATTTAGTGTTTACCACACTTACAGCCCTGCACTCTTGAGGACAGCAGAGGGCAACAACGTGAGATCCTCACATCGAATCAAAACGTACCTGGAACCTGAGTTCAATGTTGATTATATACTGTCTAAAAGGGTGGAAGTGACTGGCCATCAGGTCTGTGTCTCACTCCTTACGCACTGTACAATCAGCTCCATTACAAATAAATGCTTTCACTTCAGCTACAAAATTGATATGAATGGATCAGGACCCCTGGTAGGTCACTGATATTTTGGAACTCAAAGACTGATTTCGAAAGCTTTGTCACCACATCGATTCAATACAATATCTAATACCTTTATATCACACTTAAGAGACACACCAGTCATTGTTAAGATAGCCCTCAGAAAGAGAAGGGACAGAGACACCAGTCAGCGTACAAATATCAGCCTGAGAGACAGAGGGGACTCAGAGACACCAGCCAGTGTACAGGTATCTACCTGAGAGAGAGGTGGGGGGACTGAGAGACACCAGTGAGTGTACAGGTATCTCCCCGAGATAGGGAGAGTGGGGTCTGAGAGACACCAATCGGGGTACGGATATCTCCGAGTGACAGCGAGAGTGAGAGAGGGGTGAGGGAGGGGGGGGAGACGCGGTTACTGAGACACCAGTCAGTGTACAGATATCTCCCTGAAAGAGAGAGAGGGGACTGAGAGACACCACGTCTGTGCACACTCCCTGAGTGTGTGGGTCTCAGCAATCCCGAGTAACATACTGACATCTCTTATTGTCTGTTCTGAGAGTGTCAGGTAAGTCACTTGCCTTTTTATGTACATCATAAATTATTTACGGTGTAAGTCACTGTCCATCTGGTCTGTTTTAAGGACCACTCATTAGTGAATACAAGTTATGTTTTTTGCGTTCCCTCACTGCGTTAGCCCTTTCTCCTATCTGATGAGTAGTATCTGATCTTGAATTGGTTCCCTGAACCATGCCATTGCTCAGTGTGGGCGAAAGAAGAAGCAGGAAGCGGATTGGGAATGGCAATCGTACCAGGCAGCTCGATCATACTCAGCCCAGACTCGCACAAATTCATCGAGGTGATGCGGGCCCAGGATCGATGAATCTCGGGTCAGGTACTCGAAGTTATCCATGATGACGGCCACAAACAGGTTCAGCATCTGAAAAGTAAAGGCAAACCCACTTTTTAATTTGGCTGCCCAGAAGCCGGGTCAAAGTGCAGCAAGACAGACAGGCGGTCAGGCTCTGGGCAATGGGGCCTAGTCTCTGTCAAGGCCTTTTGACTTTCTTGATTAGAGGCCCCAGGGAGTCCCTTAAGGGTGGGCCCCAGCTCAGCGGCAGGGAGGCTTTGGGGATACACGTAGGGTCTGAAATTGGAGATGGTTGACATCTCTGGTCACTGTGCTGCGCTGGAAGCAGAGTTTCGAGCTCCCCAGGGGTGGCCTGGAAGCTAACCTCAGGCCTTGTGAGAGAACTGGGGCTTGGTGGTCTGGGGAAAACCCAACAACAGGAAGGCTGCGATTTTTCCACCAGCTTTCAGCCCCCCTCAGCCAGTCCCAGCGTGGCTTGCACCCAAAGAAGAGCCGTCCGGGTCGTCATTGCCACGTGAAACATGGGAACCCCTTTGTACACAGCAAGATCCCACAGAAGATGACTTGGCACTGACAGGTTCAGTCAGTTTTCACAACGTGGGTCGAGGGAATAAAGGTAGGGCAGGGCTTCAGGAAACACTGTCAGTGTGGTCTAGTGTCACCAGATATTTTGTTTTCCTCTGAGACAGGGGAGGCAATAGTCTAGTGGTATTATCACCGGACTGTTAATTCATGAGACCCGGATGACATTCTGGGGACCTGGGTTCGAATCCTGCCACAGCAGACGGTGGAATTTGAATTCAATAAATGTTTGGAATTAAGGCTCTAATGATGACCATGAATCCATTGTCAATTGTCAGAAAAAACCATCTGGCTCATTACTGTTCTTGAGGGAAGGAAACTACCATCCTTAACTGGTCTGGGCCTACATGTGACTCCAGACCCACAGCAAGGTGGCTGACTCTTAACTGCCCTCTGGGCAATTAGGGATAGGGCAATAAATGCTGCCTGGCCAGCGGCGCCCTCATCCCGTGAATGAATAAACAAAAGAAAAACTGGTCTCAGTTGCATTGAAAAGACAGCGTTGCTCCCTTGGGAGTGTATGTCTGGCTTCTGACTGGCCTTGAACCTGCAGATGTTGGATCCGGGACAGCCCTGTTACCCACCAGGAATGTCCTGGGAGAGGGATTTGTCTCGTTACAGCGGGGTGTCAAAAATTCAATCTGATGCTCCACTTACAAGGAACGAGCAGAGGAATATGAAGGAGACAAAATAGAAATAAGCAAAGTCGGTGCCACAGCGGTGCTCTGAGGAACCCTCACATCTCTTCTCACTCAGGCATGCCAGCATGATCTCCTGCCATGACTCCCCTGTCGCACTCCTGCAACATAAATACAAGCTCCATTAGTCTGGGGGCACACACCGGGCAATGGGGACAGAGACGGGCCAATGGGGACATGCACTGGGCAATGGGGACAGAGACTGGACAATGGGGACATGCACTGGGCAATGGGGTCATGCACTGGGCAATAGGGACAGAGACTGGGCAATGGGGACAGAGACTGGGCAATGGAGACATGCGCTGGGCAATGGGGACAGAGACTGGGCAATGGGGACATTCACTGGGCAATGGGGACATGCACTGGGCAATGGGGACAGAGACTGGACAGTGGGGACAGAGACTGGGCAATGGGGACAGAGACTGGACAATGGAGACAGAGACTGGACAATGGGGACAGAGACTGGGCAATGGAGACAGAGACTGGACAATGGGGACAGAGACTGGACAATGGGACAGAGACTGGGCAATGGAGATGAACACTGGGACAGAAAGCTACTTAGATGAATAAAAACAAATAGCCCATGTTTCCATAGTTATTTCAAAAAACGAAAGAGGTGACAAAGTGATCAAGTGATCCCCAGAAAGTGGGTCTGGGAATGAACAATGGAAAATAAGAACAAGGCAGATGAACTATATCAATTGTGTCAGTTGTCAAAGGGAACCTGTGGATGTATTGTACTTGGATTTCCAGAAGACACTTGATAAGGTGCCATAGCAAAGGTTATGGTGAAAAATGAAAACTTTATGGTGTAAGGGGTGACATATTGGCATGGATTGAAGATTGGCTCGCTAACAGAAAGTACAGCGGAGGTGTAAATGGTGTTTTTCAGTTCAGGACAGAGACACTGGTCAATGCACAAATATCGCTCTGAGAGACGCAGCGGACTGAGAAATACCAGTCAGGGAGAGAGAGAGGGAGCGAAAGAAAAGGAGAGAGAGTGAGGGAAAGGGGGAGAGAGAGAGAGGACTGAGAGATACCAGTCAGTGTACAGAAATCTCCCTGAGAGGCAGGAGACTGAGACACCAGTCAGTGTACAGAAATCTCCCTGAGAGACAGGAGACTGAGACACCAGTCAGTGTACAGAAATTTCCCTGAGAGACAGGAGACTGAGACACCAGTCAGTGTACAGAAATCTCCCTGAGAGGCAGGAGACTGAGACACCAGTCAGTGCACAGAAATCTCCCTGAGAGACAGGAGACTGAGACACCAGTCCGTGTACAGAAATCTCCCTGAGAGGCAGGAGACTGAGACACCAGTCAGTGTACAAATATCTGCCTGAGAGACAGAGGGGACTCAGAGACATCAGCCAGTGTACAGGTATCTACCTGAGAGAGAGGTGGGGGGACTGAGAGACACCAGTGAGCGTACAGATATCTCTCCAAGATAGGGAGAGTGGGGTCTGAGAGACATCAGTCAGGGTACAGATATCTCCGAGTGAGAGTGAGAGAGGGGTGGGCGGGGGGACGCGGTTACTGAAAGACACCAGTCAGTGTACAGATATCTCCCTAAAAGAGAGAGAGGGGACTGAGAGACACCACGTCTGTACACAGATACCTCCCGGAGTGTGTGGGTCTCAGCAATCCCGAGTAACATACTAACATCTCTTATTGTCTGTTCTGAGAGTGTTCTAACAGAAAGTACAGCGTAGGTGTAAATGGTGTTTTTCAGTTCAGGAAGATGTAATATGCAGTGCGGCACAGGGATTAGTGCTGGGGCATCAACCTTTTACAACTTACGCAAATGACTTGGATGAAGGTATGGTTGCAAAATTTGTGTTGTGAAAAGGACACATGGAGGTTACAAAGAGATATAGGTAAGTGAATTGTGAAAGATATGCCAAATGGAGTGTAATGAGGAAAATGAGAAATTATCCATTCTGTCAGTAAGAATAAAAAGAGCATTATTGTCTAAAAGGAGAGAGATTTAAGAGCTCTGAGATACAAGGGCAGCTGCTTGTCTTAGTGACGTGAAAATGTTCGTTTACAGGTACAGCAAGTAATTAGGACATCTCACAGAATGTTATCAGTTATTGAGAGAGGAATACAATACAAAAGTCAGGAGGTTATGCCTTAGTTATACGGCCAATGGGAGAACTCCGTACAGTATTGGTCTTCTTATTTCAAGAAGGCTGTCAATGTATTGCAGGCAGTACAGAGAAGGTTTACCAGACTAATATCTGCAATGGGTGACATTTTACACTTTTCACTGTCTTTATTTATAGAGTCATAGAGTTAGACATCATGGAACCAGACCCATTGGTCCAACTAGTCCATGCTGACCATGTTCCCAAACTAAACTAGTCCCACTTGCCTGCGTTTAGCCCATATCCCTCCAAACCTTTCCAATTCATGTATATAGCCAAATACTTTTAAATGTTGTAACTGTACCTGCAACCACAACTTCCTCTGGCAGTTCCATTCCACACACAAACCACGCTGTGTAAAAAAGTTGCCCCTCATGTCTTTTCTTAAAACTTTCTCCTCTCACCTTAAAATTATGCCCCCTAGTTTTCAACTTTCCCATCCTACAGAAAAGTCCCTTGTCATTTACCTTATCTATGCCCCTCATGATTTTATAAACCTCTATAAGGTCACCTTCTCAACCTCCAGTGAAAGAAGTCCCTGCCTATCCAGCCTAGTTTTATAACTCAATCTCTCCATTCCCAGCAAATCTTTTCTGAACCCTCTCCTTATATCCTTAATAATATCCTTCCTACAGCAGGGTGACCAGAACTGCACACAGTAGTCCCGAAGAGGCTTCACCAATTTCCTGCACAACCTCAACATGACGTCCCAACTCCTACACTCAAAGGTCCGAGCAGTGAAGGCAAGCATGCTAAACGCCTTCTTAACCATCCTGCCTACCTGTGATGCAAATTTCAAAGAATTAGGTACCTGAATCTCTGGGTCTCTCTGTTCTACAACACTACCCAAGGCCCTATATTTAATTGTACAAGTCCTGTCCTTGTTTGTTTCACTAAAATGCAATACCTTGCAATCATCCAAATTAAACTCTGTCCGCCAATCCTCAGCCCATTGGCATAATTGATGAAGATCTCTTTGTTATCTTAGATAACCTTCTTCACTGTCCACTATATCACCAATTCTGGTGTCACCTGCAAACTTACTAACCAGGCTATTTATTAAATACCAGTGACAATAAATAACTCAATTCAATTCAATGACTGAAAGATAGAAAATCCTGAGGGGCCTTGACAGGGTGGATGGGGACAGGATGTTGAGCTGAATTGAATTGAATTGAATTACCTTTATTTCCTCTTGAGGGAGAATCTAGAATTAGGGGCCGCTACTTAAAACTAGGGATCGCTCAGCGAGAGATGAGGAGAATTTCTTTTCCCCTTGGGGTGTCATGGGTCTTTGGAAATGTTCCGGAAAAGATGGTGGAAGCAGAGTCCTTCAATATTTTTAAAGCAGAGTTAAATATCGCTTTGGTAGATGTTTTGGGAGTAGGTGGGAATACGGAGTAATCAGATCAGCCATGACTTTACTGAATGGTGGAGCAAGATGGACAGGCCAAATCGCCTATTCCTGCCCCTAATTCATACATCAGTAAAATCACCAGGCAGTAGGGGAAAGGTGCTGGGTTATGGGAAAAATCAGGATGTTGTGGGGATAAAGTAAGTTGCCCTGTTAAATGCATCATACCTTGGTTCTGTGACTCTTTCACAAGTTCAGGACCAATTTGCTGTAGGACTGCTCAGCATCCCCTCTATAGGAATGGTCAACATGGGAGACTGGGGAGACAATGGCCTAGTGGTGTTATCGCTAGCTATTAATCCAGAAACGCAGCTAATGTTCTGGGGACCGGTTTCAAATTGTGCCACGGCAGATGGTGGAATTTGAATTCAATAAAGAATCTGGAATTAAGGGTCTAATGATGACCATGAATCCATTGCTGATTGTCGGAAAAATCCATCTGGTTCACTAAAGTCCTTTAGGGAAGGGAACTGCCATCCTTACCTGGTCTGGCCTACATGTAACTCCAGACCCACAGAAATGTGGTTGACTCTTAACTGCCTTCTGGGTAATTAGGGATGGGTAATAAATGCTGGCCTAGCTAGAGAAGTCGACATTTTGTGTGTTAATTTAACGAAAAAGCAAGTCTGGTTCCTGGACAAAAGCTGTATTGTTACAGGTCAGTGTTGGAGGCCAGTGAAGTTGGAATCATCAGGAAAGTTATTGATGCTTTAATCTCAAAACTAACTTTCAGAGCATTTTAACAAGACTCTGCTTGCATCGGCCAATTACCTACTGGAAGATGCACCTTATTGATAGGTAAGAAATTCACAATAACTGACTCAAACATAATGGAACTAAGAGTGTAAAACACACTGAGAAAAACTGATTAGTACTCAGCAGTTTAACAGCGGGGAGGGCAGTGGTGGAATGGTAATGCCAGTCAATGAGAATCCACAGCCCTTGGAACATAGGTTCAAATCCCACCACAGCAGCAAGTGGGATCTAAATTCAATGGACATAAGAGCAAGGCTGAAGGGATTTTTGTAAAAAGCCATCGGTTTGTGAATGTCCTTTAAATGCTGACATATGAGTCCAGTCCCACAGCAATACGGTTGACTCTGAAATGGCCTCACAAGCCAAGTTGTATCAAACTATGACCGAGTCAAATAGGAAACCAGAAAGACCACCCACACATCAGAAATAACCGTGGCTGTGTTCACCCTGTTACATCCACCCCACTAACACTTGGGGGTTAGTGCCAAAATCGGGAGAGCTGTCTCACAGACAGTCAAACAACAGCCTGCCACAGTCACACTCACAGTATCAGACCTTACAGGCAATGTCCCAGGCACCACCATCACCGTCCCTGGGTATGTCCTGTCCCACCAGAAGGGCAGACCCAGCAGAGCTGGCAGCACAGTGGGATACAGTTAGGAGGAAGTTACACTGGGGGTCCTCAACATTGACTCCGGACCCCATGAAGTCATATGACACCAGGTTAAACATGGACGAGGAAACCTCCTGCTGATTACCACGTACCGTCCTCCCTCGGCTGATGAATCAGTCTCTCCTCCAGGTTGAACAGCACTTGGAGGAAGCACTGAGGGTGGTAAGGACACAGAATGTACTCTGGGTGGGGGATTTCAGCGCCCACCACTGGGAGTGGCTCGGCAGCAGCACGACTGATCGAGCTGGTCGGGTCCTAAAGGACATAGCTACTAGACTGGGACTGCAGCTGGTGGGGAAGGAACCAACAAGAGGGAGAAACATACTTGACTACATCCTTACCAATCTGCCAGCTGCAGATGCATCTATCCACAACAGTATGAACAACCACTGCTTCTTCATAGAGAGTCCCATCATTGGGGATAATATCGACCGTGTTGTGTGGCACTATCCCTGTGCTAAATGGGACAGACGTCACACAGATCTAGCAACTCAAGACTGGGCATCCATGAGGCGCTGTGGGCCATCAATAGCAGCAGAACTGTACTCTAGTACAATCTGTAACCTCATGGCCCGGCATATCCCCCACTCAACCATTACCATCAAGCCAAGGGATCAACCCTGGTTCAATGGAGAGTGCAGGAGGGCATGTCAGGAGCAGCACCAGGCGTAACTGAAGATGAGTTATCAACCTGGTAAAGCCACCAAACAGGACTACTTGCACGCCAAACAGCGAAAGCAGCAAGTGATAGACAGAGCTAAGCAACCCCACAACCAACGGATCAGATCTAAGCTCTGCAGTCCTGCCACATCCAGTCGTGAATGGTGGTGGACAATTAAACAACTCACTGGAGGAGGAGGCTCCACAAATATCCCCATCCTCAATGATGGAAGAGCCCGGCACATCAGCATCACAGATACCAGTCTTCAGCCAATTCAATTCATTCCACATGAAATGACAAAACAGTCGTAGGCCCTGGATACTGCAAAGGTTTTAGGCGATTCTGACAATAGTTACAGAAGACTTGTGGTTCAAAACTTGCTGCTTTCCTAGTCAAGCTCTTCCAGTATAGCTCAACACTGGTATCTACCCAACAATGTGGAAATTTGCCCAATCCTGTACACAAAAAGCAGGACAAATCCAACCCAGCCAATTACTGCCCCGTCAGTCCATTCTTGAGTAAAGCGAAGGAAGATGTCATCAACAGTGTTATGAAGCTGTATTTGAGTAAGTTTTCACTGTTGCTCAGTTCAGGTTCCACTAGCACCACTCAATTCCTGAGTATTGTTCTAAACATGGACAAAAGACGAGAGGTGAGGACAGACTGGAATCAATGGGTACTGGGAGCAAACTCGCCGCTGCTTGGAGTCATACCAGGCACATGGGAAGATGGGTGTGGTTGTCAGTCATCTCAGCTCCCGAAAGCTCTGCAGGAGTTCCTCAGGGTACTATCCTAGGCTCGACCATCTTCCCTCCATCATAAGGTCAGAAATGGGGATGTTCGCTGATGATTACACAATGTTCAGCACCATTCGCAACTCCTCAGATACTGAAGCAGTCCATGTTCAA
Organism: Rhincodon typus; assembly: GCF_021869965.1. Lineage (NCBI taxonomy): Eukaryota > Metazoa > Chordata > Chondrichthyes > Orectolobiformes > Rhincodontidae > Rhincodon > Rhincodon typus. The sequence continues at coordinate 2,219,018 of NC_063341.1, forward strand.
ATGCAACTAGGCCTGGACAATATCCAGGCTTGGGCTGACAAGTGGCAAGTAACATTCGTGCCACACAAATGCCAGGCTATGACCATCACCAATAAGAGACAATCTAACCATCGCCCCTTAACATTCAATGGTGTTACCATCACAGAATCCCACACTATCAACATCCCAGGATTTCCATTGACCAGAAACAAAACTGGACTCGCCATATAAATTACACAAGCAAGGTGAGAGGCTAGGAATTCTGCGGTGAGTAACTCACTTCCTGACTCCCCAAAGCCAGTTCTCCATCTACAAGGCACATGTCAAGAGTGTGATGGAATACTCCCCAGTTGCCTGGATGGGTGTAGCCCCAACAACACTCAAGAAACTTGGCATTAACCAGGACAGAGTAGCCCGTTTGATTGGCTCCACATCCACCACATTCAACTTTTATTCCCATCACCTGAGTGGCAGTAGCTTGTTCCATTTGCAAGATGCACTGGGCGGCATGGTGGCTCAATGGTTAGCACTGCTGCCTCACAGCGCCAGGGACCCGGGTTCGATTCCACCCTTGGCTGACTGTCAGTGTGGAGTTTACACATTCTCTGCGTGGGGTTCCTCCCACAGTCCAAAGATGTGTAGGTTAGGTGGACTGGCTGTGCTAAATTGCCTGTAGAGTTCAGGGGTGTGTAGATTAGGTGGGTTATAGGGGGATGGGTCTGGGTGGGATGCTCTGAGGGTCGGTGTGGACTTGTTGGGCCAAAGGGCCTGTTCCCACACTGTAGGGATTCTATGATCTATAAATTTACCAAGGCTCCTTAGACAGCACCTTCCAAACCCACAACCACTTCTATTTAGAATGACAAGGGCAGCAGATACTTGGGAACACCATTCCCTGCAATTTCCCCTCCAGGCCACTCACAATCCTGACTTGGAAATATATCGCCGTTCCTTCACTGTCGCTGGGTCAAAATGCTGGAATTCCCTCCCTAAGGGCATTGTGGGTCTACCTACAGGACATGGCCTGTAGCAGTTCAAGAAGGTAGCTCACCACCAACTTCACCAGGGCCACTAGGGACGGGTAATAAATGCTGATGCCCGCACCAAGGAGAAAGTTTTGCAGATTCTGGAAATCTGCTCTAACGTTTTTGAGCTCGCAAACCACTCTCCGCACAGACGCATCTTTTCAGTATTTTAGCTTTTACCGCGAAGAATGGTTTTGCAGAGTATGAGGAATGACACTGATCTTGATGAGTGTGGATAGATGTACCTTTGCTCATTAGCTTGAGTTCAGTCTTATTCATTTCCATTCATTTCTGGAATGCCTTAGTGTCTGAAAGCTACTCTGTGTTGCAACTGAACACAACAGAATGGCTTTCGGAACACGTCAGAGGGCAGTTAAGACTCAGCTATGTTGATACGAGACTCGAGGCACCCGGTAGGTAGGGCAGGTTTCCTTCCTTAATAAGCTGGAGTTTCACTACAATCCAACAACACAAGCAACTCCTTATTTCAGCACTGAACAGATCTGGACAGAAAGTTGTTAGTGCATTAAAAAGACTCGTGTTTACTTCCTGCTTTTTATCACCAGTGCCATTATGCTTTCCAGCCGATTAAATACTTTTGAAGTACTTAAACACTTCAAAAGCTTTGTGACTGGAGGAAATGTTGCAGCCACTTTCTGCACAGCAAGTTGCCACAAACAATAGGTGTTAGCAATTAGATAACCTGAATTTGTGATGTTGATTGAGGGATAGAATTGGTCAGGAACCCTAGGGATAACTTCCCTGCTCTTTTTCAATCGCTGAGTGCAGGATCTTTCTTACATCCACCTGAGGGGGCAGATGAAGGCTCAGCCTAATGTCTCAGCCAAACGACGGCACCTCTGACCCTGCTGCAATTCCTCACCACTGCTCTGGACCGAACGTTCGGTGTCTTTGCTCACTTTGAGGAGTGGGGCGTGAACCCAGAAACCTTGTGAGTCAGAGGCAAGGGCTGGGACTGTAAAACACCACGTGGCTTTCCTCTTTGGGACTGCAAATGGTAAAGGGAGTCGAGAGGCCTTTGAGTAAAGATGTTCTGCCTCTTGACAGCCCTCTCATCATAAAAAAAAACTGTCTACAGCAGGTTCCTCAAGGTGCTGGAGCAGTACCACCAACACTGCCCGCACAAGATTCAGCGTATCCACTGGGAAGAAAGACGCACCACCACCACCAGTGCCCTCGAACAGGTCAACATTCCCAGCATTGAGGCACTGACCACCTTTGATAGGCTACGATGGGCTGGGCACACCGTCCACATGACCGACCCGAGACTCGCCGAGCTCTACTCCCAGCTCTGAAGCGGCAGGTGGGCTCTGGGCAGACGGAGGAAACGCTTCGGTGATCCCCTCAAGGCCTCACTGGCGAAGTGCGGCATTCCCCACAGGCACCTGGGAATCGCTGGCCCGAGACCGACCAAAGTCCCGGAGAATCCGGGAAGGCGTCGAGCGCATTGCCTCACCCACACCTTTCCCGTGACCACCACCTGCCCCCAGTGTCCTGCGGTAGCCACATCGGTCTGTACAGCTACCAACGCACTCACCCTGACAGTGGAAGAGAGTCACCTCCATCTGCCAGGGACCGCCAATGAATGAATGAATAAACTGCAACTCAATGAAAGATGCAGGTGCAAGGGCAGTGGAAAACATCCAGAACCTACAAACTGAAAGCATCCATCTCTCTCTCTCTACCCTCTCCACCCCAGCCCAACGTAGGGAAAAGACAGAAAAACCCAGAATGCTGAAAAGGAAGTGAAGAATGGCCATCGTTTTACAGACATTGCATGTGATTTGTGCTAAACGAAATCCAAAGGAATTGAGAGAATTAAGTTAACCCCATCCTAGTCATCTGAACTTTTGATCTTCAGGATTTTGTTTACACTGTCTCTATCCTTTGACCACCCATAATATCTGCCAAACTCTGTGTTTTGTCTGTTTTCATCGTGATTGTGTGTGAGAGAGTGAGAGAAAGACAGAAAGAGAGACAGACAGAGAGAGAGAAAGAGAGAGAGACAGGGAGAGACAGAAAGTAAGTGTGTGCGTGTCTGTGTGTTTGTCTGTGTGTGTGTGTATAAGTATTTGGGATTCTGAAGTGGGGTGTAGTTCAGGATATGTAGTAGTAGTTGAGATACAGGATCTTTTCTCTGCTCTTGTTAAAGTTAAGTGTGTTACCTTAACTAGAGTCTTTTTCTGATACAAATGAAACCTGTTGTGAATTGTTTTTGTCCTGAATACCGATCAGTCAAGAAAACAGGCCATTCTGAAAATTTAATTGGATTTGACACACGTTGGGACAGCTTGGGAACAGGGTGGCCCTGTTTTGGACACACTCTTCCAACTTGTTTGAAACATACCACCGAGCCATGACTGACACGGCTAACTGAAAAATTTGGGTTTTTTCTAATACTAAATACCTATTTTTTTCTTAACAACAAGTTAATGAAAGTGCGACATGTCCTAGGTCAGCGTGGAATGGAATGCGCTGCTTGGAAGGTAGAGACAGTTTTGATTGAGGCATTCAAGAGGACGTTTGGATGGTGTGACAGTAATTTGCCTTTAAGAGGGATTTGTTCTGTGCTGTTTCTCTTGCAGAGAGGTGTTGCCAGAGTAGCACCAGAATGTCTGCTTCAGAACCAGTGGTAAACAGCTTTGAGCTCTCTGAGTGTTTTTCTTTAAATTAGACAAAAGAAGCATGAATGGGTGGAGTCAGGCTCACACAGACCCAGGGTTTTAGTTTGGCTTTCAGTTTTTGGGGCTTGAAACTGATAGATACAGCTCTGTCTCTGCTGCAGCAAAATGCTGGCATTCTCTCTCTGTTCATTTCTCTTGGACTGGTTATAGATCTTGAGGAAAATCAATTTTGCTGAATTTGCCTTTGCCAAGGGTGTGTTTATAGGGTGCTATACTGGAACAGTTGATGATTAGTAGTTAATTAACATATTATTTTATTACATATTTCAGTAGAGTTAAAGTTGTGCCAAATCTCATTTTTCTGTTTGTATTTTAACTGTTGTAAGAATAGAGTGTGTTTTGCTTAAAGCCTAGTCATGGACCAATTGAAAAAACAGTGCCTTACACTTGCCTTCAAATGAAATAAAAAAGTTAGGGTCTAGGATATCTCCTTGATATAGTTTAAGGGGGTTTGGTTTGGTCCATAACAATATGTATTTGGTTAGAAATGGAGGGCAGGAACATGGAGATTGGCACCAAGCAATAGCACCAATGTTTGCAATGGCCTGCATAATGAGACTTTAATTCTGTGATGGATGGTTTGTTTTGTCTAGTGGACAAACCTCTCAGAGAATGATTGCTGGCAGAGGAGCATCCCAGTGCAGAAAAGACACTATTAGCGGGGCTTCTTGGAACAATGTAACCACCTATTTCAAAGCATCCAACCAGCTCTACGCAACTTTCCCTGACTAAAGGAGGGTAACGCACCTGAACAACAGCATCAAAGCATTGAAGAAAGTGTGGAAGTTGTTGTGTCGGTTAATGGGGGTACTGTCATCCAGGCCGATGTTTCCAAAGAGCTGTGGGAATTCCAGGAAGAGATTGAGACAGTTCTGTTAGTCAGCACGCAGAACACTGGCTCAGTGTAACTCACAGTCTTCGGTTCGCATGCAAACCCTTTCGCTGTACTCAAGGCTCATACCTGCATCCCAATGATGGCGTAGATGAAGAACAACATGGCAATCAGCAGGCAGACATATGGGAGGGCCTGTGGAAGAGAACATGGACTCAACACGAACGTTTCATCATGTTCATTACAGCATGGCAGACATAAACAGGAAAGACCAAATCTGCTTTCAAAACACACCAGCACCACAGCATTTATGCTCATCAACAGAGCATTGATACTCCACCGCCAGAGCATTGATACTCCATCGACAGAGCACTGATACTCCGGCACTAGATCATTAATACTCCACCACCAGAGCACTGATACTCCATCAACAGAGCAATGATACTCCACTGCCAGAGCATTGATACTCCATCAGCAGAGCACTGATACTCCTGCACCAGTGCATTGAATCTCCACCACTACAGCACCGATACTCTACCATTACCGTACTGCTCCCTGGACAGTAAGGTGCCGGTGTAACAGGACCTGGGCAGTGGCGTCCCTAGCCTCACTCTGATTGCTGTTTCCATGTCTGGCTGTGCTGTTTACCTTGAAGGACTGCACAAAGGTCCAGAGGAGAATCCGAATGGTGTAGCCCTGGCGCAGCAGCTTGATCAGTCGAGCAGCACGGAACAGTTTCAGGAAGCTCAGGTTCACAAACTTCAGCTGCACAGAGATTGGAACGTTAGATCAGAGGCTACTCTTTCACCATCTGGATTGCCATGATCACAACTGTCTCACTGCACGCTCAGTGCCCCAAAGCCCTCTCTGTGCCCCATTAGACCTTCAGTGACATGCCCATCCTATCAGTGTCTTACATCTTCTCACACACTGTTCACCAAATTGTGGTGTCCCTCCCTCTCTCTTTCCCCCTCTATTTGCCCTGATCCCTCTCTCTTTCTTTTTTGCTCTCCGTCTCTCTTCCCATACTTCTCTTTCTCTCCCCTGTCTCTCCATTAATTCCTCTCTCTATCTCATCGCTCTCTCTCTCTCTCTTCCCACACTCTCACTCTCTCCCCCTTCCTCCTTTCTCTCAGCTCCTGTCTCTCCGCCCCTTCCTGTTCTATCTCCTCTTAGCCTTCTCTCTACCGCCCTCCCCTGTCTCTCTTCCCTCTTTCTCCTGTCCCTCTCCTCTCCTACCTCCCCTCTCGCTATACCTCTCCCTCCTCTGTCTCCCCCCCTCCCCTCCTCTCTCCTCTATCCCCTCTCTCTCTTTCTCTACCTCGTCCCTCTCTCTCTCTCCTCTCCCGTCTCTCTGGTGTTTCCGCCCCTCAACCCTCCCCCAGACTCTCCCCACCTCCCCTCTCTCACTTCCCCTCCCCTCACTCACTCTCTCTCTTCCCTCTCTCTATCTCTCTCACTATCTCTCTCTCTCTCCCCCCAAACCCCCAACTCCCTCCCTTTCCTTCTCAAACCTGGATGGGATTAATAGAACGTACTTTGCACTCGTTAACGATGATCTCACTGATGCTGCCCACCACCGTCACAAAGTCAAATACGTTCCAGGAATCTCGGAAGTAATTCTGGGGGAATGGAATGAACACAAGGCGTCAGGACAGCAAGCAAGGAGTCACTCAGATCAACAAACAGGAACGACAGCTTCGCTCCACCTTCACATGGACAGGTGGCTGGGACAGTCCGAGCCTGAACCCCTTGTGTCACTCACACTGCAGATCGATCACGTGTACCACCCCATTATTGTCTCTCTACACAGGGTTCAGCTATACTTTCCCATCTGGTGCACTGAACACTCCCAGGACAGGGACAGCACGGGGTTAGATACAGAATAAAGCTCCCTCTGCACTGTACCCCATCAAACACTCCCAGGACAGGGACAGCATGGGGTTAGATACAGAGTAAAGCTGCCTCTGCACTGTCCCCCATCAAACACTCCCAGGGCAGGGACAGCACGGGGTTAGATACAGAGTAAAGCTGCCTGTACAGTGTCCCCCCCCCCATCAAACACTCCTAGGGACAGGGACAGCACACGGTTAGATACAGAGTAAAGCTCCCTCTGCACTGTCCCCCATCAAACACTCCCAGGGCAGGGACAGCACAGGGTTAGGTACAGAATAAAGCTGCCTCTGGCTGTCCCCCATCAAACGCTCCCAGGACAGGGGCAGCACGGGATTAGATACAGAGTAAAGCTCCCTCTGCACTGTCCCCCATCAAACATTCCCAGGACAGGGATAGCACGGGGTTAGATACAGAGTAAAGCTGCCTCTGGCTGTCCCCCATCAAACACTCCCAGCTCAGGGACAGCACAGGGTTAGGTACAGAGTACAGCTCGCTCCACTTCCTGACCCTCTGTTGTCCCTTTGCTGCAAGCAGCCCTGAAAGATTCCACACGATCCCATACAGATCCCGAACCCCGTTGCTGAGGGACCATGTATGTTTGATTGCACACTCCATGGAACCTCACCCACTGTGTTTAACTCGCGATATTGTTCTCCTCAAAGCGGTTATCTTGCTATTTGCTCACCAGGAATCCGAAGGCAATGATTTTGAGGACACACTCAAGTGTGAAGCTGATGGTGAAGGCGATGTTCATAAATTTCAGGACAGTAACGAAGCCCGGTGGTGGGGAATGATGCTGCAGTGAGAACACACACAGTGAATGGACCCTCTCTTGGAGCAGTGACCTCACATCACTCAGACCAATACAGAAAGTAGTCAATCAAGAACATCAGGCTGAACTCCATCCACTCAAAAACAGCCTAGAACAGTGAGTGTGCGTCGACCAGAACCCAAACAATGCACACTATTCTGACAGCACAAATCAGGGTCAGATCAGGATGGGCAAGGCAAGAGAGAAAGCTTGGTGGTGCATTGGAGGGAACTGTAGCGCTGTGAAAGTAAGAATTAATTCAGCAGTGACAGCCTGATTTGCTGGGAGAAAATCCAGCGTAAGCAAGCGATCTCCAAACTGCACAGTTAGATCTGGAATACCTGGCGATAAGCAGCATTACGCAGTTAGAGCCAGCATCATCAAGAGAGAGACAGCAAGAGACATTACCCAGAGAGAAAGCATAGCCAGAGAGAGAGAGGTACAGCATTACACACAGAGAGAGTGACAGCATTACCCAAGGAGACAGAGAAAGAGAGAGAGAGAGAAAGAGATAGCATTGCACAGTGGGAGAGAGAGAGAAAGAGGTAGGATCACCCAGACACAGAGGAACAGCATGACACAGAGAGAGAGATAGAGAGAGAGAGAGAGACAGCATTACCCAGAGAGATAGAGAGAGAGAGAGAGTGAGAGAGAGAGTAAGTAAGCATTACCCAGAGACAGAGAGAGTGAGAAAGCTAGAGAGGGAGACAGCATTACCCAGACAGAGGGAGAGTGACGGCATTACGCAGAGCGAGACAGAAAGAGAGCAAACGCACAGAGACAGCAGTAGCCAGAGAGAGAGAGAGAAAGAGCATGACAGAGTGAGGGAGCATTACCCAGAGAGAGAGAGGAACAGCATTACCCAGAGAGATGGAGAGAGACAGTATTACCCAGAGAGAGGAAGGGGAGGAGAGAAAGAAAGGGAGGGAGAGAGAGAGAGACATCATTACCCGCGGAGAGACAGGATTTCCCAATTAAAACCTGCAATACAAGTATTACAGATTATTTCGCCATTTGTGAACAAGTGCTACCCAGTTTAGAGAGTGTAACTCAACGTGACTTAACATTGTCAGTTCTGGTCTGGTTTAAACTGTGTTTTTCAGTTTACCATAAATTACCGAATAACCCTGTTACTTAGCAGTAGCCATCATTTCTCCATGTCTGGGACATTCTGAGATGTCAGCCAGTGTGACGCTGTGTCACCCAGACTTCCATATTGTGAAGCCTACCTTCATCATGAGGACAACGGTGTTTAGTGCTATCATCGTCAAGATGGTGTACTCGAAGGAAGGGGACACCACGAAGTGCCAGACTCTGTACTGGAAGGTCTGTCTGTTCTGTGGCATGTATCTTGTCAAGGGTTTGGCACTGATGGCAAACTCGATGCAGGCTCTCTGGGGATAAAGCAGAGACAGTAAAAACAGGGGCATAGAGATTGAAAAGATCTTTCCACACGATGCATCTGGATCACTCCTATTCCTGGATCTCTTGTTGGACAAGTGAAAGGCAGGAGATTGATTTGATTTGATTTATTATTGTCACATGTATCGAGATACAGTGAAAGTACTGCTTTACGTGTTTTCCAGGCAATTCATACCTTATATAAGTACATCTGGGTTATAGAACAGATTGCAGAATATAGTGTCACAGCTACAGAGAAGGTGCAGAGAAAGATCAACTCTGATATACAACAGGTCTGTTCATAAGTTTGATAACAACGGGGAAGAAACTGTTATTAAGTCTGTTGGTATGTGTTTTCAAACTTTTGTACCTTCTGTGAGAATTATGAGGGAGTGTAAGTTGAAAGTGCAAGGGGTCAAAGAAATTGTAAAGGTGAGAGTTAGCAATCCAGGGGGAATTACTGTTGGAGGGGTCAGAATGGGAGAAAGGGAAACAGGACAAAAGAGAGGGAGTGTGTGAGACAGACAGTTAAAAAAAGAGAGAGAATACACCTCATTTTTCTCCAGACTGCTCTCCTCCAGCATCTTGTCTCCCTGCTCCTGGAAAGTGATGATGATCAACGCCACAAAGATATTGACGAAGAAGAAGGGGAAGACAACGAAATAGACAATGTAGAAGATGGACATTTCCATTCTGTTCCCCGGAATGGGTCCTTGGTCTACTTCCGTCACATCCACTGAATGCTGCAGGACCCTGCAACATAGGTTAACACATTAATACCATCATCACAAACTATATTCTGTATGCCCAAAATCAATGAGCAAGATGCAAACTGACTGGTCTCTCTCAGTCCCCCCTCTCTCAGAGAGATGAGTGCACTTACTTATGTCTCTTAGCTCCATCTCTCACTCTCTCTCAGGGAGATATCTGTACATTGACTGGTGTCTCTCAGTCCCCTCTCTTGCTCAGGGAGATATCTGTACACTGGCTGGTGTCTCTCAGTCCCCTATCTCTCTCTCAGGGAGATACCAGTACACTGGCTGGTGTCTCTCTGTCCCCTTTCTCTCCCTCAGGGAGATACCTGTACACTGACTCGTGTCTCTCTATTCCTTTCCAGCAAGTAGGTGAGGCTGATAAAACATTGGAATTGTTGATGAGTACTCTGATCTTTGTGGGTGTCCGTTATGTCGGTCCCTAATCTGACCAAGCTCTAAGTGACACCGTGATTCCCGGCTCTTTGGGAACGGAATTCCAGATTTCCCCAGCTGCCTGACATTGACCAGGAACCGGCAGCATTTTAATAATGACACCACAGCCCTTTGCTCTCAATCCCCCTTCCTGAGGGTGCACTGATGTCTCTGAACCCCGATAACTTCCTCTGCCATCTGGCTAGTGTCACAGGTTGATCACCTGAGTCCCCGTGACTCCAGGTCTCGTCCGGCCCATGTGTCCCTGCGATGGAGCTATACAAAATGGTTTGACAGGGTCTGTCAGACAGTCATTGAGCTGCTGACAAAGGTGCGTTCTCTATGTACCCTAGTCAGTTTGTACTTACTGAGGCCAGCCCTCTCCTGTGGAGACAGTGAACAGTGTCAACAGGGCCCAGATGACGTTGTCGTAGTGAAAGTCGTAACGTTTCCACTCACGATCCACTACTTTATTCTCGGTCTCATAGACCACATACTGGCCTCTGAATCAGAAAACAGGAAAGCCGTAAGGTGACAAACATGCGCTCCCCTCCACATACACGAGAAATGTTCACACGCAAAACCCACACAGTGGCATGGCAACCACATGCACGTGTACACACACGTACGCTGGCCCAAACACAACACAAATTGACGCGCACGCCCACACACATGCACGCCCACACACGTGCATGCCCACACACGCGCACGCCCACACACACGCATGCCCACGCCCATACATGGCGCAGCAGGGCTGCTGAGAGTTTTACTTTTTACCCAGGCCATGCCAAAGGGCGAACCTTCCCTTTCAAGAGAGTTGTGTCTGCAATGGGAGAGGGTGTTTATCAGGCTCACGCAGAGAGGGTGACGGGCTCTGGGGAATGGGGCTGGGGGAGGGGGTAAAAGAATGCGGCATACTGAGCGATTGCACTGTCAAAGCCAGTGTTCGGGACATGGGCTTATCAAAGGCTATAGAAAGTATGCTCCATGATGTGGGAACTGTGTCACAGAGCTCATGTGAACACATACATGCATCACAAGTG
>NC_063341.1:2231477-2235609 GCF_021869965.1 Rhincodon typus
TGTGTGTGTGTGTATGTGAGAGTGTGTGTGTGTGTGTGAGCGTGTGTGTGTGTGTGTGTGAGCATAAGTGTGTGTGTGAGCGTGAGTGTGTGTGAGAGCGTGAGTGTGTGTGAGCGTGTGTGTGAGAGCATGAGTGTGTGTGTGTGTGTGGATGCACGCGAGTGTGACCACATGCAATACAGTGGGAATATGAGAGGCCTCCGTCACCTGCATTCCTTTTTAGTGAGCTTGCTGCTGTCTGTGCAGTAGAAAAACTTGCCCTTGAAGAGCTGTACGGCGATCACTGCAAAGATGAACATGAAGAGTTTGTAGACTATCAGGATGTTAAACACGTTCTTCAGTGATGTCACCACGCAGTCGAACACCGCCTGAAACCAGAACACCACAGGGATCGTAATGTCAGGACACTGCCCTGAGCCCACTGGCCCCTCGCAATCTACGACTTCATCACTCAGGTCCCTCTCATTCCCCATACTGAGTGACATTGAGTGGTCGACAATATGAGCTTGAGTCCAGGCTGAACAACAGAGGAAACTGGAGCAGGAGTAGGTTTTTTCAGCTCTTCCAACACTCAGTAAGATTTTGACATCCCCTATCTTGATTCCACTTTCTCACTCTATCCCTCAATTCCAAATAGCTCGCAGCCTTTGAAATCATCAAAACTAAAGATCAACAGATCACTAGTAGTTCAAAGATTCACAATTCTCCGATTGAAGACGTTTGTCCTAACTCAGTTATAAGTGATTGACTACTTAACCTGGGACTATGACCTTGTGTTCTAGACTCTCAGTAATAGTGTCAAGCCCCATAAGAATGCGACATCTGTCAATGGATTAACTCTCAATTTTCGAGAGTCATTTCCCCATCAGCCTTGATTGCCTTACTGAGTAAAAATCCATTTCAGCCTCAAATATGCTCAATGACCTAGCCTCTACTGCCCTCTGCGGTAAAGAATTCCACAGATTCACTACCCCCTGAGAGAAGAAATTCCTCAAAGTATTTCAGTTGTGGTCTGATTAGTGCCTTGCACAGTTTTGGTAAAACCTCCCTCCTTTTACGCTCTATTCCCTTCGAAATAAGGCCCAACATTCCATTTGTCTTTCCCACTACCCACACAACTTTGTCGTTAGTTTATTTGCGATTCATGGACGAGGATATCTAAATCCCTCTGTTATGTAGCCTTCTCTGGTAATTCTCTATTTAAATCATATTCTACTCCTCTACTCTTCCTGCCAAAGTAAATAAACTCACATTTTCCCACACTATATTCCATCTGCCACGTTCTTACCCACTCACTTAACCTTTCTATATCCCATGGCAGACTGTGTGTGACCTTTACCACTTGGCTTCCCATCGATTTTTGTCTCTTTCACAAACTTGACAATAGTGCACTCACTTTCCACATTCAAGTCATGAATATATATTGTAAATAATTGTGGCCCCTGCACTGGTCCCTGCGGCACACCACTAGTTATAGGTTACCATCCTGAAAATGCTCTCCTTACCCTGTCTCTCTGTCTCTTATTAATTATTATTAGTTATTAATCTTTTATTATTAGGTCAGAAATCACACGACACCAGGTTAAAGTCCAACAGATTTATTTGAAAACACAAGCTTTCGGAGCCTCGCTCCTTCTTCAGGTGTTAGTGAGACAGACACAGAATTTATTAGTATAAGATCAAAGGGTCACACCACTGATGAGGATGTATTAAACCTGCTGGCCTATAAACTGGTGTCATGTGATTTCTGACCTTGTCCATCCCAGTCGAACACCGGCACCTCCACATCATCCTTATTAGTTAGCTAATCCTCTACCCTTGCTAATATACTCCCCTCAACACATGGGCTCTTATCTTAGTATGGTGGGGGGGGCACACACGGTGGCCCAGTGGTTAGCACCAGTGCCTCACAGTGCCAGGTACCCAGGTTTGATTCCACCCTTAGGCGACTGTCTGTGTGGAGTTTGCACATTCTCCCTGTGTCTGTGTGGGTTTCCTCCAGGTGCTCCGGTTTCCTCCCACAGTCCGAACATGTGCAGGTTAGGTGGATTGGCCATGCTAAATTGCCCTGTAGTGTCCAGGGATGTATAGGTTAGGTGGATTAGCCATAGGAAATGCAAGGTTACAGGGATAGGGTAGGGGAGTGGTTCTGGGTGGGATGCTCTTTGGAGGGTCAGCATGGACTCGATGGGCTGAATGGTCTGCTTCCACACTGTAGGGATTCTATGATTCTAAGTAGTCTAATGTGTGGTACATTAACCAATGCCTCTCAGAATCTAAATTTATTACGTTCCCCATTATCTATCCTGCTTGTTATCACCTCAAAGAATTGATCATAGTATGCATTTCTAAACACTCTGCCATCGCATCCTTTATAGCAGACTCTAACATTTTTCTAATAACATACATTAAGATGACTGATCTGTAGTTTTTTGTCTCCTTCATTTTTAAATAAAATTATCACATTGTTTTCCAATTGTCTGAAATGTTTACAGAATTTAAGGATTCTCGGAAGATTGCCTCCACTATTTCTAGCTCCTTCCCTTCGTTTCCTAGACTGCATTCCTTCCAAGCCTGATGCACGTATTGATTTTTAGCCCCAATTTGTTTCATTAACACTTTTTCTCAACTGATACTTACTGCACTTATTTCCTCCCTTCCTTTTGCCCCTTGAATATTTAATAATTTTGGGATGCTGTTAATATTCCCTACTGTGATGTAAAATATTTGTACAACTCCTCAGCCATTTCCTGGTTTCCCATTATTATTTACCTTTCTGTGTATACAGTCATGTACAATAAATTTTGCTGCAGATCACTCACAAGAACATGCAGCTTGTCTGACTAGCTGTAACGATATTTAATAAAGCTTGCTAATGCTCAAATAAAAGAGGGTAGAGCTCAGCTTACTATATATACGTCATCTACCAGCTGCTCCTGATCTGTCATACCAGTTACACGTTCAAGAAATTCAATTAGGGTTGTCAAACAAGATTTCTCTTAAACTCGGTTGACTCTGCCTAAATGGATTAGGATTTTTTACAGTGCTCCGTTACTATAAGCTCTATCAATGGATTCTAGCATTCTTCAGACTGTTATTGTAAGGCTGACCAGTTTAATTCCTTACTTTCTTTCTCTGTCCTTTCTTGAAAGAAGGGTTATATTTGACACCTTCCAACAGGCAGGGACCACCTGAGAATCTAAGGAATTCTGGAAAATCAAGAGAATGGATTTAGCCCACTGAGTCTGTGCTGGTCAAAATGAAGCACCTATATTTCTGCTTACCCTTTCCAAAATTCTAGCCATTGTTAAGGGCTTAATAACTACTCTCACCAATATCTTCTATCTTTTCCTATTTCATAGTTGTATCCATTTTGATGCCACATCTCCAAATTCTGGTCAAAGATTATTTTCCTCTTTTGCCTTTATCTCAGCTTTCATTTAACAGACATTCCACTCTCCATGTTGTATGTCTTTTCCAAAAATCAATCAAACCTGGAATTTTTTTTTTAAATTCTCACCTTTGGTGACTTTGCAATGAGTCTCTGCACTGGTTACAACGTCAAATTATTTAGGGCTAGTAAAATACTTACCTCATTCGCAAATGCTTCAACCTATCAGATAAAGCATGTTTAAATTTAACTTTACAGTACTTTCCCTGAAGTAATCCTAATTACTATAGGCACTTTGTTATTGTTAACATCTCTGCCTTTTCCTGATAAACGCTACTTGATTTTACTTGAATCACTAGTCTGCTCTCCAATGTTGACTTTCTCTTTAGACTTGTACGTTTACTCATGCGAGTACACACCTACTCCCTACAACTGACAAAAGTTGACAGAAAAAGCAGAAAGAGGGAAATGATATTTTCTCTTTGTTATCGCGTAAGCTGAACGAGCCTTGTGTAATGGAACATCAAAGCAATAGCAATCACAACATTAAAAGGTTTACGGCAAAGATCTTGAAGTGAGAAAAAAAGGCAAAATAACGAATGAGAGATAGTAGGAACTGCCAATGCTGGAGAATCTGAGATAACAAGGTGTAGAGCTGGAGGAACACAGCAGGCCAAGCAGCATCAGCGGAGCAGGAAAGCTGACGTTTCCGGTCTGGATCCTTCTTCAGAAACGTCAGCT
>NC_063341.1:2236009-2241489 GCF_021869965.1 Rhincodon typus
GCTTGGCCTGCTGTGTTCATCCACCTCTACACCTTGTTATCTAAAATAATGAATGACCTTTTTTTTTTAGGAATCAAAAGGAAACTGGGAAGAATAAATGTGCATCATTTACAGAAAAACAAAGCAATAGAAGAACAAGGGGGAACATCTAATATGGTTATCAGCAGCGTCCAGGGGAAAATAAAATCACATTCCACGAAATAACATGCCGTAAATGAATAAAGGTAAAACTGAAACAAAAGAAAGTAGTTGACCCATGTCGCCTTTAGGTTGGTGGGTTGTATTGAGTGGAGTGCTGCAATGTTCTGGGCTGGGGGCCCAGTTAGTTACAACCAATTGTGATGAAGCGGTGAGGGGTTGGAGTGTCACGTATCCAAAATTCGCAGCCAACGCAGAGGCAGGTGGGAAAGTAAGTTGGGTGTAGAACACAAAGAGGCTGCGAAGGGATGTAGGCAGGGGAGAGCAGAAGTTGGCAGGTGAAGTATAATGTCGGCAAAGTGTCAAATTACCCACCTTGATAGCAAAAGTCAAAAAACTGAATTGTTTTTAAATCACTGCGCAAAAGAAGCAAGGGTGATGTAAAAAAGAAACTTTACCACGCAGCGAGTAACAAGGGATGGAATGCACTGTCAGGAATCTGGCAAGATGGCGGCTGGGTAAGGTGCGCCATTCAGAGCACCACTCTGCTCACCGGTTCTCATTCACTTCCTTTCTATGTCCTTCCTTTTTTCTCCCCCTTCTATTCTCTCCCTCTGTACTAAGTCTATAACCCCACCCCCATCCGTTGGAACTACTGACCTGAGGAGCTGGGTCACGACCGGGAACCACGTGGATGGGAGCTGAACACGCGGGTTGTGACCTGTAGCAACAGCGGGTCAACAGTTGGGCCGGTGAGGCAGTGACGGTGACAGTGGGGTCAGTGAGACAGTGATGTTGAGAGCAGGGCCGGTGAGGCAGTGACGATGAGACTGGGGCCGGTGAGGCAGTGACGGTGAGACTGAGGCCGGTGAGGCAGTGACGGTGAGAGTGGGGCCAGTGAGGCAGTGACGGTGAGAGCGGGGCCGGTGAGGCAGTGACAGTGAGAGCGGGGCCAGTGAGGCAGTGACGGTGAGAGCGGGGACGGTGAGGCAGTGAAGGTGAGAGCAGGGACGTTGAAGCAGTGATGTGAGAGTGGGGACGGTGAAACAGTGACGGTGAGAGCGGGGCAGGTGAGGCAGCGACAGTGAGAGCGGGGACGTTGAGGCAGTGATGATGAGAGCGGGAACGGTGAGGCAGTGACATAGGCAGGTATATAGTTGCTTGAAAGTGGTGTTACAGGTAGACAGGGTAGTGAAGAAGGCATTTGGCATGCATCGGTCAGAGCATTGAATACAGGAGTTGGGATGTCACATTACAGCTGTACAGGACATTGGTCAGGCCACATTTGGAGTACTGCATACAATTCTGGTCACCTTGCGATAGGAAGGTTTTTATTAAACTGTAAACAGTGTAAGAAAGATTTACAAGGATGTTGCAAAGACTGGAGGGTTTGTGTTATAGGGAGAGGCGTGAATAGGCTGGGGCATTTTTTCTCCCTGGAGTGTCGGAGGCTGAGGGGTAACCTTACAGAGGTTTATAAAATCATGAGGGGCATGGACAGGGTGAATGGCCAAGGTCTTTTTCCTAGGGTGGGGGAGTCCAAAACTAGAGGGGCATAGGTTTAAGGTGAGAGGAGCAAGATTTATAAACGACCTGAGGGGTAAATTTTTCACGCAGAGGGTGGTGCATATATGGAACGAGCTGCCAGAGGAAGGGGTGGAGGCTGATACAACTGCAACATTAAAAAGGCTTCTGGATGGGTATATGAATTGGAAGGGTTTAGAGGGATATGGGCCAAATGCTGGTGAATGGGATTAGGTCAGATTGGGACGTCAGGTTGGCATGGACAGGTTGGAGCAAAGGGTCTGCTTCCGTGCTTCATGGCTCTATCTGCATTAGAACTGGAAGTGCTGGGAAGAGGGGAAAATGATGAGTACACCATAGAAATGACAAGGAATTGTGTCACAAATCCCTCTCCCTCCCCCTTTGTCAGAACCAGTGTTCAATGTTGATGCTGGGACTTAAAAAAAAATTCTTCCATGGATGTCAGCATCACTGGGAGGGGCCACTATTTGTTTCCCATCCCTCATTGCCCTTGAACTGAGTTTTAAGTTCAGCCTTTTCTGAGGGCACTTAAGAGTTAACCTCATTGCTCACTGGTCTGGAGTCACATGTAGACCTGGTGTGGATGGCAGAAATCCTTCCTTAAAGTGCATTAGTGAACCAGATGGGTTTTTACAACAAGTGACAGTAGTGATATGGTGACCATTAAGCCAGATTTCAAATCTAAGCTCTATTGAATTCAAATTTCACTATCTGCCATGATGGGTTTTGAACCTATGTCCTAAGGGCATTAGTCCAGGGCCCTGGATTACCAAGCCAGTGACCTAACCACTACACCACTACGTCTCTAACCGAAGGACCTTACAGTAGCTTTAGCAATGACTGAAGCAGTATTCTTAGCTTATGGTCAACATTCCTGGATGGAGTGGTATAAGTATTGTGGAAATGTGACTGTGTGATTTTGAGCTTCCTGTGCAGTCTACTGTAGCTGGAGCTCAAAGAATACAAGTTCCCTGTTTGGGGCTGTTAATCTGATCCAGTCAGGGAGCCCTGGCTGACATACAATAAGGGGGAGTGTCAGAGATACTGCCACTCTGAATGAGGCAGTGCTAAATTCAAGGTTTGTTCACATGTAAATGAAGGGTGACGTGACTTCTTTGGAGTTATTTCACCTTGTTTCTGGTGCTACAGTAGAGACACAGGAGGAATCAGAGCAGTAATTCACACAGCTCAAAGCTGCTGCAGAAGTAATGGCTGTGGGAGGAGAAAGTGCAAAGGTTTTGAGATTAGCTCAATGAAGTGAGGCTGAGGTGCGTGTATGAATCAGCAATCTGGAAATGAGGAGGGATGGCAGCGGAAAGTTCACAACAACAATGACTTATGTCCATTATCATAAAGCCGGCACCAGATGCGGTGCTGTTAGATAAAGCTCTACAATAAAAGTCCATACCTTCAATTTGGGAAGCCGCTTAATAGTCTTCAGGGGCCTGAGAACTCTCAGAACACGGAGGGACTTGATTGTGTTTATGTCCTTTCCACTGGAGCCCCTACAGGTGAACAAACCAGACAGGCATTTAACACTGACACAAAGAACTCACGGACATTAAAAACAGAGACATGACAGGCATTAAACACAACACACACAGCACACAGGCATCAAACACAGTTGGAAAGCACAGGCATTAGGCACCAAACAGAGACAAACACAGACATTAAACAGACAATTGCCTCCCAGGCATAAAGCACAGATGGAAAACACAGGCATTAAAAACAGGCATAAAAGCACAGGCATTAAACAGTTGTAAAATACACAGGCATTAAATGCTGAAGAATGATACTTAGGCATGAAAGGCAAGTGTAAATCACACAGCCATTAAGTATGAAGTATGCTACATAGATATACATAATATATTAAATACAAGTGTACAAGACACAGGCAGTAAGAACTGAAATGTAGAACTCACAGGGATCAAACAGAGAGATACACAACACTGGGGTGTTAGCTTCAGGATGTATAAGACATGAGTGTTAAACACAGATGTATGTTATAGAGGTGTATCAAATATCCAGTGATATAACATCCAAGCATTAAACACAGACTTGGAACACATGGACATGAAACATACAGAGACTTATACCCACCACACTGGTATTAAACACTTCAGAGATGGACAACACACAATTATTGTTAATTTCCCAGTAGCCTGGTTAGTGTGAAGGTATCTAACCATTTTTCTTCTGATCATGTTAGCTATAAAGAACATTTAAGAAGAGAAGGGCAGATCAGCCCAACGAGGCCTAAGCCTTTTCCAGAGATGAATTCTACGGAGCTTCCTTCCCCTATGTTCCCAACAATTGTCCCCAGATGACAATGAGACATCCCCCTGGCCTACAACAATATTCAACCACCACATCATGGGATCCCAATCCAGCAGTTGACACATGTCAGTCTCTGCGGAATGCTCAGGCTGAGACACAGACAGATCTGGATTATAATTACCCGATAAGATTCCTGTCCAAGATGAAGCAGGAGCCATTGAAGAAAGAAGAGAAGAGCACAGGATTAGTCGGGCTTCTTGAAATTCTGAGCCAAGGTGAGCAGGAACAGAGAGAAACCGTCACATGGACAGAGACACATGGCAGTGTGAGCAGCCAGGCAGCACCCTCACTAAGGACTGCGGAAAGTTAGCGATGCGCGCCGGATTTTGCTTGGGCAGAGCACCACACGGTCTGCAGCCTCGAGGTGCCACACACTGCCAAGTGAGTGGGCAACACATCGACTCACTGTGTCTGGAGCCTTCCTACAAGTGAACAAACTCACCACGACCCTGATTCTTCCCCATCAGACAGTCTTTATTCACATCCTCAATATTTCTACATCACATCAATAAAAACACAGTATTTTAATATACCTGTCCCTGGGAGTGTTTGATGGGGACTCTGTAGAGGGAGCTTTATTCTGTATCCAACCCCGTGCTGCTCCTGTCCTGGCAGTGTTTGATGGGGAACAGTGCAGAGGGAGCTTTACTCTGTATCTAACCCCGTGCTGTCCCTGTCCTGGAAGTGTTTGATGAGGGACAGTGCAGAGGGAGCTTTACTCTATATCTAACCCCGTGCTGTCCCTGTCCTGGGAGTGTTTGATGGGGACACTGTACAGGGAGCTTTACTCTGTATCTAACCCCGTGCTGCCCGTGTCCTGGCAGTGTTTGATGGGGGGACAGTGTAGAGGGAGCTTTACTCTCTATCGAACCCCATGCTGTCCCTGCCCTGGGAGTATTTGATGGGCGGGGAGAGTGCGGGAATTTTGATCTGGATCTGACCGCACTCCCACTTTAACACCGTCCCCGATCCCCCTCCCCGACTTCCCCTCGCCACACTGAAACTTTCCCACATCGAGCCTACCCCCCCCCCCACCGAGCCCACCCCCACCCCCCACTGAGCCCCTACCCGTTGAGCTGACTGAGAGACGTCAGTCACTTACGTGAACGCAAATGCAACCAGGGCCCCACTGACCACAATAAAATCCAGAATGTTCCAAACGTCGCGGAAATACGAGCCTTCGTGGAATATCAAACCAATGTCGATCATCTGCAGGAAGATCAGACCGAAATGAGCAGTTTACCTCTTTCAGCATTTTATCCTTTCACAAAAACAACAATCTGCATTCTTATAGCAGCTGTCATGTGGTCAAACATGCTTGGGCCTTTATATAAGGTCTTTATGTGCTTGGGCAGTATGTAACACTGAGGGACTGAACACTGAGGTGAGGGAGTGAGGATTGAATATTGAGGCGAGGTAATGAGGGACTGGATATTGAGGTGAGGGAATGAGGGACTGGA
>NC_063341.1:2241499-2277591 GCF_021869965.1 Rhincodon typus
GGATATTGAGGTGAGGGAATGAGGGACTGGATATTGAGGTGAGGGAAGGAGGGCCTTGACACTGAGGTGAGGGAGTGAGGGACTGAAATCAGACATTATGGTGGGAAGCAGGCAGTTGACAGCAGGAATGTGCAGCACATTAGTATATTGTTGACGGTGTGGTCAATGTAGCAGACAGGGATTAGGAAAAGGAGGAGTTGAAGTCAGAGCTTGGGCATGAACTGTTTTACCTTTATCACCATTTCGAATGTGAAGACTCCAGTGAACACATAGTCAAAGTACCTGAGCACCTGTCAGAGACACACAGAGAGACAGAAAACTCAGTGAAGAGGTTACACAGCAATCAAACACTCTCTTTCTGATCGGAGGCTAGTTCCTTGTTTACAATCTCCCCTTCCCAATTCTCTGTACACCTGACCATGAGGACTTGTAGCCACTAGGGCCTGCAGCTGGACTCTGGTGTTCCTGAGCTGTTCCCCTGAAAGGCCAGAAGTATAACTTAGTTAATCCCTCACCTGCCCATCAGTGATATTTGCCTGACACCACTTCAACATTTAGATGCAATGCAAACAGGCCTCTCAACATATGGGACTGTGGGCAGAGAATAATTGATACAGGAACACACACACACACACACCCCTACTGTAAATCACTTCACCCCCGTCATTTGTACATCACTATATCCTCCACTAACTGCATTCTGCTGTACAGATAGACCCTGCTTGCTTCCATAGTACCCTCCTGTTTGTTTCTGATATTGCTTCAACAATCCAAGATGCAAAAACAGTTCAGATATTGCACTAAAGTGTTGCTTTGTATGGATGAAAACGAGGATCTTAACTGCTTCATAAAATGTGCTGATGTTTGATGGTGGAGAAGAATGTTTCATTAGGCAGCTAGCAAAATCAGCATTTAAGAAAACTGATCATAGAAGCTTTCTCTTTCATGTCACATTGTCCATTTAAACAAGAAACATGCCAAAGTTTAATACTTGCTTTAGTACTTTGGAGCCTATATTTTGTAACTTGATAGACATGATGGTTAAAAAGTGATTCAGAAACATTAAATGTATCACAATATCATTTCATCATTCTTTTCACAGAGGTAGAGCTATGTAGCAGCATGAATGGGGCTTACTGTTGTCAAGAAGTTGCTTATTTTTCAAGCTGTTGTACTGATCCGCAAAATTAACTTTTTTTTGTCTTCTTCCTGAAAGTCCATTTTCCTTCAATATCAAAAATATGTTTCTTTGCTTATTTTCAAGCATTAAATGTTTGACCTCTCTGATACTCTCCCGATTCATGAAGAATGCAGGAAGAAATGCCAGGAGCAGTGCCAGGCATTCCTGGTGAAGGACTATTTGCATGCCAAACAGCATGAGCAGCAAAGGGGAAGACAGAGCTAAGCGATCCCACAACCAACAGTTTAGATCTAAGCTTTGCAGTCCTATAACATCCAGTCGTGAATGGTGCTGGACAATTAAACAGCTCACTGGAGGAGAAGGCTTCACAAATATCCCCATCCTCAATGATGGAAGAGCCCAACACATCAGTTTTTATTTTAAGATGCATAAGACAAAATAGAGCACAGATTGTGTATTTTAGCTCTTCAATGACCCCAGCTGGGGAAAATCTTCATTATCTCTTTTTTTAATTGTCGCGTGGGAAGAATCCACTCCAGCATCTTGATCACCAAGTCTATTTTCAAACTTGCCCCCATCTGCTCTAACTGCTTAAAAACCGAAAGAACTGCGGATGCTGTGAATCAGGAACAAAAACAAAGTTGCTGGAAAAGCTCAGCAGGTCTGGCAGCATCTATGAAGGAAAAATCAGAGTTCACGTTTCGGGTCCGGTGACCCTTCTTCAGAACTCAGTTTTTGTTCCCGCTGTAACTGCTCGTGTGTCTTTATCCTTATATATGCCATCAGCAATCCCAGCAGAGAATAAGCTGGAGAAACGTGTGAATGAGACAAAACATAGTGAATACCGGAAAAATACCGCAGGCTTGGCAGCATCTGTGAAGACAGAAACAGAGTTAACCTTTGAGTCTGGTACAGCTCTTCTTCAGAACTGAAAGGTGTTAGAAATTTCTTTTAAAATTTTGGATAGAGACAGAGGAGGAGGAAGGGGAGCAGATGGTGTGGAGCCCCAACGCAATAGACAAAGAGAATGTTAATGATGGAGAAAAAAGAGATGGACAACTGGTGTAAATTAAGGTGCGGGAGGGAGAGATTTGGTCCTTGCTACTAAGTGCAAAATTAACAAGATACAAACAAGACACAACTGAGGAATGTAACAGAAAGGGAGAACAATATCAATGCAGTCAGTTTCTGAAGTTATGGAATTCAATGTGGAGACTGAGATGGTAAAGTCCCTCAGCAGAAAATGAGGTGGTGCCCCTTGGTTTAGTTGTGCTTGAGTGGAACATTGCAGAAGGTCCAAGATAGAAATGTCGGCTTGAGAGCAAGGTGGGTTATTGAAATGGCAAACAACTGGGGAGTCAGGGTTATTCCTACAGACAGGGTGGAAGTGTTCCTCAAAGTGGTCACCTGGTCTGTATTCAGTGTCGCTAATGCAAAGGAGACCACAGTGTGAGCAGCGAGTATCGTAGATCAGATTGAATGAAGTACAAATGAAACACTACTTCACTTGGAAGGTGTGTTTGGGACCTTGGAAGGAGTGTTACATCTTCTGTTAATGCGCAGCAAGGTGCTGTTGGGGGCTGTGAGAAAGTGTTAGGAGTGATGGAGCAATAAACCAGGCTGTTACAGAGGGAACAGTCCCTGTGATATGCAGACAATGGAGTGGAAGAGGAGATGTGTTTGCTGGTGATATCCTGGTAGAAAGTAATCCTTTGAATGTGGAGACTAGTGGGGTGTGAAGTAAGGACCAGGGGAAGCCTATCACTGCTCTGGGAGGGAGGGGAAGGGATGATGTCAGGAGATGGGTTGGACACAACTAAGGGTCCTCTCAATCATGGGAGAGGGCAATATTTGGCTGAGGAGAGAGGAAGTCATCAGATGCAGCCTGGTGGAAGTTGTCATCACCCTGTGTGCCAAGACTGGGTGTCACCTACCTAGCACTCCAGAGGATATACCAAATTCTTCCTCGCTATCCAGCTCCTCATTTACATTTCTTTTCAGTTTATCTTTGAATTGGTCAGTCACACCAATACTCCCTGATCACAAGGGCTTTATGTTTTGTCCAATTCCTAGTTTAGTTGATAGTCCTTGTCCTTGTCAAAGTCTAGCCTCTGTACCACACTCTGAGCTATGACTCAAAAATTTCACTGTCCTCTAATCAGAGGCTTCTACTGTAAAAACATGACATTTTCTGAAGAAGGGTCTCGGCCCGAAATGTCAGCTTTCCTGCTCCTCTGATGCTGCTTGGCCTGTTGCGTTCATCCAGCTCTACACCGTGTTATCTCATTTTCATTAAGTGTAGTGATTCAAGAAGGTAGATCAGTACCACCTTGTCCAGGGTCCAATAGGGATAGGTAATAAATGCTGGCCTGGCCAGCGATGCCCACATTCTGTGGATGAATAACAAAGCAGGAACTTTGTTCATGTGCATAGATTCTTACAAATGTCCTGACACCACACCCCAGTGTTTTAACTATCTTCTTTTTTTATCCATACCAATTAACAACCACCAATGTTTTACCCTTATCTATTGTTGCGAAGTTGGTATAGTACTTGTGGATTGGAAGTTAGGACGTTAGAATTTGTTTGTAAAATGATAGGGGGATGAGTGCATGGTCCCTTTAAAAGATGGGCTTTTTTTTAGACTTGGAAAAAAAACATGTGCATGCAGCAGAAGCACAGACAGTTCTTGAAATTGAAACGTTGTATTAAAAGGTTATACTGTTAGAAGGCAAAGCAGCATTTTAACCAAAACAACAAGTTTTTGAATTTAACCAATTAACTTAAAGCAGGCCCTAGATACCAAAACCCAATTAAATTTAAAACTGGTGGTTTTGACGGCCTTGGACCAATCCTATTGTAAGAAATTAATAGGTCATCGAGGGTATAAAAGAAGAGGGCATTTGAAAATTGGTCTGAGAGCAAGCTGCCATCTGTTAAGAGAACAGCTCTCAACAGCCATCAGCTCTAAATTAAGAGAAAACTCACTGGCTCTCCCAGAAATCTCTAAACTCTCAGAGTAATCACCATCTAAATAAAGGTATTACGGCACTCATAGCTAATATTCCTGACACAGGAAGTTGATGGAGGAAGATGTCCCTGACTGGACGACAGCAAATGAGGCAAAGAACATTCTGGAAGACTTTTCCTGGCTGTAATTTCGAGAGATTAAGCTTTAATTTTTTATAATTAATTTGGTTTATATAAGTGGTACTTGTATCTATTGGAACAGCATATCATTAAAATTTTGTTTTATTCAGTTAGTAGTTAAGGGGGAATTGTTCGGTTTGTTAGCCATTCTGTTAAATTGTTGATTGTTAGAGTTAGATAAATAAATTGTTACTCATGGATTATAAAGTGAGTAGCAGGGATGTCTTTCATTTAACAACTCCTTTAATAGATTATGAGACGAGGTGAGCTTCTCTGAGGGTTTTGGTTTTAATTATCAGAGAGGTGTCGACAACTCCTTCGTAATATAATGGAATGCATTTGATATCAGCACCTCCTGTTTTCTGCAGAGATTATTTGGATCAGATTTGTCATCTTATCCCAAGGTGATAGTTCAGCAATTCCTGGTTAGTCGTAGATTCATTACAGCGTGGAATTAGGCCATTCAGCCCATCAGGTTTGCATCAACCTTCTGAAGAGCATCCCACCCCATCCCTGTAATCCTGCATTTCCCACAGCCAATCCACTAACCTGTACATCTTTGGACTGTGGGAGGAAACCGGAGCACCCGGAGGAAACCCACGCAGACACACGGAGAATGTGCAAACTCCACACAGACAGTCGCCCAAAGATAGAATTGAACCCAGGTCTCTGGTGCTGTGAGGCAGCAGTGCTAACCACAGTGCCATCTATGGCTACCATCGGAACAGAGTTGCCAGATCTGAAGTGTTAAGTCCACTTTCTTGCAATAGATGCTGCCAGACCTGTTGTAGTTTGCCAGCAATTTCTGGCTTTGTTACCATTTCATTCCACTCTTCAGAGGTTGAATCTCCTCGAGATTGGCCTCTACCCCTCATCCTTCTTTGTTTCCTGGGTTTCTGATGCACCTTGGGATCTGGAAAGGGTGACATTTGGAAGATGATTCCATGTGCAGTTGTTTTTCATTCTCCCTGTCTTCCAGGCAGCTCTCTTCACCTTGTGCCCCACCCTACCCCACGGGTTAGGATAGTGAAATAGGTCCCACAGTCAACACATCTGTTGAGTTTCAGTTATGTGGGCAAGAGCTGAACACTGCACCAGAGTCAAGCAGGGCTCCTGCGCTCGGAGTCAGCAAAGTTCTTCAGCTGCTTTCCATGAATATGAATTTGAGGGAGTTGAAGATAGATAAGTCCCCCGGGCCTGATGGGGTTTATCCAAGGATGCTATGGGAAACGAGGGAAGAGATCGCAGGGCCTTTGGTGACGATCTTTTCATCCTCACTGTCCACGGGTATAGTGCCGGAAGATTGGAGAGTGGCAAACGTCATTCGTTTGTTCAAGAAAGGGAATAGGGATAACCCCGGAAATTTTAGTGGTGGGCAAATTATTGGAAAGGGCTCTGAGAGATAGGATTTATGATCATTTGGATAGGCACAGTTTGATTCGTGATAGTCAGCATGGATTTGTGAGGAGTAGATCATGCCTCACAAACCTTATTGAATTCTTTGAAGAGGTGACCAAACATGTGGATGAAGGTAGAGGAGTGGATGTGGTATACATGGATTTAAGTAAGGCGTTTGATAAGGTTCCCCATGGTAGGCTCATGCAGAAAGTAAGGAGGCATGGGATAGGGGGAAATGTGGCAGATTGGATTCAGAATTGGCTGACCCTTAGAAGACAAAGGGTGGTAGTGGACGGAAACTATTCAACATGGTGCTCAGTTACGAGTGGTGTACTACAAGGATCTGTTCTGGGTCCTCTTCTATTTGTGATTTTTGTAAATGATTTGGATGTAGGAGTGGAAGGGTAGATTAGTAAGTTCGCAGATGATACGTAGGTGGGTCAAGTTGTGGGTAGTGCAGAGGGCTGTTCTAGGTTACAAAGGGACATTGATAGGATGCAGAGCTGGGCTGAGAAGTGGCAGATGGAGTTTAACCCTGAAAAGTGTGAGGTGATTCATTTTGGAAGGACAAATTTGAAAGTAGAATACAGGGTTAACGGAAAGATTCTTTGCAGTGTGGAGGAGCAGAAGGATCTTGGGGTTCATGTCCACAGTTCCCTGAAAGCTGCCACCCAGGTGGATAGAGTTGTTAAGAAGGCGTATGGTGTGTTAGCTTTCATTAATAGAGGGATTGAGTTCAAGAGCCGTGAAGTTATGCTCCAGCTATACAAAACCCTGGTTTGGCCACATCTGGGGTATTGTGTTCAGTTCTGGTTACCTCATTACAGGAAAGATGTGGAAGTGTTGGAAAAGGTGCAGAGGAGATTTACCAGGATGTTGCCTGGAATGGAAGGAAGGTCTTACGAGGAAAGGTTGAGAGAGCTAGGGCTTTTCTCTTTAGAACGACGAAGGATGAAAGGTGACTTGATAGAGGTGTACAAAATGATCAGAGGTATAGATAGAGTGGACAGCCAGAGACTTTTTCCTAGGGTGGAGGTAGCTATTACAAGGGGGCATAGTTTTAAAGTGAGTGGAGGTAGATGTAGCAGAGACATCAGAGGTAGGTTCTTTACTCAGAGAGTGGTAGGGGCGTGGAATGCATTGCCAGCGAGGGTAGTGGAGTCAGCCTCATTAGGGGCATTTAAGCGGCTATTAGATAGGCATTTGAATGATAGAATAAGGTAGGGGTGGAGGTTAGATAGACCTTAGGTTTAGGATAAAAGTTCGGCACAAGATTGTGGGCTGAAGGGCCTGTACTGTGCTGTACTGTTTTATGCTCTGATATGTTTTCCCTTGAGGAACTTACGAACTAACTCAGAAAAACCCCGCTGTCATCTCGTGAAGCTGCCTTCTCCCAGGTTTGGGTCGTGTGCCAACCTACAACCAGTCTCCAGAAACATTTGCCTCAGTTTCTCCAGGAGTTAAACTGTATGGGGTCAATGATATAAACGTCTTTGGTGCTCCAGAGTCTCCTTAGAGTCTCATTGACCAGGAACCCAGTCTCAATTTTTGGGCCCAGAGGCTGTGAGGTGGGCGTCGGTAACAGAGTCAATTTCAGAGCTTTAATAACTCTTCATGGCGTGAATGAATCAACAAAAGATAAACTGTTACACACAGAAAGAAGCAGCAATAACTCTGTCTGGAATAAACTATTAAAGGACAAGGACAAACTTACAGAGGAACTGAAAGCAATTAGCCGTGTCTGGGAGAAAATGGAGTTTAAGTTACAGGAACAAAACTATTTTGACATCTGTTTGATAACTGGCTGCTTTATACCAATAAAAGACAACTGATGGCCATGCAGGAGAGTTTAAGGATTTAACTGCAGGAAAGTGCTGTTTACGAACAGTCACGCCAAATGTAACAAGGAACAAGGAAGCTTCTTCTGAGAAGAAGGCAAGCTGCAGACGTGCAATAATTTGGATGAGTGAATCTTAAGAGTCACCAATAATACCATATCATAGACCTGAAAATCTGTATAAGAATCTAACACCAGTAGAACTCCAGAGAACAACACTGCATAAGGATCGAACACTGGACACTTCCAGAGACAGATGCTGTTGGTTGGAATCGTAGCTAAATTCTACCATTAATTGGTACTAGCCAGGTTGTTGACTTGCTCGCTGAGCTGGCTTGTTTTTGTTCAGATGTTTCGTCACCATGCTAGGTAACATCGTCAGTGGAGCCTCTGATGAAGTGATGTTGTTCTACTCCGCTTGGAATTTATACTGTCCAGTTCGTTATGGTGAGTCGTGTCATTTCTGATTCTGTTCTGTATGGGTTTGTATATGGGGTCCTATTCTATATGTTTGTTGATTGCATTACGGGTGGAGAACCATGCCTCTAGGAATTCCCGTGCGTGTCAATGTTCGGCTTGGGCTACTATAGTTACCTTGTCCCAGTTAAACTGATGGCCTTCATTGTCTGAGTGTACCGATAGTAAGGAGAGTTCGAGCCAAGGTGAGTTGTGAGGCTTAACTTGCTTACCTGAGGGGTCATATTTTGGTTGCTACATGCAATAGTTTAAATCATCATTTCAGTTTTGATTGTCTGTGAGATTTCTTAACAAGTAGCCGAATTAAAGGTAGCTTGTGGTGATTTACCGACAACACGGGACCCTGACCAGTTCCTCTGCAGTGAACTGCTCACCAGGTTGAGGTTGCCTCTTGGTTACTGACTGGGTCCCCAGGACCCATTCCTGAGCTGTAGACAGCAGGACATTCCCAACTGCGCCCATGACTCTGAGAGGTCAAAGCCACTGCGAGCCGAACATTGGGCAATTAGGTGTCACATCCTCCTAGAAGGTCGAGACATGGGCTCTCTGAGCTTGTCTAGCCACCAGGCTGGTGAACAATTTCACCTTGCCTAGTGACCACTTGATCACTGGCCATTACTTCTAGTCAAAGCTGGTGCTTCACATCATTGATCACCAGGAAGGGAGACACACAGCCAGCCCATTGCTTTGTTGGCCACATCTTCTGCTCAGCACAAAGAGCCAAGTGGTACATCTGCTGCTGCTCATCCTCCAGAACTGTTCCCTGCAGCATCAGTGAGTTGGAGGAAGGAAGCTCACCATCCTGCCTGGTCTCCTGACGTTGTCTCAAATCCGTGATCTCTTGCTGACTCTCGCCTTGTCGCAAGGTCTGGTCCCACCCGTCTCTTGCACTGTGGCACATTCCAGTTCTCGCTCCACCGTTCTCCAGTGGCTTGGTCTCTGTCTCCATCCATGAGAAGTTTAAACCCCTCTGCAGTTCTGATGCTGTGCACTGCAGGGTGCTGAGTCATTTTATCAGCAGCTGAGAATGACATGAAGAGCACTTCTCGTAACATGTTCACACGGCAGAATAAGATCAGACAGGCAGAGGGCACATGGCTGATCACCAGGGCATCTAGGAAGAGCAGGGAGTTTACTGAAGGGTTCCCCGAAGTGCATTTTACTCACTAACTGAACTTCCATTCTGGATACTGGTGAGGGCGATATTTCATTGAAGTACTATAGGAATATAGCAGGAGTGGCTTAGCTCCATGGTGGGTAAGGACTGGTGGTTTGGAGACCAGGTTCGAGGAAACTGAAGAGAATGAAAGGGCAATAGTGCATGTGACAGAGGAAAAAGACAGGTGTCTCTGCGACTGTAAATGTGACTCCAGGATGGTGGGTGGCCCTGGTACCAGAATCCAGGATGTCACAGAGTGACCGCAGGCCATTCTTCTGGGGGAGGGTGAAGAACCAGAAGGTACAGTCTCTGTTGGCACCAATGACATGGGTAGAAAGGGGCATGATGCCCTGCAGGGGAAACTGAGGAAACTGGGCAAGAGCCTGAAAACCAGCCCTGGAAGGCCATCATTCTCAGGATCACTCCCAGTGCCACGTACTGGTGAGAACCGAAAGGGGAAGACTGAGTGAACAAACACATGGCTGGGAAAGTGGGGCAGGAGGGAGCGACTGAGATCGCTGGGATGCTGCGAGAGGTTCTGGGACAGGTGGGCCCTGTCTAAAGGAGGGAATCACATCCGAGGAGGTCTGGGATTAATATCCTCCTGGGAGATTTATAGTAAGTAGAAACGTTGGAAAAGGAAAGCAGAATTTGCCCCAAAATCAACCGGGGTCAAATTACAGAATTGTGTTCAAAGAGACAGAATGAAAAGCACGCTATCTGAATGCATACAGCATTCGCAAGATAGTTACATTTAAGGTGTCAGCAGAAGTAAAGGTGTGTAACTGAATTACCATAAAGAGATGTGGCAGCAGGGTGATCAACGGCAGGAATTGAATTTTTCTTTTATTCATTCACGGGGTGTGGGTGTCGCAGGCTGGCCAGCGTTTATTACCCACCCCTAAGTGCCTTGGAGAAGGTGGTAGCAAGCTCCTTCTTGAACTGCAGCAGTATCATAGATTCATAGGATCCCTACACTATGGAAGCAGGCCATTCAGCCCATCAAGTCCACACTGACCCTCTGAGGAGCATCCCACCCCAGACCTATTCCCCCACCCTATCCCTGTAACCCTACATTTGCTGATCCACCTAGCCTGCACATCCCTGGGCACGATGGGCAATTTTAGCATGGCCAATCCACCCTAACCTGCACATGTCTGGACTGTGGGAGGAAACCAGTGAACCCGGCAGAAGACCACACAGACACAGAGGGAACGTGCAAAGTCCACACAGACAGTCCCCCGAGGCTAGAATAGTGTAGGTCGACCCACAATGCAGTTAGGGAGAGGATGCCAGGATTTTGACCCAGCGACAGTCAAGGACCAGTGATATATTTCAAAGTCTTGCCTGGAAGAGTGCTACTTCAGCAATACTAAAGAAACTCAATACCATCTAGGACAAAGCAGCCCGTTTGATTGGCACCACGTCCACAAGCATCCACTCCCTCCACCACCAACGCTCAGTAGCAGCAGCGTGTACTATCTACAAGATAAGCTGCAGAAATTCACCAAAGATCCTTGGATAGCACCTTCCAAACCCACAACAACTTCCAATTAGAAGGACAAAGGGCAGCAGATACATGGGAACATCACCACTTGCAAGTTCCCCTTCAAGCCGTTCACCATCCTGACTTGGAAATATATGCTGTTCCTACAGAGTCACAGAGACAAAATCCTAGAACTCCCTCCCTGAGTACATTGTGGGTCCATCTACAGCTTGTAGTCTGCAGCAGTTCAAGAAGACAGCCCACCACCACCTCAAGGGGCAACTAGGGATGGGCAATAAATGCTGGCCCAGCCAGCAACACCCACAAAGAAACAAAATCATAAAGCAATGCACGTAAAACAGTGCAAGACCGAACACTATAACAAGGAAGTGGCTCAACTCCTGGTCTCTCTCTCTCAACACCGATGGCTCTGTAGGTCCCCTTAAAAGGTTACCTGGACAGGGGATGTCTCCACCTGTAATGGCAATTATTGTAAAGCTGGAAACTCTTTGAGAGCACAAAGCCAGAGGGATCCTGCAGCTAACCTAGGGGCAGAATTAATGCATGAGTGCGACACTGTCTCAACTACTCTCATTTTGTTTGCATGAATCAGCAGGGTTTGTTCTGATACGAGATTCTGCAGAAATGGACTGCAGTGCCCTGGAGACTGGTTTTCAATATCTGGAGGAATTCCAGGATAATCCCTGAGGTGGTGACCTGGTGCCCGTGTGTAGGCAGTACCTGGCAGCCTTCCCGCACACCGTCCAGCTGTGGCAGATGCGCCAGCCTTACCTGGTTCCTTTCGGAGTCTTTGTGAATGGGGTCCTCTGCGGCCAGAGCTATACTGCTGGCTGCGATCACCAGCAGGATGCACATCTCAAAGTACCGCAGGTTCACGACGAAGTGACACGCCTTGCGCAGCCTGCCAGGTCAGAGACAGAGAGGGAGGAACAGTTACCACGGAGGAAGAGACTCCCCTTGCAGGTTGGCAAAGTCGCCCTGGCCCTCGACCCTGCTGGGACAGCATGCCAGGCTGGCATTCGGGACTCAGTGAGCACGGTCTGACTGCCAACCTACACCTACACCTCACCCACCCCTCCCCACCCTGATGCCACCATCCCAGATTTCAAAGGGTGGGCAGAGAATCTCATCGGGCCAGTGTTGAAAAAGAACCACTCTGTCTCCGAGGAACAGCCCACTCGGCTGCGCTAACATACATCTCCACTGACAGCGGGAATGTCAAGGAATAGTAACCTGAAGGCGCAGGCGAATACATGGAGAACATCGGCTACAATGCAACCATGGCAGCTGCTGGAATGTAAACTGGCTAAATAGATACGAGCAATGATTATCAAAGAAACCGACCCAGTTCACTCATGTCCGATAGGGAAGGAAATCCGCCATCAAGTTCGAAGAGTTAGGGTACACTCTTTCAGTGGATGTGTGTGAGAGTCAACAGTGAGATGGCACCAGGAACTTCTGAGCGTCTGGCAGGAGGTTAGAAGGGTCACAGCCCTCAAGCTGAGGCAATCCACCCCCGTTCTCCCTGCGACGATACAAACACCCAGGTCAAAGAAAGCACACTCTTACAGACCTGCACCTCCTCAGCATGGTGCGCTCTGATTCTAGCCTGCTCTGTGCTATCCTCTCTGTTTCAGTGTGCAACATGCTTCCCATTTTCATTTTGATTTGTTCACAAGGGCTGGGCCAGCATTTATTGCCCATTCCCAGTTGACCTTGGAAAAGGTGGCATGCTTTCTGGTTTTCTTTATGTTAGCTCAAGAAACACATATACCCCAGAGAGTCAGGTTCTTGCGGTTGTTGACTTGCTCACCGAGCCGGTGGGTTTGATTGCAGACGTTACATTTACCTGCTAGGTAACATTGTCAGTGCGCTTCCAGTGAAGTGTCGGTATTCTGTCCCAAGTGTTAATTACGTGTCTCAGTTTGCTGGGGTGGGTGGCATCACTTCCGTATTTGTTTTAGCAGTTGGTATATGGGGTGCAGCTCTACATGTTTTTTAATGGGGTTCCGGTTTGAATGTCAGGCCTCCAGGAAATCTCGTGCGCGTCTTTGCTTGGCTTGTCCTATGATAGCTACGTTGTCCCAGTCGAATTGTGTCCTCTTTGTCCATGTGTATTGAAATGAGTGATAGTTGGTCATGTCTCTTGGTAGCTAGTTGGTGTTCATGAATCCTGATGGCTAGTTTCCTTCCGGTTTGCCCTATGTAATGTTTTTGGCAGTCTTTGCATGGTATCTTGTAAATAATGTTGGTTCTGTTAGTTGTGGTTGTCGGACCCTTTATTCTTGTCAGTAGATGTCATAGTGAAGCTGTAGGTTTGTGAGTTACCATGATTCCTAGGGATGGAGTAATCTGCTGGTCATTTCAGACATGTCCGTAATGTATGGAAGGGTGACTAGTGTCTCTGGACGTGTCGTGCTTCCTGTTGTGGTCTGTTGTGTAAGCATCGGTGGATTATGCTTTTCGGGTAGCCGTTGTTTCCAAAGGCGCTGTGTAGGTATTCTTCCTCAGCTTTGCACAGCTCCGGGGTGCTGCAGAGTGTCGTGGCTCACTTGAACAGTGTTTTGGTGCAGCTCCGTTTGTTGGTATTGGGACGATTGCTATTGTAGTTGAGTACCTGATCCATATGGGTGGCCCTCCTGTGTACCCTGATCTGGAGCTCACCATTGGCCATATGTTTGACATCACGTCTAGGAAGGCAAGTCTGTTGTTGTTCTCCTCTTTCCTGGTGAATTTTATGCCGGTGAGGATGTTGTTTAGGGGTTAGGTGGGCTTCCTCCAGTTTGGAGTGTTTGATAATGACAAAGATGGCATCCACATGGCGGATCCATAGTTTTGGTTGGAAGGGCTGTCCATTCCAGTCTTTGCATTGTGGCCTGCACTATTAATCCTGACATCGGTGATCCCATGGGTTTTACTAATGATTTGTCCGTATACCTTGCCATTGAAGATGAAGTGGATTGTGAGGCACAGATCCAGTAGTTTGAGGGTGCCATCTTTGCTGATGGTGTTGGTGTTGTTAGGTGTCTGTATCCCTGGTAGTGAGGCCAGTGTTTCCTTAGCCAGGGGAATGTTTATGGAGGTAAATAGTGCAGTCACATCGAAGGAGACCATGATCTCGTCCTCATCTATTCTGGTGTCCTTGATGATGTTCAGGAATTCTTGGGCGGAGTGGATCGAGTGGTTTCAGCCGTATACTAGGTGTTTCAGTCTCTTTTGTTGTTCTTTCACTAGTCTGTATGTCAGTGCACCCGGAAGTGAGACTATGGGTCTAAGGGGTCTTCCGGCTTCTATACTTTGAGGAGTCTATAGAAGCTGGCTGTGTTTGATCCTCCTGGTTCCATTCTCTTGTAATCAAGTTTGCTAACTTCACTCGTTTTGTGTAGATTCCTCAAGGCGGTTTTCCAGTTGTGGTGTTGGGTCTGTCGCCATCTGTTAGTAGGTGTTGGTATCTGCGAGTAAAGTGTTTGCTTTCTCACTGCGCTGTGTTCTGTTCAGTATAACAGTCATGTGCCCTTTGTCTGCTGGTAGGATTACAATGTTCCTGTCTCAAAGAAGGATACCAATTCGCCTGGGACAATGTAGCCATCCTAGGACAAGCCAAGCTTAGACACGCACAAGAATTCCTGGAGGCCTGGCACTCAAACCGGAACTCCATTAACAAACATGTAGAGTTGGACCCCAAAAACCAATCACTAAGAAACAAATCTGGAAGTGATGCCACCCACACCAACAAACCGAGACACATAAATAACAAGCCGGACAGAACACTGACGCTTTACCGGAGGTGCACTGATGATGTTACCTAGCAGGGTGATAAAACATCTGCAATCAAATGCACCAGCTCGGCGAGCAAGTCAACAACCGCATCGACAACCTGAAGCTACAAATCTTCTCAAAAATCTTGAGTCAGGTTCTTGTTGAGGGAGATGTCTGGAAGTTTATTAACATCACTTTACAAGGTTAACACAAACAGTCTGGGTTGGGAGTCACTAATATGGCTGTGCATTACACACACACTGACTGACTGACTGAATGCACTATGTAGCTTCTACGTGACACAGAGTGAGTGACTGAACATCATTGCAACACTAAATGTTCTGATGTCTCAAAGGTACAGGTCTGTGTGAACTGGAATCCAAAATGCAATTCCCTCCAATCCAGCTTTTATCTCCCCTTTTGAGAGATTGGGGAACTCTATTTCAAAAAGGATAAATAAACATTCAGATAACACTGTGGGGGGAGGGGTGGTGTACCAGATCTAGGCTTTATATGTACAGCTGTGATGATTTGCTTCACTTTGCTGTCATTACAGATGTATGTTATAGATGTGTGTCAGTTCATTAAAAATGTGTATGATGTTGATGGTTTAAAGCACAGATTTTCCATCTATTTTTTCACAGGACTTGCTCATTCCAATATCGTATGACCTTGGTTGGATGACTTAGCAGCTTTCCTTGAACCAATGTGTTTGTATGCTTTGTCCTGGTTCAAAGTGGGATAAGTGTCTTTCTGCTTGTTGGTTGGACCCCTCAGATCATTTTCCCGGCTTCTTTCCTACAAGAAAGTTGTGCACATGTTGTTTCACGTAGGGACCAATAACTTGAAGTTCATTACCATCACCAACCAATCATGAGTACAATATGGAGACAGGAACAGTGTCAACATTTTGAGTCCAGTTTGAGATCTAAAGAAGTCAGACTGGGCTCGAAATGTTAACTCTGCTTCTCTCCCCACACATGCTGCCTGATGAGTTTCTCCAGCAATTTCTCACAACAGTAGGGAGCTATCTTCTTGAACTGATGCAGTCCATGTGTTGTAGGTAGACCTACAATGCTGTGTGGGTGGGGATTCCAGGATTTTGACCCAGCAACGGTGAAGGAATGGCGTTATATTTCCAAGTCAGGATGCTGAGTGGCTTGGAAAGGAATTTGGAGGTGGTGGTGTTCCTATATGTCTGCTGCCCTTGTCCTTTTAGATGGAAGTAGTCATGGGTTTGGAAGATTTAGGATGGCATACATTGCTCCTTCTCAGCGTCAATGTTGGAAGGAGTGGATGCTTGTGGATGTGGTGCTAATCAAGCGGACTGCTTTGTCCTGGATAATGTCAAGCTTTTTGAGTGTTGTTGGACCTGTACTCTTCCAGGGAAGTGGGGAATATTCCATCACACTCCTGACTTATGCCTTTGTACAAGCTTTGGGGTCAGGAATTGTGTTAGTCACTGCAGGATTCCCAGTCTCTGATTAGTTCTTATAGCCAGAGTATTTTCAGTTGAGGTTCTGGTCAGTGGTAACCCCCAGGATGTTGGTAGTGGGGCATTCAGTGGTGGTAACACCATTGAATGTCAAGGGTCAACAGTTGGATTCTCCCTTGTTGGAGATGGTTATTGAGTGGCGTGAATGTTACTGACCACTTAACAAGTGCAAGTCTTAAAATTTTCCAGACCTTGCTGCATTGTGCGAACGATGACTTGCGAACGGTGGTACTGAATGCCGTGCAATCATCACACCTGACCTTACACTGAAGGCGTAGGCAAGGATGAAAAGTTGGGAGATGTGTCTGAGATGAGGGTTGTGCTGGTGAATCGTGTTTACTGCAATGGTGGATGCAGTGCTTTCAGGTTGTGGTGCAATTATTCCTCTATATGTTCATGTGATCTTACCTTGACCACTAGTGTCAAGTCCCTAAATCTTTTGTGTCTTTGGAGCCGGGTACTGGGGCAATGCTGCTGGTTATCGCCTCCTGGGTCATCTCCTCCCAAATTCACTGCTTCTGTGACTTCCTTCCCCACTGTGGATGAAGGACATCACTCCTCTATTGGAGAGAGATAGTAGGAACTGCAGATGCTGGAGAATCTGAGATAATAAGGCCCAAAACGTCAGCCTTCCTGCTCCTTTGATGCTGCTTGGCCTGCTGGGTTCATCTAGCTCTACGCCTTGTTATC
The DNA here is from genome assembly GCF_021869965.1 of Rhincodon typus. Classification (NCBI taxonomy): domain Eukaryota; kingdom Metazoa; phylum Chordata; class Chondrichthyes; order Orectolobiformes; family Rhincodontidae; genus Rhincodon; species Rhincodon typus. The sequence continues at coordinate 2,258,113 of NC_063341.1, forward strand.
TCACTCCTCGATTGGAGATTCTTTACCAGGGACTCGACAGACCAAGAAGCCGTGAACCCTCTCCTGGGTCATGGAGCCATCCAGTAAACTGCTTCGGTCCTAGGCCACCACATTGCACAGCTTCAGCGTGAATGGGTCAGGTCCCATTATACACACAGAAACATGCCAACTGAAGTCCAACCGTTAAATAGGCCACTGTCTCTTAGCAAGCGGAGCCAGCTTTAAATCGTGTGAGTTTAAGGATTTGAATGCAGGAACAGGGATATCTCACTGCAATTGTACAGGGCCTTGGTGAGACCACACCTGGAGGACTATGTGCAGTTTGATCTCCATATGTGAGGAAGGATGTCCTGGCTATGGAGTGAGTGCAGTGAAAGTTTACCAGACTGATTCCTGGGATGGCAGAGTTGACGTATGAGGAAGGACTGGATCGGTTAGGACTATATTCACCAGAGTGAAGAATAAAGGGGTCGGGGTGGAATCTCATAGAAATCGATAAAATTCTAACCTGATTACTGAGGTGCCTTCCTCAACCATTCCAGAGGGCAGTTAAGAGTCAACCACATTGCTGTGGGTCTGGAGTCACATGTAGGCCAGACCAGGTAAGGATGGCAGATTTCCTTCCCCTGAAGAGAACCAGATGGCATTTGAACAACAATCGATGTTAGTTGTATTGGTCACGATTACTGAGACCAGCTTTCATTTTCAGACTTTTATTAACAGGACTAGACAGGGTAAATGCAGGAAGAATGTTCTCTACGATCGAGGAGTTCAGAATCAGGAATCACAGTCTAAGGATGTGGGGTAGGCCATTTAGGACTGAGATGAGGAGAAATGCCTTCACCCAGAGAGATGTTGAGGCCAAAACTTTAAACGTTTCAAGAAGGAGTTAGATATATTGCTTAGGGCTAAAGGAAACAAAGGATATGGGGAGAAAGAGGGTACAGGGGACTGAGTTGGATAGTCAGCCATGATCGTCTTGAATGGTAGAGGAGGTTTGAAGGGCTGAATGGCCTCCTCCTGCTCCCATTTTCTATGTTTCCATGAATCATCATTGAATTCCCTAATTAAGTGTGAAATCCACACATTTTAGCCACTATCCTTATATGGTTTTCTCCATGAGGTACTGAAACCCTTACGTTGTTCAGAGTCTGTTGTGTAGGAATGATGATTATAATTTTACTGTGATTTGAATTCTATATTCAGTCTTCCAATATCCCATCCTCGACTCCCCGGTTACCTGTTATATTCGTCTAGGTGTCTACAACTGCAATATTTTTATTAGTTAGTCCATTGTGTGACTTCTTTTTCCCAATGTATGTTATATTGCAATTCAACATTTGAGCTGCAAATAAGTCTGTTGAATAAAACACGATCATTATCAAGTCAACATCTACTTACAGCCTTTCCCCTGAGTATGGGGAATGGATGGGGAATAGGCAGAACAGTTGGAACACTTTTCTCACAGTGCACAAGCTCCCTGTTAATTCAAAACAGCACAGAGACATGGGGGACCTGCACACTCTCATGGACTATCACATCCAAAGGAGATGCATAGAAATTAGAGGTGACATTAAGTATTGGATAAATTCCTCTAACGTTTGGGGAGGAGACCCCTCACCCCAAATCTCAAGGAAAAACTGAAGCAAGGGGGATGATGCTGGATGGAATGCATTTCTTTTAACCCATCCCAAACTGCCTTTTTATTGGAGAGCCTTGCTTGGCCATTTCGGAGGATAGTTAAGAGTCAACCTCACTCCTCTGTGTCTGGAGTCACACGTAGGCCAGACCAGGTAAGGATGGCGGAATTCCTTCCCTGAAGTAGGCAGCCCTACAAGAGAGGGGGTGGTCCTTGACTTAATTCTAGTAAAAGAAGCTGGGCAAGTGATTGAAGTATCAGTGGGGGAGCATTTTGCATACAGTGATCATAACTTTCATTCGACTCAAGGTTGTTATGGAAAAGTAGAAGGCTGGGCCTGAAATCAAAGTTCTCAACATGGAGTAAGGTTGATTTTAATAAGCTCAGATATGATTTGGCCAGAGTGAACTGGGAGCAGATTCTTTCAGGTAAATCTGTCTTAGAACACAGGGATACATTCAAGATGAAAACATGGAGAGTACAGGGCTAACATGTTCCAATTAAAGAAATAGGTTGGGACCATCAAATCCTGCAAACCCTGGATATCAAGGGATATACAGCATTGGATTAAGAGAAAAACGGAGGTTTATGGCAGATACTGAGGGCTCAAAGCAGCAGAACCCTAGAGGAGTATAGAATGTGCAAGTGGGAACTTAAAAGGGAGATTAGGAGAGCTAAAAGAGGATATGAAAGGATACTGGCAGGTAAAATAAAGGAAAATGCCAAGTTGTTTCCCGGATATATTAACGGCGAAAGGATAATGAAGGAAAGGGCGAGGCCCATTCAGGACCACAGGAGTAATTTGTGTGTGGAGCCAGAGGATGTAGGTAGAGTTCTAAATCAGTTCTTTGTGCCAGTGTTAATGAGGGACATTATGGGCGTAGAAATCAGGAAGAAGGTCTTTGATACAATTAAAGCAATTAGCAAAGGCAGAGAGGAGGTTCTGAGAGGTCCAGCAGGCTTAAGAGTAGTTAAATTTCCAGGGCTGGGAGAAATGTATCCCAGGTTGGTGAGTGTTATTTCCTCTCTGGCCACAGGAGAGGTGTTAGGGGTCTGGAGGATAGCCAATGTGGTACCATTATTCAAGAAGGGAGCAAGGGATAAATCAGGAAACTACAGGCTAGTCAGTACAACCTCAGTCGTGGGGAAACTACTGGGACACAATTCTGAAGGACAGAAAGAATTTGCATTTGGAGAGAGGCAGGGATTAATCAAGAACAGTCAGCATGGTTTTGTTAAGGGGAGGTCACGTCTGACCAACTGGATTGAGGTAGATGAGAGCAATGCTTTTGATATTGTCTACTTGGATTTTAGCAAGGCTTTTGGGAGACTGATAGCAAAGGTATGAGCACATGGGATCCAAGGAAATTTGACAACTCGGATCCGCAATTAACTGAGAGTGACGAAGCAGAGGGTGATGGTTGAGGGGTGTTTCTCCGACTGGAAGTTTGTGTTCAGTGGGGTCACACAGGGGTCAGTGTTGGAGTCCTTGCTGTTTATGGTTTATTTAAATGATTTAGACTTGAATGTAAAAGGGTTGATCAATAAGTTCACAGCTAATACAAAAAATTGGTGGTGTGTTAAATATGAGAAGGAGGTCCTTAGATTACAGTAGGATATAAACGGGTCAGTCAGATGGGCTGATCAGTGGCAAACAGTATTCAATCCAGATAAGTGTGAGGGGATGTACTTGGGCCGGACAAACAAGGCAAGGGAATATATGATGGATGGTAGGACCCTGGGAAGCACTGAGGATCAGTACACTGGTCCCTTAAGGTATCAGGACAGGTTATGAAGGCATATGAGATATTTGCCTTTATTAGCCAAGGCATAGATTTTAAGAGCAGGGAGATTATACTGGAACTGTACAAATTATTAGTTAGGTCACAGCTAGAATACTGTGCGCAGTTCTGTAATCCATATTATAGGAAGGATGTTATTGCACTGGAGAGGGTGTGGATGAGACATACCAGGCTGCTTGAGCTGGAGAGTTCAGTTTTGAAGCATCAGGAGGGGCAGGAAAGCTGATGTTTCGGGTTGGGACCCTTCTTCAGAAATGGGGGAGGGGAAGGGATCTCTGAAAATAAATCGGGGGGGGAGGCGCAGTGATAGAAGGTGGATAGTGGAGCAGATAGGTGGAGAGAAGACGGACAGGTCAAGGAGGCAGGAATGGAGCCGGTAAAGGTGAGTGTAGGTAGGAAGTGGGGGTGGGGATTGGTCAGTGAGGTGGGAGGAGCGGATAGGTGGGAGAGAAGATGGACAGGTCAAGGAGGCGAGGATGAGTGGGGGCGCTGGTCTTGGGTTGAGGTTGGGGGTGGGGAGATTTTGAAGCTTGTAAAGTCCACATTGAGACCATTGGGTTGTAGGCTTCCAAGGCAGAGGTTGTTTTCCTTAGAGAGAGGAGACTGAGGAGGGAGGGGGGCATGATTGAGATGTGTAAAAGTAAGAGGGGCACAGATATGGTAGATATGAAGGAAGTTTTCCTATTGATGGAGTGATCAGCTACCCAGGGGTTTAGATTTAAATCGAGGAGCAGGAGGTTTAGAGGAGGTGTGAAGGAAAAATGTTTTCACCCATACCTGGAACTCACAGTCTGTGAGTGTGGGAGAGACTAGAAACCCTCAGAATATTGAAGGAGTATTTCGATGTGCACTTGTGATGCCAAAGCTATGGGCCTCATGCTGGAAAATAGGATTAAAATAGTTAGGTGGCTGTTTCTGTCCTCAGGGGCCAGAAGACCTTTTTATGCGCTGTAGATCTCTATGGCTGTATGAGGTAAACCAAATGGGATGTGGAAAGCAATTGATGTTAGTTGCCATGGTCACGAAGATTGAGACCAGCTTTATCTTCCAGATTTTTATTAATTGAATTTAAACTCCAGCAGCTGCCATACCCCTAGAACATTCTTCTAGATTACTTATCCAGTGACATTACTGCAACTGCCGAGGCAATTATCCTTCGATATATTTTTTCGAAGAAGGAAACTGAACACACAAGTATTTCTGGCAGGACTCTGAATATGTGTCTCTAATTTCAGAAACACTCCAGAGCAACTCTGGAGAGTTGGGAACTGAACAGGAACCGGCAAGACTTACGGATTGGTCGTGCTAAAGAGGAACATGGAGCTGTAGGGAAGAATTGTTCGGGACTTTTTCACCTCGTTCTTGACTGAGCTGTTGCTGCTGCATTTACTCGGGTTGTTCCCTGGAAGAGAAACACAAAGGAGAAATGAAGAGGGAACAGTCGGGAATGGCTGCTCATCTTGGCTTTCCGGGATTCTCCATGCAGTACCAGGTTGTGCCCCTGAACTCCACGGATCTCACTCGGAGTAGACAGGAGAAGCCGGTTAGGATTCCCTGTTGGGAATAGAAATGGGGTCCGTGAAACCGCAGAACGGTCAGCACCTTCAGGAGTGGAGGGCAGTGGGCTCTCCGATCAGTGAGGGTCAACACTTGCAGGAATCATAGAATCCCTACAGTGTGGAAAGAGGCCATTCGGCCCATCGAGTCCGCACTGACACTTCAAAAAGTATCCCAACCAGCCGCAGACCCCATCCTATTCCTACGGCTAACCCACCCAGCCTGCACTTTCCTGGACAATTTCGCATGGCCAATTCATCTAACGTGCACATCTTTGGACTGTGGGAGGAAACTGCAGCACCCGACACCGGGAGAACATGCAGGAGAGGAACAGACCATCAGCAACGTCTGGCAGCTTTGCAAATTGAATTCAAGAGCTGTCACTCTCACCTCACCTTTGGATTTCAGCTCTTTCGTCCATGTTTGAACCATAGCTATAATGAGGTCAGGAGCTGGACCTCATTCATGGATGTGGGCGTCACTGGCTAGACCAGCTTTTATTACCCATCCTTAATTCCCCAGAGAGTAGTTAAGAGGTATTGTTGTGGCTGGAGTTACAAGTCAGTAAAACCAGGTAAGGGTGGCAGATTTCCTTCCCTAAAGGACATTAGTGAACCAGATGGTTCTCTCTGACAATCGGCAATGATTATCATTAGGCTCCTAATTCCAAATTATGATTGAATTCAAATTCCATCATCTTCCATGGTGGGATTTGAACCCAGATCCCTAGAACATTACTTGAGTCACTGGATTAATAATCTAGCGACAATGTCACTAGACAATCACCTAGGTCCTGACCGAACCCAAACTGGGCGTCACTGAGCAGGTTATTTCTGAGCAGCAGCTGCTTGATAGCACTGTTACTGACACGTTCCATCACTTTCCTGATGATCGAGAGGAGACTGATGGGGCGGTAATTGGCCAGGTTGGACTTGTCCTGCTTTTTGTGTACAGGACATAGCCAGGCAGCTCTGTGAAACACAGACAGACACCGAGGCAAGACAGAGAGACACCGAGAATGACACTGTGACAGGGAAATGACACTGACACCGAGAATGACACTGCAACATGGAGAACCACATCATGACACCAGGAATGACACTGTGACACTGAGAATAACATAGCAACAGACATTGTGACACAGAGAATGACACTAAAACTGCGAAGTGTACAATTACAAGGGGAATGACACTGCAACAGCAGGAACAACGATGTGACAGTGAGAATGACACTGTGAAAGGGAGAATGAGACTGTGACACAGGGAATGACACTGCCATAGAGAGAATGATATGAAGAATCGCACTGCAACATGGAGAATGGCACTGAGATACGGGGAATGGCACCATGACACGGGAATGGCACTGAGACATGGGGAGTGGCACTGAGATACGGGGAATGGCGCCGAGATACGGGGAATGGCACCAAGACACAGGGAATGGCACTGAGACACGGGGAATGGCACTGAGATACGGGGAATGGCACTGAGATACGGGGAATGGTGCCGAGATACGGGGAATGGCGTCGAGACACGGGGAATGGTGCCGAGATACGGGGAATGGCGCTGAGATACGGGGAATGGCACCAAGACATGGGGAATGGCACTGAGATACGGGGAATGGCGCCGAGATACGGGGAATGGCGCCGAGATACGGGGAATGGCACTGAGACATGGGGAATGGCACTGAGACATGGGGAATGACGCTAAGATACGGGGAATGGCACTGAGACACGGGGAATGGCACCAAGATATGGGAAATGGCTCTGTGACACCCGGAATCAGGCATAAGTTGTGATAGGGGAATTGACATTGCGATACAGAGTATGACACTGCAACACTGAAAATGACACAGAGAGTGACATTTCAACATGGTCAGTGTCACTTCGACTCTGAGCATGACATTGTGACCTAGTGAATGACACAGAGAATAAAGTTGCGAAAGGGAGAATGACACTGCAATACTGAGTATGATACTGAGAATGACACTGCGATGCAGTAATTATCCCATGATACTGATAAGATGGTGTGCCACTGAAATGAAAAGTCAGCACTCTGAAAGGGAGAATGCCACAGCGACACTGAGAATGACACTGCATTATGAAGTCCGACAGTGCAACACTGAAAATGACAGGCTGACGTTGGGAATGACTTAACAAACCCATAACAGTGAACATCACACTGACAAACACACCAGGATACCAGAAATGATACAGTGACCTTAAGAATGACATTGAGAATGACACAGCGTTAGAGAAATGACATGGTGTCACCGGGGAATGATACTGTAGCAACATGAATAAGACAGGGAATATCATTTTGCCACAAGGAAAGATACTATGCTGCCAGAAATAACAGTGGAACGCCAAGAATGACTCGAGGATTGACACTGGGAATTACAATGCGACACTGGAATGGCACCAAAAATGATACCAGGGTATGACACCATGACAATGACACTGCAACACTGAGAATGACACATTGACACCGAGAATGACACTACCACCCAAGGGATAACAGAGCTGTACTGAGAATGACACGGTAACACTGGGAATAACACAGTGACAAGTAAGTTGACACTGTGACATCGAGAATGACACTACGACCCCAGGAATGACGCTGCAACACTGAGAATGACACACTGAAGCCAAGAATGACTCTCCAACACTAGGAATGACACAGTCACAGATTGACTGACACTGTGATACCAAGAATGACACCAAAAATGACAACGCATGATAGAAAATGACACTGCAACTTTGGGGAGTGACACTGCAATACTGGGAATGAAACTGTCACGCCAGATTGACACTGTGACACTGAGAATGCTGCGACACACACAGACCCTGAGGATTTCACTGTGGCAAAAAAAAAATGTCAAGACCGACACAGTGATATTGGGAATGACACTATGACTGTTACCACAACGCCAGGAATGACATTGGAAATGAAACTCTGACAAAAGAATGGCACTGCAACACTCAGACACTGCCATTCCCAGGAATGACACTGTGAAATGGAGAATGACACTGTGCCACAGAAACTAATACAGCAACATTGAGAATGACACTGCATCTCCGAATATGAAATTGTGACTCTGGGAATCTCATCTGAAAATGACACTGTGACAAGGAAAATGACACCAGGACACCACGAATGACACTGCAACACCATGAATGACTTGGGGAAGTACAGTGCAACATGAGGAATGAGCCTACTGCAGGGAGAATGACATTGTGGCTCGGGAATAATACTGTAACATGTGGAATGACATAGCAGCACAGGGAATGAAACAGCCAAACAGTGAATGACTCGACAACACCGAGAATGACACTATGCCCCAGGGAATAATAGTGCAACTTGGAGAATAACACTGAGACACAGTGAATGACACTGGGAATGACACAGAACTGACACTGGGATGCTGACTGACACCGGGATGCTGACTGACACCAAGACAAATGATGACACCGGAAATAACGCTGAGACAGATACGGCAACACAAGAATAATACTGCGACACAGAGAATAACAGACTGACACAGAGAGTGAAACTGCAATGCTGAAAATGACACAGCGACAGTGAGAATGACACTGTGACACACTGAATGACATGGGGTATGACTCTGAGACACAGACAGAAATGATGCAACACCGGAAATGAAACAGCACTGCTGAGAGTGCACTGTGACACCGGGAAAGACTCCGTGGCACTGAGAATGACACTGCAACATTGTGATTGACACGAGAAATACATTGCAACACCAAGAAGGATGTTGATAATGATACTGCAGCACAGGAAGTGGTGTTGTGACATTAAGAATGATGTCAGGAATGGCCCTGGGAATGACACTGTGACACCAAATGACACTGGGTTTGATACTGTGACACCGAGAGTGAGACTGATAATGACACTGCAATAATGAGAAGGTCACAGTAACACAGAGAATGACACTGTGGCACAGACTCTGACATGGTGATGCAGGGAATGGCACTGAATGTCACTCAGTTTCAGTGGAGAAGTGCAGAGGGCATGCATGCCAGTAGCAGTGCAGACATAACAAAAATTGAGGTGTCAACCTGGTGAAGCAAATGAACAGGACTACTTGCACACCAAACAGCGAAAGCAGCAAGTGACAGAGAGAGCTAAAGCACTCCCACAACCAACAGATCAGATCAAAAATCTGCAGTCCTGCCACATCCAGTTGCGGTGGACAATTAAACAACTCACTGGAGAAATAGGCTCCAAAAATATCCCCATCCTCTGTTGTTTGTCATTTGTATAAACGATTTTGATGAGAATTTAGGAGGCATGGATAGTAAATTTGCAGACAACACCAAAATTGGTGGTGCAGTGGACAGTGAAGAAGTTATCTAAGATTACATAGGGATCTAGATCCATTATGTCGATGGGCTGAGGAGTGGCAGATGGAGATTAATTTGGATAAATGTGCGGTATTGCATTTTGGGAAATCAAACAAGGACTTATACAATCAAAAGCAAGACCCTGGGGAGTGTTGTTGAACAGAGTGACCTAGGGGTTCAGGTAAATAGTTCTTTGAAAGCTGCGTTGCAGGTAAACATGGTGGTTAAGAAGGCATTTAGCACGCTTGCCCTCATTGGTCAGACCACTGAGTATAGAAGTTGGGACATCACAAGGGGCATAGATAAGGTGAATAGCAAAGGTCTTTTCCCCAGGGTGAGGGAGTTCAAAACGCAGGGGAATATTTTAAAGGTGAGAGAAGTAAGATTTAAAATGGACCTGAGCAGCAACTTCTTCACACACAGTGTGTTTGTAACGTGGAATGAACTGTCAGAGGAGGTGGTAGATGCAAATACAGGTACAACACTGAAAAGACATTTGGACATGAAAGGTTTAGAGGGATATGGGTCAAATGCAGGCAAGTGGGACTAGTTTAGTTGGGAAACTTGATTGGTATGGACAAGCTGGACCGAAGGCTCTGTTTCCGTGCTGTGTGACTCGATCCACAATGACGGAAGAGCCCAGCACATCAGTGTTAAAGATACGGCTGAAGCACTTGCAACAATCTTTAGCCAGCAGTGCCAAGTGGATGATCCATCTTGGCCTCCTCCAGTAGTCCCCAGCATTACAGATACCAGTCTTCAGCCAATTCAATTCATTCCTGCGATATCAAGAAACAGCTGGAGGCAGTGGATACTGCCAAGGCTATGGGCCCTGACAACATTCCGGCAATAGTACTGAAGACTTGTGCTCCAGAACTTGCTGCTCCCTTAGCCAAGCTCTTCCAATCCAGTTACAACACCGGTATCTGCCCGACAATGTAGAAAATTGCCCAAGTATGTCCTGTGCACAAAAAGCAGGACAAATCCAACCTGGCCAATTACCGCCCAATCAGTCTCCTCTCGATCATCAGGAAAGTGATGGAAGGTGTCAGTAACAGTGCTATCAAGCAGCACCTGCTCAGCAATAACCTGCTCAGTGACGCTCAGTTTAGGCTCCGCCAGGGCCACTCAGCTCCCGAGGTGACTGTATTGGAGGGGGTGCAGAGGAGATTCACCAGGATGTTGCCTGGGACGGAGCATTTCAGCGATGGAGAAAGCCTGGATAAGCTCAGGCTGTTTTCTTTGGAGCAGGGAAGGTTGAGAGGTGACACAGTGTGGAGCTGGAGGAACACAGCAGGCCAGGCAGCATCAGAGGAGCAGGAAAGCTGATGTTTCTTCAGAACTCTGCTGTGTTCCTCCAGCTCCACACTGTGTTATCTCTGACTCCAGCATCGGCAGTTTCTACTATCACTGAGAAGGTTGAGAGGTGACCTGTTAGAGGGGTATGAGATTGAGAGGCATGGACAGGATGAATAGGAAGCAGCTACAAGCAGCCAAAAGTATAAGGGAGGAGGTTTAAAGGGGATTTTAGAAAATGTTTTTCACCTCGAGTGCTGTTGGGGTCTGGAATGCACTGCCTAGGAGGTAGATGATATAGGAAACCTCACAACTTTTAAAAAGTACTTAGATGAGCACTTGAAGTGTCATAACATTCAAGACTATAAGACTAAGGATGGAAAATGGGACAGGTGTAGATTGTTCAGCGCTGACTCAATGGGCTGAACGGTCTCATATGCTGTGTGAATCTATAAGGTCAGAAGTGGGGGATGTTTACCAATGATTGCATAATGTCCAGCACTATTTGTGACTCCTCAGATACTGAAGCAGTCTGTGTCCAAATGCAGCAAGATCTGGACAATATCCAGGCTTGGGCTGACAGTGACAAGTAACATTTGCACCACACAAATGCCAGGCTATGACAATCTTCAACAAGAGACAATCTAACCACTGCCTCTTGACATTTAATAGAATTACTATCACTGAATCCCCTACAATCAACATCCTGGGGTTACCATTGATCAGAAACAAAACTGGACTCATCATAAAAATTCAGTGGAAACAAGAGCAGGTCAGAGGTTAGGAATACTGCAGCAAGTAGCTCGTCTCCCGACTCCCCAGAGCCCGTCCACCATCTACAAGGTACAAGTCAGAAGTGTGATGGAATACTCCCACTTGCCTGGATGAGCGTAGCCCCAACAACACTCAAGAAGCTTGACACCATCCAGGACAAAGCAGCCCACTTGATTGGCACTACATTTACAAGCATTCACTCCCTCCACCACCGACGGTCAGTAGCAGCAGTGTGTACTATCTACAAGATGCACTGCAGAAATTCACCAAAGATCCTCAGACAGCACCTTCCAAACACACTACCCCACCATCGAGAAGGACAAGGGCAGCAGATAAATGGGAACATCACCACCTTCAAGCTCCCCTCCAAGCCACTCACCATCCTAGCTTGGAAATATATCGCTGTTCCTTCACTGTCGCTGGGTCAAAATGCTCGAACTGCCTGCGTAAGGCCATTGTGGGTCTATCTACAGCACATGGACTGCAGCGGTTCAAGAACAAAGCTCACCACCACCTTCTCAAGGGCAAATTAGGGATGGACAATAAATGCTGGCTTTGACAACAACATCCGTACCCCATGAATGAATTTTAAAATATATACTATTTGCCTTCCTAATTACTTGCTGCACCTGCCTGTTTATTTTCATTGCTGTACAATACACCCAGATCCCTTTGTATATTTATACTCCTCAAAATATCACCGTTTAAATAATACTCTTTCTTCCTGTTTTTCACACCAAAGTGTGAAGGTTCCCTCATCCAAGTCATTTATATATATCATGAATCACTGGGGTTCCTTATTAGTCAATCTCTGCTACTCAGAAAAAAGACCATTTATCCCCATTCTCTGTCTCTTGTCTGTCAACCAATTCTCAATTCACACCAATGTAATACCCCCATCTCATGTGCTGTCACTTTTCCCACCAACATCTTATGAAGGACCTTACCAAAAACCTATGAAAATCCAAATACACCACATTGACTTGTTCTCCCTTATCTATTCAACTAGTTAACATCCCCAGAACACTTCAGCAGAGTTATTAAACATGGTTTGCCTTTTATAAACCCATGCTGGCTTTGTCTAGTCCAGTTAAAGCTTTCCAAATGTTCTGATACTACATTTTTGGAAATGGATGTCAGGCTAATTAGTCTATAATTCTCTTATTTTCTCTCCTTCTCTTTTTAAACAGTGGGGTTACATTTACCACCCTCTATTCTGTAAGAACTGCTCCAGAGCTTATAGAATTTTAGAAGATGACCATTAATACATCTAATATTTTCAGGGCCACTTCCTTATGTACTCTGGGATGTAGATGATCGGGTTCTGGTGATTTTTAGCCTTTAAGCCCATTAATTTTCCCAGCACCATTTTCTTACTAATACTGTTTTTCTTCAGTCCCCATCTTTTGACTGGACCCTTGGTTCCTTAACATGTTGGGGGGAGGGGGGTTACTTGTATCCTCTTTTGAAAAGACAGGACAAAGTATCTGTTACTTTTTCTTCCATTTCTTTATTCCCCATTATAATTTGTCTGTACGGGATCTACACTTCTCTTTACTAACTTTATTTTATTCACATTTTTATAGAGGCTTTCAGTCACTTTTTGTGTTCCCTGCTCATTCACTCTCATACTCAATGTCCCCCTTTCTTTTACTTTTATCCCCTCTTTTGATGGAGCGCAAAATGCTCCCATTCGCCAGGTTTCCTGTTTTTTTTTTAAATGGTTATTTTGTAGTTTCCTCTTGGGATCCAAGATTGTCTCTAATTTCTTTGGTAACCCATGGTTGAGCCACTTTTCCTGTTATGTCTGTGCATCAAATTGGAATGAATACTTGTTGCATTTTGTGCACACATTTCTGAAAAATACTAGCCATTACCAATCCATTGCCAGCCCATTTAGTAAGGCTTCCCAATATATCATCGCCAACTCAATCCTCAAGGCCTTCGTAATTACTTACATTTAGATTCAGGACCTGAGTTTTTGGATTCAACTTCTTCACTCTCAATCTGAATGTACAATTCTATCATTTTTATGGTCACTCTTCCCAAATGGAACCCACAAGTTTGTTAAATAATGTTTTCTCAACGCATAACACCCAGTGCAGGATAGCCTGCTCGCCAGTTGGTTCCTTAACAATGTTGGTCAAAACAACCTAACACGTATATATTCCAATAAATCTCCTCTAGTTTGGTTTGTCCAACCTATATTTAGCTTCAAGTCACCCACGATTACTGTTGTGCACTTCGGGAATGCGTCTCCACCACTGTTTGGGGCTCTGTAAACAACTCCCATCAACATTTTCTGCCCATGGTGTTTACCTCCACCTGAACATGATTATTAGAGCCAATACACCTCCTCATTGTTATTCATTTCCTCTGAGAGAAACAAACAGTAATTCTATGCAGACACAGTTAAGACCAAGAACCACACAGAGAGATGCTGACAGCGACACAGAGACACAAAAACCACACAGAGAGGCACTGAGAGAGACACAGAGACACAGAGAACAAACAGAGAGACACAGAGAGTGACACAGAGAGAGACACAGAGAGGCACCGAGAGAGACACAGAGGGAGACACCGAGAGTGACACAGAGAGACTCTGAGAGAGACACCAAGAGTGACATAGAGAGACACACAGAGAGTCACCGAGAGTGGCACAGAGAGAGACTCTGCGAGAGACACCGAGAGTGACATAGAGAAAGACAGAGAGAGACAGAGAGGCACCGAGAGTGACAGAGAGAGTGACACAGAGAGACACCGAGTGTGACACAGGGAGACACCGAGAGCGACACAGAATGAGAGACACATCAACAGCGACACAGAGAGCCACTGGGAATGTCACAGAGACAGTCCCAATTGGACACCGTGAGTGACACAGAGGGATATGGAGAGGTACACAGTGAGCCACCGAAAAGAGACAGAATGACACCGAAAGATAGAAAGAGTGATAGAGAATGACATATAGAGCCACCAAAAGTGACACAGTGAGCCACCGATGGTGACATAATGAGCCACCGATAGTGACATAGTAAGCCACAGAGAGAGAGAGAGACAGGCACCGACCGACACTGAGGGACAGAGCGACACTGAGAATGACACAGAGGCAGCGACAGTGTCACAGAGAGACACCGAGAACAACACAAAGAGACACTGAGAGCCACAGAGAGAAACACAGATTGATGAAGAATTTGTGGAGAATGTAATGGAATGACTTTCTCTTGTATTTGATCGTTCATCAGGCTCGTGCGAAATCTGGTGAGGTGAACCGCTCAGTGATAGCTGACAAAAATGAGCCCTCACTCTGAAATGTGACCCCTGTTTCTCCTTCCACAGATACTGCCTGACTTGCTTAGCACTTCCTACATATTCTGTGTTTCTTTTAGATCACCTGTATTGGCAGTTACTTGTTAATTCTGACTAGATAGATGGCACTTGATAGCAGCAGCAATGCTGGCTGACACCACTTGTGTTGGAACTCATGTAACTGCGGCTAATGTGTGCTCACAACGCTCTGTTCAAATATGTTCTGTCTCTTTAATAATGTAACACACACATAAAATACTGCAACACAATTGTGAATCCACACTCTCTACACTCTTCCCAGGACAGGGATAGCATGGGGTTAGATACAGAGTAAAACACCGCTTACACTTCCCCTCCAAACGCTCCCAGGACAGGGACAGCACAGGGTTAGATACAATGTGAAGTTTCTCCAACACGGCCCAACAAACTCTTACAGCAGGCAGTATCTGGTTTCAATGATGAACTACTCCAGGTGCTGAAAATCTGAAATAAGAGCAGAAAATGCTGGAAATACTCAGCATAACCACAGCATCTATAGAGGGAAAACTGAATTAACATTCCAGATTACTGACTTTTCACCAGCATTCCTCTTTATCTTTGCAATAAATAAATTGTTGAATAGAGACGCTAACCTCCTATCTACTCTACCCAAAGCACATTTATCTAAATTACCAAAAGATTCCGCTGTAACACACAATGTATTTTCCTATTTCATGCATGATGCACCCCTTCTCTACCGGTGACAAGCCCCCAAAACACATCATTCCTGGGTACCAGTAGCAATTCAGTTTAAAATCAGCTGCACATTCATTCCTGGGTACCAGTAGCAACTGGCACCAATTAGATGAGCTTTGTGAAGTATTGTGACAGCTGTGTGTAACTAAATGCGGATTGAGTCCCTCTACAGGTCCAAAGGTGTGAGGTTTGCTATCCAATCCTCCTGGTATGAACCTAAGGGCTCTTGCGGCACAATGGTAGTGTCCCTACCTCAGATAGAAGACCTGGATTCAACTCCTACCTGCTCCAGAGGTGTGTAATACTATCCCTGAGCAGGTTGTTTAAAAAATATCTCAATGCGAACCTAATCTTGGACCTTATACAGCTCTTCCCATCAGTTCTACCAGCAGTCACTCAGGATTACCACCATGTAGATAAACTGGTTGGATTTCAATCCTTTATTACGTTCACACGTGGGCTGGTGAGATTGGAGCAGATTAACCTCGCTATGCCAATAATCTTCACATCGGTCCCCAGGGCCAGGCAGACTGGAGTTAGAATGTTGGGGGCGTGGAAGGACGGTGTGTTGGGGTTTGAGGTGGAACACATTTGTGTCTTTCCAATCGCCTCTCTGCAAACGTACATGCTCCTACCTGGTGCGACGAGGGAATCCATGGGGGTCTCAGTGTTTTCGCAGTCCACATCGACCTCCGTCTGATCACGAGACTTATCCTGGTCCCGGTTATTGCAACTTGCCGACTCAGTCAGCCGCGGCGATGCGGGCGTGTTTTTTAGATCCAGCTGCAGATTGAGCAAGCTGGTCTGCTCGTTGATTTGCTGCTTATCGATCTTGCTGTTTCTCGTACTGTCTGGATTTTCACTCCCTGCGACTCTGGCGCTCTCTGCCCCCACTTGCGCTGTGGGTATGTTCGTGTTGGCGCCCGACTGTTGATTCAGGCGGCTGTGGGTGGATAGTGGAGACAAGTCACTTGAAGCACCTTCTGCCAAATCCTTCCCTCCCTCCTCTTACCCCAACCCCCTCCCCTGGAGCCAGTCTCATTCGCCAGGTCAGCTACCGCTCAGACAACACTGGCAATGGCCTCCCTCCACATGCAGAGCGAGAATCGTGTTGCTGCCCGTACTGAGCTCTGGGGATGTCAGCACCTACAGATCAGTTCCAGGACGGGTGCTATTGTCACTCCCCCAACTCCAGCCCTTTCCTAGAGAGAAGGGGAAAGTTACTAGGTCACAATGGTCATTTGGAGAGCCCAGGCTTCTTTCTGCACCATCACTATTCTGGTGATTCTGTAATGACTGGTAGGACATTAACCACCCCCGACCTCACATCAGTATAACCTCCCGATGTTCCAATGTAGATGCTTGTCAAGTCCCTACCCCACTGTCTACTAGAATCCCTCCAAATGCAGAAGCAGGCCATTTGACCCATTGAGTCCACCCTCCCAACCAAAGCAAGCCCCACCCCTGCCCCAAATCCCTGTAACCCTGGATTTCCCATGGCTGGCCTGCACATGCCTGGCCAATCTACCTAATCTGCGTATCTATGGACAGTGGGAGGAACCTGGAGAAGATGCAACTCCACGCAGACAGTCGCCCGAAGCTGGAATCGAACCCGGGTCTCCGTCACTGTGAGGCAGCAGCACTTACCACTGAGCCACCATGCTGCCCTCTGGTGGGCACTGGAGGGCACTGTTAAAGGGAGTTGGTGAAAAGGGGTTTGTCCAGTTTCCCCTGAACCTTCTGCCTGGGACACAGTGGGAAAGCCAGAGCTCGAACGAGCTTCTGCGTGAGCGAACAGCTCACTGAGAATCAGCTTTACACTCTGCAAACTTATCAGATCCTGACACTGAACACCCTCACAAGGCCAACCGGTGACAGAACCTTCTCAATAGTAACACTATCAGAGAAAAATGCTTACCAAGGCTAAGCAAGGCAGATAATCACCAGCCTAGTTAAAAAGCAGTGTCGAAAAGGAGCAAAACTTCCAGAAAAGATCTCTCAGGCAACAGGAAGACACAGCCACAAGTGACTTGTTAACACACACTAGAATCAGAGAGACCTTTTAAAACTTTCATTTATTTCTGGAGGTTTCGCGAGATGTGAACTTATAAGGATCTAAAGGAAGTGGTTAAAACTTCGTCACTATGAGCTGAGGCAGTTATACTGCGGTGAGAATCAACCAAGTTAGGTTCAAACAGGGTTCTAAAACAGCAGTCCTGGACTCCCTGGGAATTAAGCTTCCTGTACACTTGAAGAAGGAAACCCAGGAGGAAAGGGAAACAGCCACCCAATGCATACTGGGTACTTTCCCCGCCATTATTGCCAATTAACATATGTTGGAGTTCAAATCTTGGGCATGGCGACTCCCTCTGATAGAGAGTAGGTGGTGCATTGGCAAAGCTACTAGATGAGAAATCCACAGGTAGGGGCTGACAAGGGTTCAAAGCCCAGCTCTGCAGCTGATTTTAAACTGAATGAACGCATTCTGGAATTTGAAGCTAGTCTTAGTAATAGAGACAACTGTTGTTGATTGGTGCAACTGATTCATTCAGCCATCCTTCCTTGGGACTCCAGAGCCACAGCAATGGGGCGGAGTCTTAGCAGCCCCCTGTAGAAGCCGTGCTAAAGGCAATCAGGGATGAGCAACACCCACCCCCATAGAGAAAGAATGAAACAGTACAGATCAAGTGGCAGGAATTCCGAAAGTTTCTGACCTTGTGTGGGGTCTCCCTCTCCAGGAGTGTGCCTTTGTCGGCTCACGGGCACCTTTCTCCTTGGGGCTGTGGCTTGGCGGGCCAGTCTCCTCTTGCTCCTTGGGCGGAGGCAGCCCGTCCTCTTTGCTGTTGCTGGCCCTGTTGTGGCTGAGATTGGTCTCGTCGCTTTCCTCCAGGCCCAGCTTGGCCTCCTTATACAGCGATCGGTACCTCCTCTTCAGCCTTGCGGGTTCGTCCAGTGTGAGGCTCTGCCTGCTCTCTGCCTGCCGGTTATAGGCTTTGCCCTGGTTGCACTCCTGGTCGCCGTTGACTTTGGGGGAAGGGCTTTCCTTGTTCTCTCCCGTGGGTTGCCAGTTGTTGCGAAGCGACAGACTCTTAAAGCCCTCTCGCTTACCAGCCTCTCCCTCTCCGGCCTCCCTGGCCCTCTGCTCAGCCAGACGCCGGAGGCTTTCACCCTCATAGACCCTGGAACGGTGCCTCCTGTACCTGCTCCCCTCCAGCCCTTGCAAAGCCTCAGCAAAGAGGGCCTCGTGGCTGCTCATCTGCATCCGTCTCCTCAGCTGGCTGGTTCTGGCCTCCCAGATAGACATGTGTTTGTGCCTCCGAAATTCCCTCCTGGAACCGAATGGGGACCGGAAAAACATCAGGTGGAATTAGAACAAAACGCAACACAACAGTGAGGTGACAGCAACAAAATATCAAGGTCACAGGCACTCACAGATAATTATTACTACATTCAAGAGAGCAAAGCAGACAGAGGGCAAACAAAATCTTGCTACAGACTTTTGTTTCTCGAAAGACTTCTATTGTTACTCCCTCCTAATCACTGCGGTACACTCTAAGCAGTTTCCTATCACTGGCTCAACACCAAATCTATTTCACTTCTCAGACAGCTCATCTCACCAAAGTGAATGGTGAGTGAGAAAAATTGGGAGATACCAGTTCAAAGCCCTGTGTTCTAGAAAGGCCTGCATTCGTGGGGAGAATCCACAACTGTGCAAGGCCTGAGGCTGTACTTAAAGAGGTGAGTTTGAGAGCAGCCAAGCATTGAGCTTGTATCAGCAACTCAATACATTACCAGACAGTTGGAGACATAATACAACAATCAATCCAGAAATTGTATACACTTCAAACAGGACATGAGCCCTCGACAAATCCCAGAGTTCAGATTTCCCACATATGAGACACTCGAAACCCTCTCTCACTCTCCCCTATTTGATACACTCTAATCCCTCTCTCCCTCCCCTCTATCTGAGACACTCTAATCCCTCTCTCACTCCCCTCTATCTGAGACAC